>NC_142927.1:35999142-36371838 GCF_054131065.1 Drosophila arizonae
AAGGATTGCAAATTAAGACGTCGTGTCCAAGCTGGAGACCTCTTGCTGTGCGGATCAAGGTCGTCAGCGGAGCTGTGACCGCCTGTTTAGGAGTCGAGACGGAGAGACGTGCTGATCCCTGGAGATGCAGGAGCGTGTGGTGATTCTGGCCACACGTTTTGCAACGTCCCTTGCTTCGGCAGGATTGCCCGGAGTGCTCGTGAGCCAAGCAGTTCGAACAGTACTTATGTGTAAGTACCGCACGCATCCGCTTCTCCCCTGAAAGGCCCAGAAAACGCTGGCAATTCCGGAGACCGTGGGCTCCTGGGCACACGCGGCACTGGAAGGAATTGGTACCGCGTGGCTTGCTGCTTTCTGATGACGGCGTCTTTATCTGGAAGATCGAATGAGTTGGAGGTAGAATTACTTGCTCGTTAGAACACAACATGGAGGTTAGTTTGACAGCACAAGGAGGACGAGGATCGGGTTGAAATGATGGGCCTGAATGAAGAATAGTATTCAGGCTGTCATTCAGTGCTGGACGAAGAGCATTGAAACCAACCCTCACTTTCGGAGTGGTGCTGTTTGGAGCTCGGAATGGAAGAGCTTCGTCAGATGATGCGGTTGGCGGAGACTGAAGTTTCGCCTCTTCCGAAACAGAAACCTGAGTTGTGAAGGAGGAGACCGTTCCTGGTATCATCTGTGAAAGTGGGCCTGTCAGTACCCAACCGAAAACAGTCTCCAGACCTATAAGAGGCCCACAAATATTAGGGTGATAACCTCCCTGAATGATAGTCGGAAGGATATCCGCGCCTATCAGGACATCAATTTCCGCACTCTTGTAAAACTCGGGGTCAGCTAGCTGAACTTTCGGAAGTTCGTTTAACAAGAGTTGCGGAACTTGGGACGAAGGGATGTTACCAGCCAGATTTGGAACGACGAGAGCAGAAGCCTTGATTCGCATTCTCGGCTTCAACGGAGAGCCAATATCAAAGTTGCATACCTTGTGTACCTCAGCTGTCACTGCTTGATTCAGGCCGGAGACCTGAGTATGCACGGACTTGAAGGACAACTTGATTTTTTGGAACAGTCGCTCAGAAATGAAAGTCGCTTCGGACCCTGAGTCGACTAAAGCACGGGCGGGATAAGTTGCGCCGAAATGGCATATATGAATCACCGCCGTGCCGAGGAGGACACCTCGTGTGTTGGCAGCCAGATACGTTTGGACGTTGGACATAACTGGAGTACGAGTCGGAGCTATAGCTGTTGCGGAGGCAGCGGTCCGAAGAGTATTGTCCCTATGGAGTAGGGTGTTATGTCGACCATTGCACGTGAAACAGTTGTGAGTACTGGTACACTCTCGTAACTGGTGACCTTTAGCGAAACAGTTTAGACAAAGCTTCTTCGATTTTATGTAAGTTTCTCGTTCATGAATGGATAGTTGGAGAAACTGATGGCAGAATCTGATTGGATGATTCTCTCTTGAACACAGATCGCACCTTGTGCCGATTGTGTCCACTTGCGTTCTGAACGAGTTCAGTCGTTCGGGAAGGGCAGGGTTCGCAGATCTCGGAATTGAGTTCGGAACTTTTGGAACAGAACGGTCACCTTCCATAGCTTCAAGAGCCAAGCGCGCTCGCTAAGGAAGTGACTGACGTCCTGCCAGGCTGGGATTTCTGTTTTTCGTGTCAATGAATGCTCCCAGAGAGATCGAGTTTTTTCCGGCAAATTTGAAGTGCACAGGAACACAAGAATGCAATCCCAACTTTCAGTGGATATCTGAGCATGCTCGATTGCCGTGACACATCTGTGCATAGTGCTATGCAACTCTCTGAGAGCCGAGCCTGACTCCTTGGTGATCTTGGAAAGGTTGAGAAGAGTTTTAAGCTGGCTGTTGACTAACAGCCGCTTATTCTCAAACCGATCACACAAAGAGACCCCAGCCGATGCAAAGCCGTCGTTTGTGAGAGGATACTCTGCGACTAGTGCGTTTGCATCGCCTGCTGTTTTCGAATTAAGGTGGAATAGCTTTTCCACCGGAGTTAAACACGGATTGTTTATGTAGATCGCAGTAAAAAGATCGCGAAATGTTGGCCAGCGCAAGTAGTCGCCGTGGAACACTTCCATGTCAACGGGTGGAAGGCGACAGCTTTCAGACGTGGCGAAAGGAGCGGATATAGGAGCGGGCGGTGTACTCGATGCGGAAAGTGCGTCGATCTGTACACCCAGATGGGTCGTACACCGCTCGTAGGCAGTGTAGCAGTTGTCGAATTTGGCCTCCGTGGCTTCAACTTCGCCACTGCTCGCCCCTTGACTCAATGCTCTGGCACAGACCTTATATTGCTGCTCAGCATCATCCCACAATGCCTTGACCCGATCTCGACGGATCTCGAAGGCCCGGAGCTAAGCCGCCTGGGTGGCATTAGAGTCTCAGGGACCGTCAATGCGCGACTCAAACTTGATGAGCCTATCCGCAGCCGAGATGAAGTCAGACAACGACATTTTAGACGGACTTGCGGGCTGTATACTGGATCGGGTGACGACCGGACTACGCTTGAAAGTGCTGCTTGTCTGCGGTTTCCCGGACGGAATGGGTGATACAGAGGCACTGCGTTTGATCAGACGCGAAGCTGGTACACTAAGTTGCGCTCGACCCGAACGATCAGACATGGATGCTAACTAGAAGTTAGCTGCTGGAAATTTCTGATATGGAGACAGAAATTCACTCAAAGAGCAAAGTAATTCAGTTGACAAGAGCAAGAAAGTTGTCGACTGAACGTAGAGCAAATTGGAAAAGAATTATTGCCTTGTTAAGCAAGTAAAGCGAAAACAAAGAAGAAGATGCAAAAAAGTTTAATGTATTTAATTAGGATAAATTAAATAACCAAATTCTTAATTTGAAATTCGACTTTGTAATTAATTATTGTAATTAGGATACATTTAATAATTAAAAGGGTGGCTTTATATTTTGCTTTACAAGGGCTCTTTGAAATACGATAAATACTGATCGTGACACAACTATCGTCTGAAATTGTGGCGGCCGGTGATAGTTATTGAAAATGTTATCGATACTAGTGACGATCTCAGCTGCTTGGACACAAAACAAAACAACCAATTTAACAATTTAAGTTTATTATTTTGTAAATGTGTCGTGTATATGTATGTGGAAGTTGCAATTGTGAATTTACATATATGTTAATTGTGTTGCTGGGCTATTTGTTCGCCATATGTTGTCATATGTGAAATTGTATAAATTACATATAAGCATACATTAAAAATTTGGAGACTCTAGCAATAAAGGTGTAGAAGATATAATTTTATAACTGGTTTTCGATAAGGTTTCTTATCGATAAAAAGTTATCGATTTTCAATGATAAACTCGATATCCGCACTGTAATTACGAACATTTAAAAACAAGTAAGAACGTTGCAGTCGGGCGATACCGATTGCAGAAGACTCATTCATAGCCCAAACGCTATCAACCAAAGTATATAGTGCAATTTTCAAGTCTAGTGCGTAACAAAAAACACGGCATGATGCCATTAAAATTGGAAAATCATCGATAGCTTTTGCATTCAAATTACATACATATATAATTTATACAATTTTGATATATATTTATATCCATATATTGGATACCGGCTTCAAGCTAATAGCAGATCAGCGCGATTTTCCTATGCATGTGCACACACTCATCGACTATTCTATGCGTACAGACAGAAGCGCGCCTTTTCTCACATTCTTAGAATTTCGATTGATTTCTGGACTTTCTAGCCGTTATTGTAGTTTTGTCTGATGACGCTCTCTTATTAAGCCATTCTATTTTAGCAACTAGCTGGTCAAGCAAAGCAGTGGTGCGGGTGATAAAGGCGACGCAAGTAGTGTTATTTATTTATTTATTATTTTTTTTTTTTTTCATACATATTTCGTTTTTCATAAAATAGATATTTTATTGGGAAGGTGCGAGCTTGACTGAATGGCACTTAATACTTATCATTTTCTTAGTCGAATAATTTTATAAGTTTAAATTTGTTTCTTCTTAAATAGCCCTCAAATACATTACGCAAATACATACATACATATGTATGTATATACAGTTTGGCAAGAAAGTGTTTACACACAGGGAAAAAATTTTAATTTTTTACTTTGAAGCGAAATAAAAGCAGTTACAATATGTTTCCATTAATAAAAGAAAATAACAAAAACAAAAGAAGTAATAAAAATCAGCTGACAAGAAAGTGTTTACACAACTAAAACAATTAATTCATTATAGTGTTTTAACTACTTTTTAGTTAAAACTAATACTTTTTTGGCCTCCGTTGGTATCTATGACTGCTCCCAAGCGTTTATTCATCGATTGGACCAGGTTTCTTACATATTCCACTGGGATATTTTGCCATTCCTCCAAAACAATGGTTTTCAGCTCTGTTTTATTCTTTGGATGCCTCTTAGCGGGTAAAACTGCCACAGAGATTGGCCGAATGTTTTTGATTTCTTGGAAAACGGTATATAATATACTAAGCCGTGCAAAAAAAAAAAGAGGATAGGCTTGAGTTAAAGGTTAAAGGTTAAAGTTAACCCTCTAAGCCCCAAGCGAGCCTCTAGGCACTTATTTTATTTTTAATTTTTTAAAAATAACTAAGAGCTTTTAGTTAATTTAAAAAACGTAGGACTGTTAAAAATACTTGCCAAAATGCCCTAAAAAAGTTTTAAAGCTCTCAGACACTTTAAATTATACTTTTCATAAACAAATGTTCACATCACATAAAATTTCGCTCCAAAAATTTCAGCTGCTGCATATTGTCTTTTGAAGTGTTGATAAAAGCGAATTTATAAAACCTATTGAACTCAATATTTTTTTCGTGAAAGGTAGGATAATTTACTATACAAATAAAGTTTAAATGGTGCGAATATGTTGAAATTGAGCTTAGTAGCATCGTAAAAGTGATAAGAGCTTTGAGGCACTCTGTTTTATTCTTTGGATGCCTCTTAGCGGGTAAAACTGCCACAGAGATTGGCCGAATGTTTTTGATTTCTTGGAAAACGGTATATAATATACTAAGCCGTGCAAAAAAAAAAAGAGGATAGGCTTGAGTTAAAGGTTAAAGGTTAAAGTTAACCCTCTAAGCCCCAAGCGAGCCTCTAGGCACTTATTTTATTTTTAATTTTTTAAAAATAACTAAGAGCTTTTAGTTAATTTAAAAAACGTAGGACTGTTAAAAATACTTGCCAAAATGCCCTAAAAAAGTTTTAAAGCTCTCAGACACTTTAAATTATACTTTTCATAAACAAATGTTCACATCACATAAAATTTCGTTCCAAAAATTTCAGCTGCTGCATATTGTCTTTTGAAGTGTTGATAAAAGCGAATTTATAAAACCTATTGAACTCAATATTTTTTTCGTGAAAGGTAGGATAATTTACTATACAAATAAAGTTTAAATGGTGCGAATATGTTGAAATTGAGCTTAGTAGCATCGTAAAAGTGATAAGAGCTTTGAGGCACTCTTGGGGCTTAACGGCAAAATTTGTTATCAGCAGCTATTCCACAACTGCTTGCACTTCTTGTATGATTTGTGTGTGATTTTTATTTATTGTTGAAAATTGTTAATAGAGATTGAAAAATAGCTTCAAGAGGGCACTATAAATGGTCTGATGAATGAACAACTCCTGGAGTTGCTCGAATCAGTACCTTCGGATGTGGACATGTCGAGTATATGAAGTGACAAAGAGGATGAAAACCTGGAAGAGTTTCTAAAGACTGTATTAGAAGATGCGTCTACGGTACCCTTAATGTGCAGTACTTTTGAAAACCTTGACAATAATGGGCAGAGCTATGAGCCTTCTCGAAAATCTCCTAATAGGCCTCAATCACCATTGCCAGTTATTGAAGTAGCAACACGTGTATCTTTACCGTCCTCTGGTGGCTTATTTAGGCTTAGTAAGCAAATCATTACTTTTATTTGTAGTCCAACTAATTAATTTGTTATGAGTAGATATCGAGTAAATTAAAAAGGAAGTTATATGGCACAACAATCAAAGATATTGCACATTAACAATATATATTTTCAAGGCGACTCTTCGTTGGCATCCTAAATTAACTCATCTGAAAACTCCGCATCAACTATTTTTTTTTTTTTTTTTAACTCTGATATTATAAATATGATAGTCGAGGACGCGCATCCCTGAAAATCACAACGGAAGATATTAATCACTATATCAGCATTTTAATTTACATGCCAATATACCGCCATCACATACTATGCAGTCGCCAATTTCTCGGCGACCCTTGCAGCCACAACTCAAATAATGCCAAAAATTAAATAACCACCCAATAAAGGACTTGAGGTGTGACTTTTTGAATCATTAGACCCCATGAGCCAGAGCAGTTGGATCGCAATGTGGGAAAAAGATGGTCAAGCAGTGCATTTGCATATTGCGCAAACTGCATTTATGCCTCTCGGCCAATGAAAATTGTTTTGCTGAGTATCAGAGCAACAAATAATATGATTTAAAGAAAAAAAAATTTTTTTTTTTAAATAAAAAAATCAATTTTTTTGGGAAATATTTTTTTACCCTTTAAGCCCCAAGAGTGCCTTGAGGCACTTATTTAAATTTTCTCACCTTCCAGGTAAACGAAAGCTTCTACATTTTTTCTGAGTTCATATTTGAACTCAGGAGCCCCTATTTACTTAAAAAAAAAATTATTCGAATTAATTTCTGCCTTTATTTTAGAAAGTAGTCTTAGAGGGCTAAAGGACGGCCTCGTCAGAGGGCAGAGCGAATTATGCTGAGAAAAATGAAAGAGAAACCAACCTTTTTGACCAGGATGCTTGCCAGTGAGCTGAAGGAGAAGTGTAGCATAACCATTTCCCGGGAAAGTGTCAGAAGACCACTGAAAAGTAGCGATCTGTCGTCCCGACTAGCCCGAAAAAAACACTGATGTCGGCAGATCACGCTCAAAAGCGTCTAACGTTTGCTAGAATGTACGGAAATCAACCAGACTCTAGTCGAGACTGCTCGACTAGGAGATACCCTGAACCCTCTAAGCTGATATTCTAATCATTCTGCACTTCTTTTATGCACACATACCTACACATGCATCCACCCGCACGCATAAGCATGCGCTCTGCTAACTGCGCAGTAAGCAGCGGCTGCGCTTGGGCTGCGCTGCAATGTGGGCAATATTATGAGAATTTATTTGTCGAATAACGATCTTAATGAAACTTTCAGAGTGTAATCATATGGTAAACATGTGTGTACATTCCAAAGCACAACTCTCTAGTACTTGAAATGCGTTTTTTACAAATTGGTGGAGAAGGGGGCGTGGTATCCAAAATCTGTAAATTACAAAATCGTTGTATCGATTAACTTTATATACAACACAAATTTGAAGACTCCAGGTCTAAAAGTGTTCAAACTAGGCTGAAAAAACCAAGTCGATTTTTCAATTATTCTCGATAAAAAAGTTATCGGACGAATTATCGAAAAAATAAAGCAAACCCGTACTGCGTATGGTACACACGAGTATGCATGCCAAATTTCAGCTCTCTAGCTCTTATAACTTCTGAGATCGACGCACTCATACGGACGGACGGACGGACGGACGGACGGACGGACGGACAGACGGACGGACAGACGGACGGACAGACGGACAGGGCTATATCGACTCAGCTCGTCGCGCTGATCAAGAATATATATACTTTGTGGGGTCTGCCACGACTCCTTCTGCCCGTTACATACTTTTTCACAAAACCATTATACCCTGGTTTCCCATTTTCAATGGGTTCAGGGTATACAAAAAATAAATGTATGTATATATATGTATACATACAAAGATACTAATTGCATTTTCAATCCTACAGATGATTTACACACACAAAGGAAACGTTCCACCGAGGCATCCACATGAAAACACACTATACTATAAGTTATCGAATAAGTCTATATTACTGATATTACATATAATCGAGAAAATATTTTAAATATTAGTATTAAGTCATCATATCTGAACATTATACATAAAATCACACACAATCTTATCTCCTAAAATTCATGTCGACTATCGGCAATGTAAAGAAATTGATACCAAATACTAGAAGCAGGGTAAAAATTAGTAATAGCTTAACAGACATTAGGGAAATTCGAACAGTAGCTAGGACAGAGGACGTTACACCATCGGAAGAACGAACCTACCAACAAAGTAACGACGGAAACGAATATAAAAAGAGAAACCTTAACTACCTTAACTGCCAAAGGAAGATTATAGCAAGAACACCAACGGGGGTAAATACCCTTATGAATCTGCACAACGTGAAAACTGAAGCTCAATTACATAACTACAATGACCATCCAAATTTTCAGGCAAAAGCCTCCAAGAACAATCAGTATACTTAATAAATAGAAATGTAGGATCTCCCCTCCCATACATAGAACTATCATTGATACCCAACCCCTTAAGTTTCTGATCGATACTGGAGCAACCTCCGTCTTTATCAACCCAAAAGTAATTACACTATAAAATATAATACGACTACAAAAGCCTGTCTATATTAAGACAGCATTAAAGACACTCTGTAAAGCTACATTATTTTCCAGCCGGGGTCAGAGTCTCAGTCTGCCCAGAGCCGTAACTCACAAGAAATTTGTAAGTTGATACGGGACGTATTGAGTTAGAGAAATGGGAGAGGGGGGGAAAGTTGTATAGATTAGGCGACCACGTGGCCTGAGCTCGCCGACCACGCCCTCGCCCACGCGTTTGCACGCGGGAGGGCGGCCGCAATCGAGTGGCGCAGTCAAGCGCACTCCAGATTGCGGGGGTCGGGGCTGCGAAGGCGTGCTGTGGAATGTTAGTGGGGCCACTACGATTGGTAGACCGCGGATCGAGGAACGGCCAGCGTTGCCGCCGGCGTTCACTCAAGACAACGCGGTTTTACTGCCAGAGTTTTAACCTTCTGTCGAACGGGTCGTGACCTTGTTCAAACTACCAGTTAGTAGTGTTACGGCGGCTATGATTAGTAAACTGGGGGATTAGTCAACAAACCAGATATGAATAAATCACGCAAATTATACATATCCTTACTTTATTTACGCCTTATGTCCTCTATATTCACTAAATAATCTTGCTGCTTTCTGTTCTCGCTACCGCGTCCGCTTTCGATCTTTTTTTCTCTCGCCTCTGCAGCTTTCACCAGCAATGCAGCTCACCACGACGAGCTTTCGAGCCGCCGGGTTGCACTGCTGATCGCGCGCGCGCGCTCAACTATTTGAATTTCGCTTACTTTCTAAGGCTAATCGCTACGGCACTTACATCTAATTATCAACTACTTAGTGCTACCTTATGAACTAACGCTTATTCTAATAATAACTAACTACTATCAACTTATAAATGACGACTTCAAAATATAACCTTACTAACTACAAAACCAAAATCTATACCAAAATCCATCCTTACAAACTAACGCTTATTCTAATAATACAACTTCAAAATATAACCTTACTAGCTACAAAAAATAAAAATCTACAACAAAAATCCATTTCATTCATGTCTTACAAATTGGCTATAGACATGTAAGGTGGGCAAGAAAATGCCACCTTACACCCCCCTCCCCCCCCCCCTTTCTTCGACAGGGAAATTACCACGCCTCCCGACGAACTGACAGTCACCGTATAAGCCTGTTCCCCCGCCGCGACCCGGAAGCGGGTCCTCCTGTCCCGCCGTCTTCTCGTCTCCACCTCCCGCCTCAGCAGTTGGATCACCTCCGCACCCAGCTCGGTGCCGGCAGGGTGTATTCTCCGACCGACGGGGATCAATGGCAACATCCTCCTCGATTCTGCGTCCTCTTCGCCGAGTACCTCCTCGAGATTTACCTCCCATCCGTCTAGCAACTCGGCCATGTCTGCCAACAGGCGCCATTCCTCACTCGAGCGAGTTTCCGTCGACTCATCTCGGCGCTCGCTGCGCCCTCGGCCGCACTCCTCTCCCGGCGCTGCCGATGCGTGGACGGACCTTCGGCACCATCTGTCGTTCTCCCTTGACAGTGGTGGTGCGGGGATCCGATTTTCGTTCGGACACCGGTCGCCGTCGCCGTCGGTGCCGGCGACGCCTACGCTCGGCTTCCGCGACCCGTCGGGCGCTCTGTGCTGGACTGAGACGCACGCGATAGACGTCGGCTTTCGACCGTGCCCGGCGTATATCGTAGCGTAATCCTGACGGATTCCGGCTGTCGCTCCTCCTCGGCGTCGACACTAGCTCGGCGTCGGGGAATGGGGTTTGTGGCGCCATCCTCCTCGGAGCTCGCGTCTTCGACCCGAACTGTTTCATCGCGCCTCCCCGACACGTCCAAGTGTTCCTTTTCCAATCCATCCCGCGCCGCGGTCTCCGGGGCCGCGTTATGGACGGAGGGACTACGCTCCCTGCCGCCGTCCCGCCCCCGTGACGGGGATCCATCGTCGATCTCTCCGGCCGGGTTTTCTTCCTCCTCACTCGCCGTCCATGGTGTCGGAGTCGCCCATCCCAACGAGGCTCTGTCGGCCGCACATCTCTGTGCATCCGACTCTGGGCCGCCCAGTGGGCGGGGAGGAGACGGTGGCTCCTCCACGAGTGGTGGCGTTGTTCCTCCCCTGGGCACCTGGATGTACACTGTTGTGTACCTGGACTGTATAAGCTGTATTAGGCCGTCCATCCGGGCTGCCACGTTCATCGTCGAGCGGAGGACCGTGTTCACGCGCCGGGGTGGCACCCGCTCCTCTTGGCGGCGGTAATATTCCCTACCGAGCCTCGGGTCCCTTTGTCGCCTCTGCGCCTCTCGCTCCTCGTTCTCCGTTTCCGCGGTCTCGGTTACCGGGATCATGTCAATTTCCTCATCCCCTTGATGAAATGGCTTCAACTGTGCAATGTTGGCCACCCTTCTCTTGCGTTCGCCCTCCTTTGTTAGGCGCACTACGTTGGGGGATAGGAACTTAACGACCTTGTAAGGGCCGTCGAATTTGGGCGCCAGTTTCGCCGCGAATCCTTCCACCGCGTTCGACAGTTGATGTTGTCGCAATAGAACTACCGAACCCAACGTTGGCCTCCAGTCACGCCGTCTTAGGTTATAGTGTCTGCCTTGATCTTTTGATGCTCGCTGCAAGTTACTGCGCACTATGTCGAAAACCTCTCTCATTTTAACTTCTTTGGCCTCGGGCTCTCTAGTCGCCGAACCGGGAGTGACTTCATCGTACAAAGCGGCGGGTAGGCGTGGTTCCCGCCCAAACATCAGAAATGCTGAAGTGAAGCCCGTGGAGTCGGCCACGCTCGAATTGACTGCCAGCGTTATCTCCGGCAATAGCTCGTCCCATGAGCTCTGATGGCCTTCGATATACTGAGCTATCATTGTCTTCACCGTGCGATTCGTTCTCTCCGTCGGGTTCTCCTGCGGCGAATAAGGCGCTGTGTACTGGAGTGTCACCCCCAAGGATTCCATGAACGCCTTGAAACTCCTACTTGCAAATTGCACGCCGTTGTCGCAAACGAATGTCCTGGGAACTCCAAGTCTGCTGAGTATACGTTCCCGGAACGCCAGTTGCAGCAGACCGGTAGTAGCTCTCCTCAATGGCACCAGCTCCACCCATTTAGCGAAAGCGTGTGTTCCCACGCTTGGAACGTGGCAAAGGTCCCACGAAGTCTGCGCACAAGACCGCCATTGGCTCCGCCACCTGACTGGTGAGCATATGCCCGGCCGGCTTTTGTTGCACGCATTTGAATCTTTGGCACGTTTCGCAACACCTCACGTACTTGACGGCATCTCGGAACATGCCCGGCCAATAGTACCTTTGCGCAAGTCGTGCTGCCGTTTTCCTCACTCCTTGATGTCCGGCCGTGGGAGCGTCGTGACACTCCCTCATCACTCTGCCCCTCAGACTGGTTGGGACGCAGAGCTTCCATGGGATAAAGTCCTCCTCGTCTATCCTATGGCCTAAATTCCGGTATAACTGCCCGTTCTCCTCCACGTAATCCTGGAACTTCTCAGGCTCCTTTACGATCCTTTCACGCATCCTCTTTATCCACCCGCAAGGGGGATTTTCTTCCACGGCCTGCTTGCAACTGTCTATGGGCTGTCGGGATAGTGCGTTGGCCACCACATTCAATTTCCCACGGCGATAGCGTACATCGAACTGGAATTGCTGCAACTCTAGCGCCCAACGAGCGATCCGGCCCGTGGGACTTTCTATAGAGTTGAGCCATTTCAGCGCTAGGTGATCCGTGACGACGTCGAACCTGTAGCCCTCCAGGTAACATCGCATCTTTCGGATCGCCCAGACGATCGCGAGGCACTCCTTCTCCGTGGCCGAGTAGTTTAACTCCGCCTTCAGTAACTTCCGACTGGCATATGCTATCACTCGCTCCTGCCCCTCAACTTCTTGCGTCAGCACTGCACCGAGGCCGTAGTCGCTGGCGTCGGTCTGCAGCACGAATTCGGCCGAGAAGTCGGGACAGGCCAGAATAGGCGCGGTCGTCAAACTCTCCTTGAGCTTCTGCAACGCCTCCTCCTGTTCCTCGCTCCAGGTCTATACCACGATGCCATTCCTAGGCATTGCCGCAACTCCTTTAGACACGAAGGTGATGGGAGGCTCCGAATCGCCTCAATCTTAGCGGGAGCCGTGCAAATCCCCTCTCCGCTTATTACGTGGCCAAGGTACGCCAACTTTTCCCGAAAGAAACTACATTTCTTTCTGTTGAGTCTCAGATTGGCCGATCGCAACCGCCGGAAAATTTCCTTCAGGTTGGCCACATGCTGCTCCTTTTTCGCTCCGATGACCACTATGTCATCTAGATATGCAAACGCGTGAGGCACCATGTCGGGCCCGATGACTGTATCCAGTGCCCTCTGGAATGTCGCCCCCGCCGAATGCAAACCGAACGGCATCACTCGCCATTGGAACAGTCCCCTGCCTGGCACAGTGAACGCCGTATATTCCCTACTATCCGCCGCCATCGGGATCTGCCAGTACCCGCTCTTTAGATCCAGCGTCGATATGAAACGTGCGTGCCACAACCTTTGCTTCAAAGGCTTGTCGTCCTTCATCCGGATATTATGCTCGGCGATGTGCGTCACGCCTCTGAGGTTCTCAAACAATGCTAGCTCTGCTTCTAGAAACTCCTGCAGTTCTTCCTCCAACTCCTCCGGCCACTCCTTGCTACCGGGCGCGGATCGTTCATTTCCTCCATACTCGCTTTCCGATTCTTCTCTTGTCGGTGGGCTGTCTCCGGGCTCACCTTCCTTCTCCAACTCGACCGACCTAAACTCCGGCGGCAGCTCCTCGGGTCCGCCACTCAAATCCTCGCTCTGCTTCACAGCTCTCGTGGGAGGCCCAGCTCCCCGTTTATACTCCAGTGTCTCGCCTCTTTTCTCTTCATTCCCTTTTGTCGCCGGAAGATTCTCTCTTCGGCGTTCTTTCATTCATTCTTTTCCTCTTATTTCCTCTTTTCTTCGTCCGTTTCCTCTCACCTCTTTTCTCGTCGGGCGGCGCGCCTTGGCTTGACGCATCCTGAACGCCGACTGTCGACACCGTGATTGCCGACCTCGGATCCTCCTTCGACGTCGCGGCTTCGCGCGACACCTCTGGGCCCGACTCTCTCACACCTCCTTTAGCGAGCTGGCCTTGCTCTCTAAAACCGCTGCTGCCTTTCTCCCTTCTCCGCTCCCTCGGTGGCAACGCTCCTTCTCCCACGTCGTCCACCATCCTCATTTCCAGCTCCGCGTTGCCGCAACGCACCGTAGTGCCGATGGCGCACAGAAAATCCATGCCGAGGATGACATGCTCCAGCATGGTCGGCATTATTAGCAGGTTCGCTTCCGCCGTCTTTCCAGCCAGGCTTACATCCGTTTTCATCATCCTTGTCACGTCCAGCGCTGATCCATCGGCCAGCCTGATTCGCGACTCCACCTGGAAACGCTCGCCTCGTATCGTCCGTTGGCGCACGCAATCTTCGCTGACAAAACTGCGCTAGGCCCCGGTGTCGATCGTGGCGGTCATCCTTTGACCCCCGACCACCACCGTCGCGACGATCTTCCACTCTTTTACTCGGAGCGGGTACCTCTCTTCGTCTTCCGTATCTAATTGGCGCCGCTCCACTCTCTCGGAGGGCGCCCCTGGCCGTTTCCCGCGCCGTCCTGTTCGCAATATTCCCTCGCAGTCCGGCCTCGCTGCCCGCAGTCTCGGCAGAACAACACCGGCGCGTTACGACATTCCCGCGCGAAATGTCCAGGTTGTGCGCATCGATAACAGACCCGACTTGGCCTGGGTCCAGCGTCCTGCGCCATCATCCGGCTAGTTGCCTCCGTCGAAGGTGTCGTCGCTGGCGTCTCCCTCTCTCCCCCGGCTTGTCCTCCAGCCCGGGGATCAGACATTTTCTCGCAGAAGGGATTATTCTGCCGCACCTCCGCTGGCTTAGGCCAGGCGGTCTCCACCGTCGCCTTCTTTCCACGTTCTCTCTGTTGATTCATCACGTTTTCGAACTCTGCAGCCATCTGTGTCAGCTGGGTCAGGGATGAAAAATCGTGCCTCCGTACGTACAGCCTGTATTCCGGGGATGCGTTCTCCTAGGCCCTATTCAACTCTTGGGCCAGGCTGTATCAGGCTGACGCATCAATAGCCAGAGCTCGATCAAGTAGTCCTTGAAGGTTCGCCCTCCCGTTGCCGGCGCGCCCGGATCTGATCTTCCAGACGCTCGAGGTATTGGGGAGGTAAGAAGAAATCCAAGAACTCTTTCTTGAATTCCATCCCGGGCACGTCTCTTAGCCCACTAGTTAGGAACCACTTAGCCGCCTTGTCTACCAACACCTCGCTCATCCTGTCCAGTTCGATCCCATAAGTTATGGCTCGCTCCTCCAGGATTTCGATGAAACCGAGAGGATCCGACCGACCGTCGTATTTCATTCCCCACTTTCTCACTTGCTCGGCGATATTCCATGGTGGGTGCCTCTCCGGCGGCAACGAGAGCGCTGGAGCCTGACGCTCAATCCTCATTTCGCCACCACTGCCGGATTCCCTCGACCTCTCGTCCCTCCGGCTCCAGCCACGCTGCTCGCCGTCGGCACACTAAGCCTCAGCGGCGCCGCCGAAATGGAACCACTCTCCTGGATCTTCTGCAAATCGGGCTCTGATTTCTGGTACGCGCGGCCGCCCATACTAGCCGCCGCGCCTCCCGAAGAGAAATGTGTCTCCCATTCGGCCAGTCGCCCTTTGATTTCTACCGAATAGTTGCCGCCCTGGATGAATGACGACAACCTCTTTCTGAGATCCTCCACGCGGCCTTCATCTTCAAGGCTGAGATCCCGTGCTACCGCTATCAACTCCTCTTTACAGCGCTGGTAGACCCAGCCGACGCTTAGTCCCGAAGTATCTTTCCCTTGATTCGCTTTCTTTCCTTTTTTTCTTTGTTTTTTTTTCTTTCCCTTTTTTTTCTTCTTCTTTTTTTTTTTTTTTTTTTTTTTGTTTTTTACTTTTTCTTTATCCGTATTATTATTATTCTGATTTTTTTCCTCCCTTCTTATCTTATACAATTTTGTTTGCTTTCCCCGTCCTAATCTATCTTATTTTATTCCTTTATCCTCTTCCTTGCCTTTCTACACTTATTCTAGTTTTGCTTTACTTTCTTTATTCGCCTTAACCTATTTCTTTCTCTTTTGATTTATTCTTTATTTTGCTTAATCTATTTCGTTTTCTTTATTTTTCTTAATCTATTTTGTTTTATTTCGTTTTTTTCGTTATTTTCTTAATCTATTTTGTTTTATTTATTTTCTTTAGTTTTCTTAATCTATTTTGTTATACCCTGAACCCATTGAAAATGAGAAATCAGGGTATAATGGTTTTGTGAAAAGTATGTAACAGGCAGAAGGAATCGCAGACGTATATATTGTTGATCAGGACGACGAGCTGAGGCGATATAGCCCTGTCCGTCTGTCCGTCCGTCCTTCCGTCCTTCCGTATGAGCAAAAGGATCTCAGAAGATATAAGAGCTAGAGAGCTGAAATTTGGCATGCATACTCGTGTATACCATAGGCAGTACGAGTTTGCTTTATTTTTTCGATAACTCCTCCGATAATTTATTTATCGAGAATAATCGAAAAATCGACATTGTTTTTTCAGCCTAATTTGAACACTTTTAGACCTGGAGACTTCAAATTTACGTTGTATATAAAGTTAATGAATACAAAGATTTTGCAATTTACAGATTTTGGATACCAAGCCCCCTTCGCCACCAATTTGTAAAAAACGCATTTCAAGTACTAGAGACTTGTGCTTTGGAATGTACACACATTTTAGCCATATGATTACGTTTTGAAAGTTTCAAGATCGTATGTCTACAAAAGAAAGAAAAGAATTAAATTCTCATAATATTGCCCACACTGCAGCGCAGCCACTGCTTACTGCGCAGTTAGCAGAGCGCATGCCTGTAAGTGCATGTGCATGTATGTGTGTATAAAAGAAGTCCAGAATGTGCTAGAATATCAGCTTGGAGGGTTCAGGGTATCTCCTAGTCGAGCAGTCTCGACTGGAGCCTTCTTACTTGTTTTATTTCGTTTTCTTTATTATACCCTGAACCCATTGAAAATGGGAAATCAGGGTATAATGGTTTTGTTGAAATGTATGTAACAGGCAGAAGGAGGCGTGGCAGACCCCACAAAGTATATATATTCTTGATCAGGGCGACGAGCTGAGTCGATTTGGCCCTGTCCGTCTGTCTGTCTGTCCGTCTGTCCGTCTGTCCGTCCGTCCGTCTGTCCGTATGTTTGAACGCGTCGATTTCTGAAGATATAAGAGCTAGAGACTTGAATTTTTTTTTTAAATGACCGTATATACAGCGCGGACGTCGAGTTTGCTTTTAAAATTAGATAAATCATCCCGTTATGTTTTTATCGAATAAAAACATTCAAGTTCAAATCAGATGCCACTATAGCTAATTGTGAATGATTTTTCTTTTTTTTTTAATTTCTCAAATATTCAATATAATATGTAGATCATATGCTGAAAGTTTCATTAAATTCCGTTCAGTCAAAAATTAATAAAAAATAATCAAATATTTGGCCAATTAACAAACGCACGTGCAGCAGCTACAACAGAAACATTCGTTGAATCACATCAGCTGTTAGTTTCGTTTAGTTTTGGTAGATGGCGCAGCAGCAGTGAATCTATTTGAGTTTTGCCAGCGGCAGCAGCAGGAGTGGGTTGGCCTAGTGTGTTAGCTGCATGACGCTCGATCGAGAAGTCGCGGTTCGAATCCCGATCGATGCAACTGATGTTAATTATTTTTAATTGTTTCAAAATATTTTTATATTTTCATAAATGAGTTTTCTATTTAATTTATATTTTTAAATACACCGAAATTGAAATTTTAACTATACCTTATGTGCGTTTTTAATAGTTTGGTTATTCTAGCAGATTCTTAGAATCACATCAGCTGTTAGTTTCGTTTAGTTTTGGTAGATGGCGCAGCAGCAGTGAACCTATTTGAGTTTTGCCAGCGGCAGCAGCAGGAGTGAGGTGGCCTAGTGTGTTAGCTGCATGACGCTCGATCGAGAAGTCGCGGTTCGAATCCCAATCGGTGCAACTGATGTAAACTTTTTTAATTGTTTCAAAATATTTTTATATTTTATTAAATGAGTTTGGTATTTTATTTATATTTTTCAATACATCGAAATTGAAATTTCAGTCATACTAAATGGGCATTTTTATTTGTTGGGTTCAGGGTAGTATCTAGTCGAGCACTCTCGACTAGAGTTTTCTTACTTGTTTTTCTTTATCTATTGTGTTTTATTTCTTTTCTTTAGTTTCCTTAATTTATTTCGTTTCATTACGCTTTCTTTATTCTTTCTCAACCTAGTTTACATTATTTTACTTTGTTTTATTTCTTTTTTTTTTTATACCCTGAACCCATTGAAAATGGGAAATCAGGGTATAATGGTTTTGTGAAAAAGTATGTAACGGGCAGAAGGAGGCGTGGCAGACCCCACAAAGTATATATATTCTTGATCAGCGCGACGAGCTGAGTGGATATAGCCCTGTCCGTCTGTCTGTCCGTCCGTCCGTCCGTCCGTATGAGTGCGTCGATCTCAGAAGTTATAAGAGCTAGAGAAATTTGGCATGCATACTCGTGAGTACCATACGCAGTACGAGTTTGCTTTATTTTTTAGATAAATCGTCCGATAACTTTTTTATCGAGAATAATCGAAAAATTGATTTTGTTTTTTTAGCCTAATTTGAACATTTGTAGACCTGGAGTCTTCAAATTTGCGTTGTATATAAAGTTAATCGATACAAAGATTCTGTAATTTACAGATTTTGGATACCACGCCCCCTTCTCCCCCAATTTGTAAAAAACCCATTTCAAGTACTAGAGAGTTGTGCTTTGGAATGTACACACATGTTTACCATATGATAACACTCTGAAAGTTTCATTAAAATCGTATGTCTACAAAAGAAATTATTCGACAAATAAATTCTCATAATGTTGCCCACATTGCAGCGCAGCCCAAGCGCAGCCGCTGCTTACTGCGCAGTTAGCAGAGCGTTGTATAGGTAGAAGTTGTATAGGTTAGGCAACCACGTGGCCTGAGCTCGCCGACCACGCCCACGCCCACGCGTTTGCACGCGGGAGGGCGGTCGCAATTGAGTGGCGCAGTCAAGCGCACTCCAGATTGCGGGGGTCGGGGCTGCGAAGGCGTGCTGTGGAATGTTAGTGGGGCCATTACGATTGGTAGACCGCGGATCGAGGAACGGCCAGCGTTGCCGCCGGCGTTCACTCAAGACCACGCGGTTTTACTGGCGAACGGGTCGTGACCTTGTTCAAACTACCAGTAGTGTTACGGCGGCTATGATTACTAAACTGGGGGATTAGTTAACAAACCAGATATGAATAAATCACGCAAATTATACATATCCTTACTTTATTTACGCCTTATGTCCTCTATATTCACTAAATAATCTTGCTGCTTTCTGTTCTCGCTGCCGCGTCCGCTCACTTCGGGAGCTCGAAATTAACTAAAACCGATGCGCAGCTTTCGATCTAAGCGTCTTCGCCGCTTCCGTTGTAAATGCCCAGCTAGCAACAACAAATGTAAGCAACGTATATATAAAATAAAGCAACATATATATATATATATAAACAGGCATTTGCATATGCCAAGAAATACTTTACAGTTAGTCTTAAGATTCATTCCAAACAGAACAGAAGTTCTTTTTATCAATAAAGCAAGAATTATAATATCTAAAGATATTAAGTGTGTTTTTATTGAACTATCACTTAAAGTATATAAACATCTAAAGACAGTTTTGTTTCAGTGATTAACAGTTTTTTTTATTGTACTTGTGTATCTCAAGATATATGAAGTATAGTGCAAAAACCATAACTGGCGCAGCCGAAACCGAACAAGTGCGTTCTGTTTAACCGAAGTTAATCCCCATAAACAAAAAGTGCGTTCTATTTAACAAAAGTTAATCCGCATAAACAAAAATAAAACTATAAAAACTGCAACGTATGCATAAAAGAAAACTGTTGGCGTATAAAATCTCTAAGCAAGTGTAAGCACAATTGTGTTTAGTTGATGTTGCCGACAAATTTGTGCAGAAATAAATAAAACCGCAACAGCAAACTAATTCGTGAGTTAGCAGTTAACTCAAAAAAGTGACAATTTTATGTACCCAAGGTACTCAACGAACAAAAGCACTATTCATAAATTTGATAAAAACCGCAGAATCGAAAATACAATTATGGAAGAGGAGCTTCAAAATCTAAGAGGAGTCATACTCCAGCAAGAAGCAGCGCTAAACTCACTCAGACAACAACAACAGCAACAACAACAACAACAACAACAACAACAACAACAACCAACCCAGTGGTTATCGAACAAAGACATCATCCAGCAATTTCGCCAACTACGACAGCTGGATGATCAACAAGATGTGTTGGCCTTCATTAGATCAGTTGAATTTCTCATGACGCTGTGCCAAGGAAATGAGCTGCTAATTCAATTCGGCACCAGCATCGTCGCCAACGAGAAGGTCTCGGGAGCAGCAGCAGACTACATCAGACAGTTGGGGATGGAACCAACTTGGCAACAGATGAAGACGAAACTAATGGAGCAAATGCGTCCGAAGACGACTTACGAGGATGTGTTCGACAGATGCAGATACATTAAAGTAAGTAATTTAAGAGAGCTATTTTTAGAATTCGAAAAGGCAAAATGCGAGATAAATAAAATATACATGTTCGACGAATTAAAACCTACAATATACGAAAACGATAAAGTAGATAGAGATTTGTTAAATATATTAATAAACAAAATAGACACCCCATTCAGAATTCATGTCGATCAAGGAATTTCTATGCATGCTCTTCAAACAAAATATTCAAACATTAAAGCACTAGATGATCCTAGGGCTATATCACAGAGATATAGAAACACAATTAACAACACTTACCAGAAGCAAAATAACGCTAACACTAATATTAACACAAGAACTAACACTAACATTAACACTAACACTAACACTAATACCAACACCACATACAACAGACCAAATCAAAACAGCCAGCCCCCTTATAACAACAAGAACACTGGTCAAATAAATCAACAGCCAGATAACAGAACACAACTCAACCATAATCCTAGACCAAATTATAACAGCAAAAACAATGGCTCAAGACAAACAAGAATGTCTCATATGAGCGTCGATACCCAAAGGAACGATTCCACTCCTATGGAAATCGGAACTTTGGAAGAAAATCAGGCAGAAGAAGTAAATTTTTTGATACCTTGCCTAGGGCAAACCTACCCATAATAACATGGACAATAGGAAAGGAGGGAATCAGATGCTTAGTCGACACTGGTGCAACGACAAGCATCTTAAAATCAAAAGTTCTTGAATACCAGTACCCAAAAATTGAACTCACCAGACCTTGCTCTTACAAAACCCTTAACGGTGTTAATATTGTAAAATACGCCGTAACCACACCTTTCCTCAAAGAAATTCCATACTTAGGAACACTTCAGTGGAAACTTATAGATTTCCCAAATGAAAATTTCTCAGCAATAATAGGGCAAAACTTTCTAAAAGCATTCAAAGCTCAAATAAATAATACTGAACGATACGTACAATTACTAGACAAGAAATTCTATTTTTTAGACTACGAATATCCAGAATCAATGCACAACGCTTGTGCTCTGCAACCTATAAACATAGATCATATACGAGACCGTCTCAACCTCGAACATTTAAATGACGAAGAACGCCAAGCGGTCGAAGCTCTACTTGCAGAATCCGATGATCTATTTTTTCGGGAGGGGGACGTTTTGTCAGCAACAAACCAAATCTCTCACGAAATTATTACTACAGTGGATAGGCCTTTATATTCTAAAATATATAGATATCCCCAAATCCACGAAAAAGAAATAAATAGACAGATAAAAGAAATGCTTAAGCAGAATATTATAAAAGAAAGTAACTCCCCCTATAACAGCCCCTTATGGATTGTTGAGAAAAAACTCGATAATTCAGGGTCAAAAAAGTTCAGAATTGTCATCGATTACCGCAAATTGAATGAATTTACGGTCGACGACAGATTCCCAATTCCTAATCTTAATTCTTTGCTAGATAAACTGGGTAGATCACAATATTTTACAACCCTCGACTTAGCGAAAGGCTTTCATCAAATTCTCGTTAAAGAAGAGGACAGACCAAAGACAGCATTTTCAACACCGTCAGGTCACTACGAGTTCATCAGAATGCCGTTTGGACTCAAAAATGCTCCATCGACATTCCAGAGACTTATGAACGAAGTCTTGAAAGACTATATTGGCGAAAATTGTGTCGTCTACATGGACGACATATTAATTTTCAGCACATCCCTTCAAGAACATATGACCACATTAAGAAAAATATTCAAAACTTTAAAAGATGTCAATTTAAAAATTCAAGTAGATAAATGTGACTTTCTAAAGAAAGAAACGCAATTCCTTGGTCATATCTTGACCACTCACGGCATCAAACCGAACCCAGATAAAGTAAACATTATTCAGAATTTAAAATTACCCCGAACTGCAAAGCAGATTAAGTCGTTCCTAGGAATGACAGGATTTTATAGAAAATTTGTTAAAGATTATGCAAAAATAGCATTCCCTATGTCAAGATATCTGAAGAAAAACATGACAATCAACACCGACGACCCAAGCTACATAGCAGCATTTGAAAAGTTGAAAACATTAGTTACAAATAGTCCAGTCCTACGATACCCAAATTTTTCTAAAAAGTTCACTATCACTACAGATGCAAGCAATTTCGCGGTGGGAGCAGTCCTTTCTCAAGAAAGTCACCCAATCGCATACGCATCCCGAACGTTAAATCAGCACGAATGTAACTATTCAACCATAGAAAAAGAGCTCTTAGCCATATTGTGGGCCGTAAAATACTTTCGACCATATGTTTATGGTAGAGAATTCAACCTCGAGAGCGACCACCAACCATTAAAATGGCTAATGGCTAAATATACAGGCAAAGACATAAGCCCAAGATTACAGAGATGGCTCATCAGCCTGGGAGAGTACAACTTCCACATAGAATATATAAAAGGGAAATGTAATAACATCGCTGACTTTTTGAGTAGAATTAGAGAGGACGAAATAAACCTAATGGAAGTTGAGTCCACGAACGATGAAGACAATAGATCCCTAGCAGCTCAAACGATTCATTCTAAAGAAGAGGATCAGGGTTTCGACATGTCCATACTAGAAACAGCAGTTAACAGATTCAATGTACAGCTAATTTTCACAGAAAGAAAACTCGAAACCACCGTACAGGTGTTCGACAAAAAGAGAATTTACATTAGCAAGAAAGACATAGAAGACAACCAAGCAATAAACATCCTCCGACGAGAAATAACAACAGGAAAAATAGGAGTTTATTCACACCTAAGTGACCATGAGCTCTACCAACTACAGAAAATAATAGCGAAGGAATACACTTCCAACCCAAAAGTAAAATTTGTAAAGTGCACTAGGTTCGTTAGGGATATTGAGTCGGAAGATGAACTGCATACCCAAATAGCCTTATTTCATAAAAACGAGAGTGGCCATTGCGGGATAGTTGCCACCTATCAGAAGCTTAAACTCGAAATATACCACCCTAACCTAAAGACCCATATCCATAGAATAATCAATAACTGTGACGTTTGTAGTGGTGGGAAATACGATAGAAAACCTATAAAGAACAACTTTTATCTTACAGAAACACCAAGAACTTGCAATGAGATAGTACACGTAGATACATACGTTAACTCAAAACAATCCTTTATACTATTCATCGACAAATTCTCAAAACACGCCACTTGCTTCCCACTTAACGACAGAAATAGCGTCACAATCGTAGAACACATTCAACAATTCTTGTCAATAAAAGGGAAGGTCCATAAATTTGTCTTCGACAACGAATTTAATAGTCTTAACGTCAGAGAATTTCTAGAAAAGGAAGGCATAGAATTCCATACAACTAAACCAAACAGTCACACTGGCAATAGCGACGTTGAAAGACTTAATAACACACTAACAGAAAAAATTCGCACACTAAACATAGAAGAGAAAAGACCAATAATCGAACAAATGGCTAGAGCTGTATACTTTTACAATAACACATACCACACCACCACGAAATCCACACCATTCGAAGTACAGAATCACAAAGTAGATCACTTGAAATTGTTCGAAAAAATGTCAGCAGAAAAATCTAGAAAAATAGCAAAGCTAAATGATAAAAGAGAAACCTATATAGAGAATAGAACAGAGGGCTTTATTAAGAATTATAAAAACCTAAGACATAAGGAAGAACCCAAATTCAGAAAAGCTAATTTACAAAATATCCATACAACAAATGTTAAAAGACCTACCAAATTTCCAGGTAATAATAACAACCGTCATCATGTTCCTGTTGCCAACACTGTCGGCAGCAATGATCAATATAACCCCAATCCTGGCTGAGAACGGTTTCGTATCACTAGGGGAGAGCACAGTAGAACTGGTAAACAATTCTAAAATGATTCTACATATAATAAATACGCAAGAAATATTAGAATTAACAAACATAATACAGAACAACACAAAAATCTTAGTTAAGCAAAACAGACATAGATTGGACGCAGAAATAGAAACCATAAGAATTAAAATAAGATCAATAACCCCAAATCCACTAACAAGACAAAAACGCGGTCTCGTTAACGTTATAGGGAAAACTCAGAAGTGGCTCACCGGCCTCATGGACGATGACGATAGGGAAATTATTATGAATCATCTCCTAAACAATCAAGAAAACGAACACAATATAATAAAAAACATTAACGAACAAGTAAAAATAAACAATGACCTTCAGAAATCCATTAACACTTTAAAAGAAGTAATACTAGACGATAGGGAAAAAATAACCAACACTCTTAACAGCATAGAAACATTCAATAATATAATTAAAACTGACATTATGTATCACGACCAATTACTAAAACTTAAATTTTTGCACGATAAAGTCGACACCATCTTAGACATAATAGCGTCAGCTAAGTACAACCTCTTTCATCCTTCTATACTAACAAACGAAGAATTCACACTCTACAACATAGACTTCTACAAAATTAAATTAATCCGCATGGGTGTCATGACTCACGAAAATAACATAATCATTGCAATTAAAATACCAACTAACATCATAACAACCACAATATTTCTGATAACCCCACTAACAAACCAGAAAAATAAAAGAATCGACATGAGTCCCGAAAGAGTGGTAAAAATAGATAACAAAACTTACACATACGAAGAACACAAAACAATAAATGAACTAAAATTAAGTTCTAACTGTATCACTAAGAATAATTGTAGAATGATAGAAGACATAGAGTTTAAGATGCAATTAATAAATGAAGCCACATTACTAATAAGCAACGCAGAAAATAAGATAATTCAATATAATTGTAATGAATCCACCAATAATGAAATATTAAAAGGTAACTTCCTCGTAGAATTTACAAATTGTACAATCTTCATTGACCAAACTTACTATAAAAATAATCAAGAAATATACATACAATCGTTTTCTGACGATGGAGAAGAAGAAAATTCATTTAACTTTACAGAAAAACAAACATTCAAAGAAATCATATAAGAAGAAATAAAAAACACTAAAGCCATAAAAGAAATCAGAGCGCAAACAATAATTTCCAATAGCTTTGGCATAACATCAATCGCTCTTGTACTCCTCTTCATAGGAATATAAATCTATACAAAATGTAAAAGAGGAATCCAGGAGAATCCCTCATCAAAAGGGGGAGGAGTTATGCAACCAATGCAACCAATGCAACCAAATACGCTCATGCAAATTGCACAACCAATTGCACTTGTGCATGGGAATGACAATAATGACCAACTCAGCATAATCATGCAGAAATATTTAAAAAGAGATCAGATTACAAAAGCATAAACAACGTAAGCGTCTTCTCCGCTTCCGTTGTAAATGCCCAGCTAGCAACAACAAATGTAAGCAACGTATATATAAAATAAAGCAACATATATATATATATATATAAACAGGCATTTGCATATGCCAAGAAATACTTTACAGTTAGTCTTAAGATTCATTCCAAACAGAACAGAAGTTCTTTTTATCAATAAAGCAAGAATTATAATATCTAAAGATATTAAGTGTGTTTTTATTGAACTATCACTTAAAGTATATAAACATCTAAAGACAGTTTTGTTTCAGTGATTAACAGTTTTTTTTATTGTACTTGTGTATCTCAAGATATATGAAGTATAGTGCAAAAACCACCACCACTCGCGCGCTCAACTATTTGAATTTCGCTTACTTTCTAAGGCTAATCGCTACGGCACTTACATCTAATTATCAACTACATAGTGCTACCTTACGAACTAACGCTTATTCTAACTACTATCAACTTATAAATGATGACTACAAAATATAACCTTACTAACTACAAAACCAAAATCTATACCAAAATCCATCCTTACAAACTAACGCTTATTCTAATAATACAACTTCAAAATATAACCTTACTAGCTACAAAAATCAAAATCTATGGACGGAGGGACTACGCTCCCTGCCGCCGTCCCGCCCCCGTGACGGGGATCCATCGTCGATCTCTCCGGCCGGGTTTTCTTCCTCCTCACTCGCCGTCCATGGTGTCGGAGTCGCCCATCCCAACGAGGCTCTGTCGTCCGCACATCTCTGTGCATCCGACTCCGGGCTGCCCGGTGGGCGGGGAGGAGACGGTGGCTCCTCCACGAGTGGTGGCGTTGTTCCTCCCCTGGGCACCTGGATGTACACTGTTGTGTACCTGGACTGTATAAACTGTATTAGGCCGTCCATCCGGGTTGCCACGTTCATCGTCGAGCGGAGGACCGTGTTCACGCGCCGGGGTGGCACCCGCTCCTCTTGGCGGCGGTAATATTCCCTACCGAGCCTCGGGTCCCTTTGTCGCCTCTTCCCGGGAGAACGGCTCGGTGCTGTCGCTGTTGATGTCCTCGACTCGGACCGAGCCCTCATCATCGCTGCTAATCTCGATGACCTCCTCCATCTATTGGTCTCCCTCTAAGTTCGGAGTTTATTTTTAGTCTTCTGTTTTTATTCGTGTTAATGACCGAAACAGCCCTCTAACTACTGCGTTAGTGTTAGCATTAATAGGGGGTCTCTACGGGGAAGTTAGTGGTTTGCGAGACGTATAGACCTATCAAGGCCTTTCGTCGTTATTGTCGAGGACAGCGGAGTTCGCTCCTCGTTCTCCGTTTCCCCGGTCTCGGTTACCGGGATCATGTCAATTTCCTCATCCCCTTGATGAAATGGCTTCAACTGTGCAATGTTGGCCACCCTTCTCTTGCGTTCGCCCTCCTTTGTTAGGCGCACTACGTTGGGGGATAGGAACTTAACGACCTTGTAAGGGCCGTCAAATTTGGGCGCCAGTTTCGCCGCGAATCCTTCCGCCGCGTTCGACAGTTGATGTTGTCGCAATAGAACTACCGAACCCAACGTTGGCCTCCAGTCACGCCGTCTTAGGTTATAGTGTCTGCCTTGATCTTTTGATGCTCGCTGCAAGTTACTGCGCACTATGTCGAAAACCTCTCTCATTTTAACTTCTTTGGCCTCGGGCTGGGTCTCTCTAGTCGCCGAACCGGGAGTGACTTCATCGTACAAAGCGGCGGGTAGGCGTGGTTCCCGCCCAAACATCAGAAATGCTGAAGTGAAGCCCGTGGAGTCGGCCACGCTCGAATTGACTGCCAGCGTTATCTCCGGCAATAGCTCGTCCCATGAGCTCTGATGGCCTTCGATATACTGAGCTATCATTGTCTTCACCGTGCGATTCGTTCTCTCCGTCGGGTTCTCCTGCGGCGAATAAGGCGCTGTGTACTGGAGTGTCACCCCCAAGGATTCCATGAACGCCTTGAAACTCCTACTTGCAAATTGCACGCCGTTGTCGCAAACGAATGTCCTGGGAACTCCAAGTCTGCTGAGTATACGTTCCCGGAACGCCAGTTGCAGCAGAGCGGTAGTAGCTCTCCTCAATGGCACCAGCTCCACCCATTTAGCGAAAGCGTGTGTTCCCACGCTTGGAACGTGGCAAAGGTCCCACGAAGTCTGCGCACAAGACCGCCATTGGCTCCGCCACCTGACTGGTGAGCATATGCCCGGCCGGCTTTTGTTGCACGCATTTGAATCTTTGGCACGTTTCGCAACACCTCACGTACTTGACGGCATCTCAGAACATGCCCGGCCAATAGTACCTTTGCGCAAGTCGTGCTGCCGTTTTCCTCACTCCTTGATGTCCGGCCGTGGGAGCGTCGTGACACTCCCTCATCACTCTGCCCATCAAACTGCATGGGACGCTGAGCTTCCATGGGATAAAATCCTCCTCGTCTATCCTATGGCCTAAATTCCGGTATAACTGCCCGTTCTCCTCCACGTAATCCTGGAACTTCTCAGGCTCCTTTACGATCCTTTCACGCATCCTCTTTATCCACCCGCAAGGGGGATTTTCTTCCACGGCCTGCTTGCAACTGTCTATGGGTTGTCAGGACAGTGCGTCGGCCACCACATTCAATTTCCCACGGCGATAGCGTACGTCGAACTGGAATTGCTGCAACTCTAGCGCCCAACGAGCGATCCGGCCCGTGGGACTTTCTATAGAGTTGAGCCATTTCAGCGCTAGGTGATCCGTGACGACGTCGAACCTGTAGCCCTCCAAGTAACATCGCATCTTTCGGATCGCCCAGACGATCGCGAGGCACTCCTTCTCCGTGGCCGAGTAGTTTAGCTCCGCCTTCAGTAACTTCCGACTGGCATATGCTATTACTCGCTCCTGCCCCTCAACTTCTTGCGTCAGCACTGCACCGAGGCCGTAGTCGCTGGCGTCGGTCTGCAGCACGAATTCGGCCGAGAAGTCGGGACAGGCCAGAATAGGCGCGGTCGTCAAACTCTCCTTGAGTTTCTGCAACGCCTCCTCCTGTTCCTCGCTCTAGGTCTATACCACGATGCCATTCCTAGGCATTGCCGCAACTCCTTTAGACACGAAGGTGATGGGAGGCTCCGAATCGCCTCAATCTTAGCGGGAGCCGTGCAAATCCCCTCTCCGCTTATTACGTGGCCAAGGTACGCCAACTTTTCCCGAAAAAAACTACATTTCTTTCTGTTGAGTCTCAGATTGGCCGCTCGCAACCGCCGGAAAATTTCCTTCAGGTTGGCCACATGCTGCTCCTTTGTCGCTCCGATGACCACTATGTCATCTAGATATGCAAACGCGTGAGGCACCATGTCGGGCCCGATGACTGTATCCAGTGCCCTCTGGAATGTCGCCCCCGCCGAATGCAAACCGAACGGCATCACTCGCCATTGGAACAGTCCCCTGCCTGGCACAGTGAACGCAACCTTTGCTTCAAAGGCTTGTCGTCCTTCATCCGGATACTATGCTCGGCGATGTGCGTCACGCCT
The DNA here is from genome assembly GCF_054131065.1 of Drosophila arizonae. NCBI lineage: Eukaryota > Metazoa > Arthropoda > Insecta > Diptera > Drosophilidae > Drosophila > Drosophila arizonae. The sequence goes on from NC_142927.1 coordinate 36,028,144, forward strand.
CTGAGGTTCTCAAACAATGCTAGCTCTGCTTCTAGAAACTCCTGCAGTTCTTCCTCCAACTCCTCCGGCCACTCCTTGCTACCGGGCGCGGATCGTTCATTTCCTCCATACTCGCTTTCCGATTCTTCTCTTGTCGGTGGGCTGCCTCCGGGCTCACCTTCCTTCTCCAACTCGACCGACCTAAACTCCGGCGGCAGCTCCTCGGGTCCGCCACTCAAATCCTCGCTCTGCTTCACAGCTCTCGCGGGAGGCCCAGCTCCCCGTTTATACTCCAGTGTCTCGCCTCTTTTCTCTTCATTCCTTTTTGTCGCCGGAAGATTCTCTCCAAGTCTCTCCTTCGGCGTTCCTTTGTTCACCTCTTTTCTTGTCGGTCGGCGCGCCTTGGCTTGACGCATCCTGAACGTCAACTGTCGACACCGTGATTGCCGACCTTGGGTCCTCCTTCGAAGTCGCGGCTTCGCGCGACACCTCTGGCTCCGACTCCTTCACATCTCCTTTAGCGAGCTGGCCTTGCTGGCCGCTGCTGCCTTTCTCTACTCTTTGTTTACGCAGTAGCGACGCTCCTTCTCCCACGTCGTCCACCATCCTCATCTCCAGCTCCGCGTTGCCGCAACGCAGCGTAGTGCCGATGGCGCATAGGAAATCCATGCCGAGGATGACATGGTCCAGCATGGTCGGCATTATTAGCAGGTTCGCTTCCGCCGTCTTTCCAGCCAGACTTACATCCGTTTTCATCATCCTTGTCACGTCCAGCGCTGATCCATCGGCCAGCTTGATTCGCGACTCCACCTGGCAACGCTCGCCTCGTATCGTCCGTTGGCGCACGCAATCTTCGCTGACAAAACTGCGCGTGGCCCCGGTGTCGATCGTGGCGGTCATCCTTTGACCCCCGACCACCACCGGCGGGTACCTCTCTTCGTCTTCCGTATCTAATTGGCGCCGCTCCACTCTCTCGGAGGGCGCCCCTGGCCGTTTCCCGCGCCGTCCTGTTCGCAACATTCCCTCGCAGTCCGGCCTCGCTGCCCGCAGTGTTGGCAGAACAACACCGGCGCGATACGACATTCCCCCGCGAAGTGTCCAGGTTGTGCGCATCGATAACAGACCCGACTCGGCCTGGGTTCAGCGTCCTGAGTCATCATCCGGCTAGTTGCCTCCGTCGAAGGTGTCGCCGCCGGCGTACCCTTCTGCCCCCGGCTTGTCCTCCAGCCCGGGGATCAGATATCTTCTCGCGGAAGGGATTGTTCTGCCGCGCCTCCGCTGGCTTGGGCCAGGCGGTCTCCACCGTCGCCTTCCCCCCTCGTTCTCTCTGTTGATTCATCACGTTTTCGAACTCTGCAGCCATCTGTGTCAGCTGGGTCAGGGATGAAAAATCGTGCCTCCGTACGTACAGCCTGTATTCCGGGGATGCTTTTTCGTAGGCCCTATTCAACTCTTGCGCCGGGCTGTATCTAGCCTGACGCATCAATAAACGCAACTCGATCAAGTAGTCCTTGAAGGTTCGCCCTCCCGTTGCCGGCGCGCCCGGATCTGATCTTCCAGACGCTCGAGGTATTGGGGAGGTAAGAAGAAATCCAAGAACTCTTTCTTGAATTCCATCCCGAGCACGTCTCTTAGCCCACTAGTTAGGAACCACTTAGCCGCCTTGTCTACCAACACCTCGCTCATCCTGTCCAGTTCGATCCCATAAGTTATGGCTCGCTCCTCCAGGATTTCGATGAAACCGAGAGGATCCGACCGACCGTCGTATTTCATTCCCCACTTTCTCACTTGCTCGGCGATATTCCATGGTGGGTGCCTCTCCGGCGGCAACGAGAGCGCTGGAGCCTGACGCTCAATCCTCATTTCGCCACCACTGCCGGATTCCCTCGACTTCTCGTCGGCACACTAAGCCTCAGCGGCGCCGCCGAAATGGAATCACTCTCCTGGATCTTCTGCAAATCGGGATCTGATTTCTGGTACGCGCGGCCGCCCCTACTCGCCGCCGCGCCTCCCGAAGAGAAACGTGTCTCCCATTCGGCCAGTCGTCCTTTGATTTCTACCGAATAGTTGCCGCCCTGGATGAATGACGACAACCTCTTTCTGAGATCCTCCACGCGGCCTTCATCTTCAAGGCTGAGATCCCGTGCTACCGCTATCAACTCCTCTTTACAGCGCTGGTAGACCCAGCCGACGCTTATTCCCGAAGCCCGAAGTATCTTTCCCTTGTTTCCTTTTCTTTCCTTTTTTTCTTTGTTTTTTTTTCTTTCTCTTTTTTTTCTTCTTCTTCTTTTTTTTTTTTTTTTTGTTTTTTTACTTTTTCTTTATCCGTATTATTATTATTCTGATTTTTTTTCTCCCTTCTTATCTTATACAATTTTGTTTGCTTTCCCCGTCCTAATCTATCTTATTTTATTCCTTTATCCTCTTCCTTGCCTTTCTACACTTATTCTAGTTTTGCTTTACTTTCTTTATTCGCCTTAACCTATTTCTTTCTCTTTTGATTTATTCTTTATTTTGCTTAATCTATTTCGTTTTCTTTATTTTTCTTAATCTATTTTGTTTTATTTCGTTTTTTTTTCGTTATTTTCTTAATCTATTTTGTTTTATTTCTTTTCTTTAGTTTTCTTAATCTATTTTGTTTTATTTCGTTTTCTTTATTTTCTTAATCTATTTTGTTTTATTTCTTTTCTTTAGTTTTCTTAATCTATTTTGTTATACCCTGAACCCATTGAAAATGGGAAATCAGGGTATAATGGTTTTGTGAAAAGTATGTAACAGGCAGAAGGAATCATCGCAGACCCCATAAAGTATATATATTGTTGATCAGGACGACGAGCTGAGTCGATATAGCCCTGTCCGTCCGTCCGTCCGTCTGTCCGTCTGTCCGTCCGTCCGTCCGTCCGTCCATCCGTCCGTCCGTCCTTCCGTATGAGCAAAAGGATCTCAGAAGATATAAGAACTAGAGAGCTGAAATTTGGCATGCATACTCGTGTATACCATAGGCAGTACGAGTTTGCTTTATTTTTTCGATAACTCCTGCGATAATTTTTTTATCGAGAATAATCGAAAAATCGACATTGTTTTTTCAGCCTAATTTGAACACTTTTAGACCTGGAGACTTCAAATTTACGTTGTATATAAAGTTAATGGATAATGGATAGATTTTGCAATTTACAGATATTGGATACCAAGCCCCCTTCGCCCCCAATTTGTAAAATCCTCCTCTCTTTATCCACCCGCAAGAGGGATTTTCTTCCACGGCCTGCTTGCAACTGTCTAAGGGTTGTCAGGACTGTGCGTCGGCCACCACATTCAATTTCCCACGGCGATAGCGTACGTCGAACTGGAATTGCTGCAACTCTAGCGCCCAACGAGCGATCCGGCCCGTGGGACTTTCTATAGAGTTGAGCCATTTCAGCGCTAGGTGATCCGTGACGACGTCGAACCTGTAGCCCTCCAAGTAACATCGCATCTTTCGGATCGCCCAGACGATCGCGAGGCACTCCTTCTCCGTGGCCGAGTAGTTTAGCTCCGCCTTCAGTAACTTCCGACTGGCATATGCTATTACTCGCTCCTGCCCCTCAACTTCTTGCGTCAGCACTGCACCGAGGCCGTAGTCGCTGGCGTCGGTCTGCAGCACGAATTCGGCCGAGAAGTCGGGACAGGCCAGAATAGGCGCGGTCGTCAAACTCTCCTTGAGTTTCTGCAACGCCTCCTCCTGTTCCTCGCTCTAGGTCTATACCACGATGCCATTCCTAGGCATTGCCGCAACTCCTTTAGACACGAAGGTGATGGGAGGCTCCGAATCGCCTCAATCTTCGCGGGATCCGTGCAAATCCCCTCTCCGCTTATTACGTGGCCAAGGTACGCCAACTTTTCCCGAAAAAAACTACATTTCTTTCTGTTGAGTCTCAGATTGGCCGCTCGCAACCGCCGGAAAATTTCCTTCAGGTTGGCTACATGCTGCTCCTTTGTCGCTCCGATGACCACTATGTCATCTAGATATGCAAGCGCGTGAGGCACCATGTCGGGCTCGATGACTGTATCCAGTGCCCTCTGGAATGTCGCCCCCGCCGAATGCAAACCGAACGGCATCACTCGCCATTGGAACAGTCCCCTGCCTGGCACAGTGAACGCAACCTTTGCTTCAAACGCTTGTCGTCCTTCATCCGGATACTATGCTCGGCGATGTGCGTCACGCCTCTGAGGCTCTCAAACAATGCTAGCTCTGCTTCTAGAAACTCCTGCAGTTCTTCCTCCAACTCCTCCGGCCACTCCTTGCTACCGGGCGCGGATCGTTCATTTCCTCCATACTCGCTTTCCGATTCTTCTCTTGTCGGTGGGCTGCCTCCGGGCTCACCTTCCTTCTCCAACTCGACCGACCTAAACTCCGGCGGCAGCTCCTCGGGTCCGCCACTCAAATCCTCGCTCTGCTTCACAGCTCTCGCGGGAGGCCCAGCTCCCCGTTTATACTCCAGTGTCTCGCCTCTTTTCTCTTCATTCCTTTTTGTCGCCGGAAGATTCTCTCCAAGTCTCTCCTTCGGCGTTCCTTTGTTCACCTCTTTTCTTGTCGGGCGGCGCGCCTTGGCTTGACGCATCCTGAACGTCAACTGTCGACACCGTGATTGCCGACCTTGGGTCCTCCTTCGACGTCGCGGCTTCGCGCGACACCTCTGGCTCCGACTCCTTCACATCTCCTTTAGCGAGCTGGCCTTGCTGGCCGCTGCTGCCTTTCTCTACTCTTTGTTTACGCAGTAGCGACGCTCCTTCTCCCACGTCGTCCACCATCCTCATCTCCAGCTCCGCGTTGCCGCAACGCAGCGTAGTGCCGATGGCGCATAGGAAATCCATGCCGAGGATGACATGGTCCAGCATGGTCGGCATTATTAGCAGGTTCGCTTCCGCCGTCTTTCCAGCCAGACTTACATCCGTTTTCATCATCCTTGTCACGTCCAGCGCTGATCCATCGGCCAGCTTGATTCGCGACTCCACCTGGCAACGCTCGCCTCGTATCGTCCGTTGGCGCACGCAATCTTCGCTGACAAAACTGCGCGTGGCCCCGGTGTCGATCGTGGCGGTCATCCTTTGACCCCCGACCACCACCGTCGCGACGATCTTCTACTCTTTTACTCGGAGCGGGTACCTCTCTTCGTCTTCCGTATTTAATTGGCGCCGCTCCACTCTCTCGGAGGGCGCCCCTGGCCGTTTCCCGCGCCGTCCTGTTCGCAACATTCCCTCGCAGTCCGGCCTCGCTGCCCGCAGTGTCGGCAGAACAACACCGGCGCGATACGACATTCCCCCGCGAAGTGTCCAGGTTGTGCGCATCGATAACAGACCCGACTCGGCCTGGGTTCAGCGTCCTGAGTCATCATCCGGCTAGTTGCCTCCGTCGAAGGTGTCGCCGCCGGCGTACCCTTCTGCCCCCGGCGGTCTCCACCGTCGCCTTCCCCCCTCGTTCTCTCTGTTGATTCATCACGTTTTCGAACTCTGCAGCCATCTGTGTCAGCTGGGTCAGGGATGAAAAATCGTGCCTCCGTACGTACAGCCTGTATTCCGGGGATGCGTTCTCCTAGGCCCTATTCAACTCTTGGGCCAGGCTGTATCAAGCCTGACGCATCAATAAACGCAACTCGATCAAGTAGTCCTTGAAGGTTCGCCCTCCCGTTGCCGGCGCGCCCGGATCTGATCTTCCAGACGCTCGAGGTATTGGGGAGGTAAGAAGAAATCCAAGAACTCTTTCTTGAATTCCATCCCGGGCACGTCTCTTAGCCCACTAGTTAGGAACCACTTAGCCGCCTTGTCTACCAACACCTCGCTCATCCTGTCCAGTTCGATCCCATAAGTTATGGCTCGCTCCTCCAGGATTTCGATGAAACCGAGAGGATCCGACCGACCGTCGTATTTCATTCCCCACTTTCTCACTTGCTCGGCGATATTCCATGGTGGGTGCCTCTCCGGCGGCAACGAGAGCGCTGGAGCCTGACGCTCAATCCTCATTTCGCCACCACTGCCGGATTCCCTCGACTTCTCGTCGGCACACTAAGCCTCAGCGGCGCCGCCGAAATGGAACCACTCTCCTGGATCTTCTGCAAATCGGGATCTGATTTCTGGTACGCGCGGCCGCCCCTACTCGCCGCCGCGCCTCCCGAAGAGAAACGTGTCTCCCATTCGGCCAGTCGTCCTTTGATTTCTACCGAATAGTTGCCGCCCTGGATGAATGACGACAACCTCTTTCTGAGATCCTCCACGCGGCCTTCATCTTCAAGGCTGAGATCCCGTGCTACCGCTATCAATTCCTCTTTACAGCGCTGGTAGACCCAGCCGACGCTTAGTCCCGAAGCCCGAAGTATCTTTCCCTTGTTTCCTTTTCTTTCCTTTTTTTCTTTGTTTTTTTTTCTTTCTCTTTTTTTTCTTCTTCTTTTTTTTTTGTTTTTTTACTTTTTCTTTATCCGTTTAATTATTATTATTCTGATTTTTTTCCTCCCTTCTTATCTTATACAATTTTGTTTGCTTTCCCCGTCCTAATCTATCTTATTTTATTCCTTTATCCTCTTCCTTGCCTTTCTACACTTATTCTAGTTTTGCTTTACTTTCTTTATTCGCCTTAACCTATTTCTTTCTCTTTTGATTTATTCTTTATTTTGCTTAATCTATTTCGTTTTCTTTATTTTTCTTAATCTATTTTGTTTTATTTCGTTTTTTTTTCGTTATTTTCTTAATCTATTTTGTTTTATTTCTTTTCTTTAGTTTTCTTAATCTATTTTGTTTTATTTCGTTTTCTTTATTTTCTTAATCTATTTTGTTTTATTTCTTTTCTTTAGTTTTCTTAATCTATTTTGTTATACCCTGAACCCATTGAAAATGGGAAATCAGGGTATAATGGTTTTGTGAAAAGTATGTAACAGGCAGAAGGAATCATCGCAGACCCCATAAAGTATATATATTGTTGATCAGGACGACGAGCTGAGTCGATATAGCCCTGTCCGTCCGTCCGTCCGTCTGTCCGTCTGTCCGTCCGTCCGTCCGTCCGTCCGTCCTTCCGTATGAGCAAAAGGATCTCAGAAGATATAAGAGCTAGAGAGCTGAAATTTGGCATGCATACTCGTGTATACCATAGGCAGTACGAGTTTGCTTTATTTTTTCGATAACTCCTGCGATAATTTTTTTATCGAGAATAATCGAAAAATCGACATTGTTTTTTCAGCCTAATTTGAACACTTTTAGACCTGGAGACTTCAAATTTACGTTGTATATAAAGTTAATGGATAATGGATAGATTTTGCAATTTACAGATATTGGATACCAAGCCCCCTTCGCCCCCAATTTGTAAAATCCTCCTCTCTTTATCCACCCGCAAGGGGGATTTTCTTCCACGGCCTGCTTGCAACTGTCTATGGGTTGTCAGGACAGTGCGTCGGCCACCACATTCAATTTCCCACGGCGATAGCGTACGTCGAACTGGAATTGCTGCAACTCTAGCGCCCAACGAGCGATCCGGCCCGTGGGACTTTCTATAGAGTTGAGCCATTTCAGCGCTAGGTGATCCGTGACGACGTCGAACCTGTAGCCCTCCAAGTAACATCGCATCTTTCGGATCGCCCAGACGATCGCGAGGCACTCCTTCTCCGTGGCCGAGTAGTTTAGCTCCGCCTTCAGTAACTTCCGACTGGCATATGCTATTACTCGCTCCTGCCCCTCAACTTCTTGCGTCAGCACTGCACCGAGGCCGTAGTCGCTGGCGTCGGTCTGCAGCACGAATTCGGCCGAGAAGTCGGGACAGGCCAGAATAGGCGCGGTCGTCAAACTCTCCTTGAGTTTCTGCAACGCCTCCTCCTGTTCCTCGCTCTAGGTCTATACCACGATGCCATTCCTAGGCATTGCCGCAACTCCTTTAGACACGAAGGTGATGGGAGGCTCCGAATCGCCTCAATCTTCGCGGGATCCGTGCAAATCCCCTCTCCGCTTATTACGTGGCCAAGGTACGCCAACTTTTCCCGAAAAAAACTACATTTCTTTCTGTTGAGTCTCAGATTGGCCGCTCGCGCCGGAAAATTTCCTTCAGGTTGGCCACATGCTGCTCCTTTGTCGCTCCGATAACCACTATGTCATCTAGATATGCAAACGCGTGAGGCACCATGTCGGGCCCGATGACTGTATCCAGTGCCCTCTGGAATGTCGCCCCCGCCGAATGCAAACCGAACGGCATCACTCGCCATTGGAACAGTCCCCTGCCTGGCACAGTGAACGCAACCTTTGCTTCAAACGCTTGTCGTCCTTCATCCGGATACTATGCTCGGCGATGTGCGTCACGCCTCTGAGGCTCTCAAACAATGCTAGCTCTGCTTCTAGAAACTCCTGCAGTTCTTCCTCCAACTCCTCCGGCCACTCCTTGCTACCGGGCGCGGATCGTTCATTTCCTCCATACTCGCTTTCCGATTCTTCTCTTGTCGGTGGGCTGCCTCCGGGCTCACCTTCCTTCTCCAACTCGACCGACCTAAACTCCGGCGGCAGCTCCTCGGGTCCGCCACTCAAATCCTCGCTCTGCTTCACAGCTCTCGCGGGAGGCCCAGCTCCCCGTTTATACTCCAGTGTCTCGCCTCTTTTCTCTTCATTCCTTTTTGTCGCCGGAAGATTCTCTCCAAGTCTCTCCTTCGGCGTTCCTTTGTTCACCTCTTTTCTTGTCGGGCGGCGCGCCTTGGCTTGACGCATCCTGAACGTCAACTGTCGACACCGTGATTGCCGACCTTGGGTCCTCCTTCGACGTCGCGGCTTCGCGCGACACCTCTGGCTCCGACTCCTTCACATCTCCTTTAGCGAGCTGGCCTTGCTGGCCGCTGCTGCCTTTCTCTACTCTTTGTTTACGCAGTAGCGACGCTCCTTCTCCCACGTCGTCCACCATCCTCATCTCCAGCTCCGCGTTGCCGCAACGCAGCGTAGTGCCGATGGCGCATAGGAAATCCATGCCGAGGATGACATGGTCCAGCATGGTCGGCATTATTAGCAGGTTCGCTTCCGCCGTCTTTCCAGCCAGACTTACATCCGTTTTCATCATCCTTGTCACGTCCAGCGCTGATCCATCGGCCAGCTTGATTCGCGACTCCACCTGGCAACGCTCGCCTCGTATCGTCCGTTGGCGCACGCAATCTTCGCTGACAAAACTGCGCGTGGCCCCGGTGTCGATCGTGGCGGTCATCCTTTGACCCCCGACCACCACCGTCGCGACGATCTTCCACTCTTTTACTCGGAGCGGGTACCTCTCTTCGTCTTCCGTATCTAATTGGCGCCGCTCCACTCTCTCGGAGGGCGCCCCTGGCCGTTTCCCGCGCCGTCCTGTTCGCAACATTCCCTCGCAGTCCGGCCTCGCTGCCCGCAGTGTTGGCAGAACAACACCGGCGCGATACGACATTCCCCCGCGAAGTGTCCAGGTTGTGCGCATCGATAACAGACCCGACTCGGCCTGGGTTCAGCGTCCTGAGTCATCATCCGGCTAGTTGCCTCCGTCGAAGGTGTCGCCGCCGGCGTACCCTTCTGCCCCCGGCTTGTCCTCCAGCCCGGGGATCAGATATCTTCTCGCGGAAGGGATTGTTCTGCCGCGCCTCCGCTGGCTTGGGCCAGGCGGTCTCCACCGTCGCCTTCCCCCCTCGTTCTCTCTGTTGATTCATCACGTTTTCGAACTCTGCAGCCATCTGTGTCAGCTGGGTCAGGGATGAAAAATCGTGCCTCCGTACGTACAGCCTGTATTCCGGGGATGCTTTTTCGTAGGCCCTATTCAACTCTTGCGCCGGGCTGTATCTAGCCTGACGCATCAATAAACGCAACTCGATCAAGTAGTCCTTGAAGGTTCGCCCTCCCGTTGCCGGCGCGCCCGGATCTGATCTTCCAGACGCTCGAGGTATTGGGGAGGTAAGAAGAAATCCAAGAACTCTTTCTTGAATTCCATCCCGGGCACGTCTCTTAGCCCACTAGTTAGGAACCACTTAGCCGCCTTGTCTACCAACACCTCGCTCATCCTGTCCAGTTCGATCCCATAAGTTATGGCTCGCTCCTCCAGGATTTCGATGAAACCGAGAGGATCCGACCGACCGTCGTATTTCATTCCCCACTTTCTCACTTGCTCGGCGATATTCCATGGTGGGTGCCTCTCCGGCGGCAACGAGAGCGCTGGAGCCTGACGCTCAATCCTCATTTCGCCACCACTGCCGGATTCCCTCGACTTCTCGTCGGCACACTAAGCCTCAGCGGCGCCGCCGAAATGGAATCACTCTCCTGGATCTTCTGCAAATCGGGATCTGATTTCTGGTACGCGCGGCCGCCCCTACTCGCCGCCGCGCCTCCCGAAGAGAAACGTGTCTCCCATTCGGCCAGTCGTCCTTTGATTTCTACCGAATAGTTGCCGCCCTGGATGAATGACGACAACCTCTTTCTGAGATCCTCCACGCGGCCTTCATCTTCAAGGCTGAGATCCCGTGCTACCGCTATCAACTCCTCTTTACAGCGCTGGTAGACCCAGCCGACGCTTAGTCCCGAAGCCCGAAGTATCTTTCCCTTGTTTCCTTTTCTTTCCTTTTTTCTTTGTTTTTTTTTTCTTTCTCTTTTTTTTCTTCTTCTTTTTTTTTTTGTTTTTTTTTTTTTGTTTTTTTACTTTTTCTTTATCCGTATTATTATTATTCTGATTTTTTTCCTCCCTTCTTATCTTATACAATTTTGTTTGCTTTCCCCGTCCTAATCTATCTTATTTTATTCCTTTATCCTCTTCCTTGCCTTTCTACACTTATTCTAGTTTTGCTTTACTTTCTTTATTCGCCTTAACCTATTTCTTTCTCTTTTGATTTATTCTTTATTTTGCTTAATCTATTTCGTTTTCTTTATTTTTCTTAATCTATTTTGTTTTATTTCGTTTTTTTCGTTATTTTCTTAATCTATTTTGTTTTATTTCTTTTCTTTAGTTTTCTTAATCTATTTTGTTTTATTTCGTTTTCTTTATTTTCTTAATCTATTTTGTTTTATTTCTTTTCTTTAGTTTTCTTAATCTATTTTGTTATACCCTGAACCCATTGAAAATGGGAAATCAGGGTATAATGGTTTTGTGAAAAGTATGTAACAGGCAGAAGGAATCATCGCAGACCCCATAAAGTATATATATTGTTGATCAGGACGACGAGCTGAGTCGATATAGCCCTGTCCGTCCGTCTGTCCGTCTGTCCGTCCGTCCGTCCGTCCGTCCGTCCGTCCTTCCGTATGAGCAAAAGGATCTCAGAAGATATAAGAACTAGAGAGCTGAAATTTGGCATGCATACTCGTGTATACCATAGGCAGTACGAGTTTGCTTTATTTTTTCGATAACTCCTGCGATAATTTTTTTATCGAGAATAATCGAAAAATCGACATTGTTTTTTCAGCCTAATTTGAACACTTTTAGACCTGGAGACTTCAAATTTACGTTGTATATAAAGTTAATGGATAATGGATAGATTTTGCAATTTACAGATATTGGATACCAAGCCCCCTTCGCCCCCAATTTGTAAAAAACGCATTTCAAGTACTAGAGAGTTGTGCTTTGGAATGTACACACATGTTTACCATATGATTACACTCTGAAAGTTTCATTAAGATCGTATGTCTACAAAAGAAATTATTCGACAAATAAATTCTCATAATATTGCCCACATTGCAGCGCAGCCCAAGCGCAGCTCAAGCGCAGCCCAAGCGCAGCCGCTGCTTACTGCGCAGTTAGCAGAGCGTATGCTTATGCGTGCGGGTGGATGCATGTGTAGGTATGTGTGCATAAAAGAAGTGCAGAATGATTAGAATATCAGCTTAGGGTATCTTCACGTCGAGCAGTCTCGACTAGAGTCTTCTTACTTGTTTTCTCTATCAATTTTACTTCTTTATTGATTTTATTCCCCTTCTTTTTTTTTTGTTTTTTTTTGCTTTTACACTTTCCGCTCGCTCATCCAACTCAACTTTATCCCTTTATCCTAGTTTGTTCGCTTCAACTTGCTTTGCTTTCACTACCGTTTTACTTTACTTACTCCTCTTCTCTTTACTCTGGTTACTTTACTTGACTTTCCTGTCTCTACTTATCCCGCCTTATTTTATTTCCCTTTACTCTTATCTTTATTACTCCGCTTTTATTCTGCTTCACTCCGCTTCAGTTCTCCTTGCTGCGTTTTCTCTCCACTTTATCTCATATCGCCTCACTTCATCTTCACTTGACTTGACTTCGCTTTATCTTCTTTGCCTTTACTTCGCTTCGGTTTATCCTACTTAACTTTGCTATGTTCCGTTCCAGTGCGTTTTTATATCATTTCATTTTATTTTATTTTATTTTTTTTTATTTTAATTTATTTTATTTTATTTTATTTTATTTTATTTTCACTGGTCTCGGCCTATTGTCCACTCCCACGATCTAAATCGCCTCGTGTCATATACGCATCAGGAAAATCGCCTAGTGTCACATGCGCATCAGCAAAATCGCCTAGTGTCATATGCGCATAATTACATACATACACGCACCCGCATGTGCAAGCATACAAAAAAATCGCCCAGTGTCATATGCGCATAGTCACACACATACGCTTGACCGATCGCTCTCTCTCTCTCTCTCAAATTGTTCTCTCACATACATATACACATATGTACCCTTGCCTATGTGCGCATAGTACCCTTCACTGTTCACTCTCTCTTAACTGAGCGCTGCGCATGTATGTACATATGTACGCACGCATGCACCCACGCACATAGATATATACACTCTCACATGCACATATATATATATATATATATATATATATATATATATATATATATATATATATAAATACATATATATATAAATACATATCCGTACTCGTCTATGCGCACATACATATATACACTTAACTATTTCACCTTTTGTTCTCTCCCCGCTAATCCTTACATTCACTCATGTAAATATATGCACATATGAACACTTGACTATGCGCGTTTTCTTGACTGTTTTTTTTTTCCCCACAACCCAGCGGGTATATTCACTTGCCGCCGGCACCAAATGCTTTCACTTCTCTTCTTACTTCATTTGTAACCACTTTTATACTCAACTATTAGCTCCTTGGTGCAATTGCAGCGGCATCAATAATTTTGTTGACATTTAATTTCGTTCACTATGACCACCTTTTTGTTTTTTCTGTTACTTACTTTTGGTGTGTGCATACATATATACACACTCTGCTCTTACCACTTCTCGTTGCTGCATTTCGGCGACGTTCGCTACGCTGCCCCCGCGCGTGCACATGCTTATGCACATGCGTTTTACGCTTCTGCGTAATATTTTCGCACGCACTGTACTTTTCGGCGCCGCAACGGTTTTCTGGTCCCGTTTTTCGCTCGACGCTTCCCGAAATTTCTGACCCATCCGACCCCGCGGCTGTCGTAGGGTGTCTTCACTTTTTAATTTTTGCACTTTACCATGAATGTTCTTGCCTTTTGCTGCTTTTTTACGCACACTGCCTATATTCAAATTAACTACCAAATAACTCCACAATCGCCTCTATTGCTCGTCACCTCTATTTGTGTGTGCCGGCGGGTTTTTACGCCGCCCGTATACCACACTCTCTCTAGCCCCGCGTCCCTGCTGGGGCGCCACTTGTAAAGTTACATTATTTTCCAGCCGGGGTCAGAGTCTCAGTCTGCCCAGAGCCGTAACTCACAAGAAATTTGTAAGTTGATACGGGACGTATTGAGTTAGAGAAATTGGAGAGGGGGGGGGGGGGGGGGGGGAGGAAAGTTGTATAGGTTAGGCGACCACGTGGCCTGAGCTCGCCGACCACGCCCACGCCCACGCGTTTGCACGCGGGAGGGCGGCCGCAATCGAGTGACACAGTCAAGCGCACTCCAGATTGCGGGGGTCGGGGCTGCGAAGGCGTGTTGTGGATTGTTAGTGGGGCCACTACGATTGGTAGACCGCGGATCGAGGAACGGCCAGCGTTGCCGCCGGCGTTCTCTCAAGACCACGCGATTTTACTGCCACAGTTTTAACCTTCTGGCGAACGGGTCGTGACCTCGTTCAAACTACCACTTAGTAGTGTTTCGGTGGTTATGATTAGTAAACTGGGGGATTAGTTAACAAACCAGATATGAATAAAACACGCAAATTCCTCCAATTATACATATCCTTACTTTATTTACGCCTTATGTCCTCTATATTCACTAAATAATCTTGCTGCTTTCTGTTCTCGCTGCCGCGTCCGCTCACTTCGAGAGCTCGAAATTAACTAAAACTGACTCGCAGCTTTCGATCTTTTTTCTCTCGCCTCTGCAGCTTTCCCCACGCGACCAGCAATGCAGCTCACCACGACGAGCTTTCGAGCCGCCGGGTTGCACTGCTGATCGCGCGCGCGCTCAACTATTTGAATTTCGCTTACTTTCTAAGGCTAATCGCTACGGCACTTACATCTAATTATCAACTACTTAGTGCTACCTTATGAACTAACGCTTATTCTAATAATAACTAACTACTATCAACTTATAAATGACGACTTCAAAATATAACCTTACTAACTACAAAACCAAAATCTATACCAAAATCCATCCTAACTAACGCTTATTCTAATAATACAACTTCCAAATATAACCTTACTAGCTACAAAAATCAAAATCTACAACAAAAATCCATTTCAATCATGTCTTACAAATTGGCTATAGACATGTAAGGTGGGCAAGAAAAAGCTTTTCAATGAATTTTCTGACCCTACCGCATACCCAATGCTATTGTTTGCTTTTCACGACTATTTCGATGGTCTAGTTGGTATTGACATCCTTCAACAACTCGAAGCGATTGCCAATATTCCACAAAAAATACTTATTACAAATATAGCAAACATAAATATTGAATTGGAAGAAAAAATTCACCCAACCCTCTACACCATAGAACAAGTGTCTAAAATAATAATACCAATCCATGTAGACCTCAATTAGGGTAATTTCTATTTGTTAACCCACATCAATATCTGATGAGATCATCAGAATAGAATTCGTATCATTCATATTCATATGATTAGATATTCATATCAGGCGGGCTTTATTCTGCAAAGAATAATATTAGCCTGATGGAAATAAATAACTTTTCTGATAGTGATCAAAAGTTTTGCTTTGAATCTTATCTGAAAGTATCTAAGCACGAACAATTCAACTTGCTCGAATTACATTACAGTAGTTGAGACAAAAATTAAAAACTTCCAACCCAACATACAAACGGACCATTTAAATGCCGAAGAGTTTAAAGAACTAGAAAAATTTCGCTTACAATTTCCAAATCTCTTCCACACTGAGGGTAAGCCGCTAACCTTTACAAGTATAGTTAAACACAAGATCAGAGCAACTGACCAGATTCCAATCCATTCAAAGCCATTCCGTTATAGTTCGAAAGTGGAAAAAGAATTAAATACGCAAACTCAACAACTTCTTGACCAAAATATAATCAAACATAGCCATTCTCCGACATTTCTCGTTGCTAAAAAGAAAGATAAGTCTAATCTCGAAAAATGGAGATTGGTTATCGACTATCGAAAATTAATCGAAAAAACAATCAAAGCTAAATACCCAATTCCCAATATTAATGACATCTTAGACAGAATGGATGGACACTACGAATTCCTTAGAATGCCTTTCGGCTTATCTAATGCTCCCGCCACTTTCCGAAGAGTAATGGATAATATCCTAACAGACATAAATGGCAAATTTTTCCTAATATATCTAGACGATATAATTATATTTTCATCCTCACTCCAAGAGCACATGCTGGACTTACATGCAGTCTTTACCAGATTAAATAACGCAAACCTAAAATTCCAGCCTAATAAGTCCGATTTTCTAAGGAAAGAGATAGACTACCAAGGCCACATTATAGCAGAAAAAGGTATTAAGCCTAACCCCAAAGATAGAAGCGATAAAAGCTTTCCCAATCCCTAGGACTAGGAAACAAATAAAATCCTTCTAAGGGTTACTGGGCTATTACCGTAAGTTTATTAGAGATTTTGCTAATTTTACGAAACCATTAACCCAGCAACTAAAAGGAAAAACTTCTGTAAAACTCACAAACGAATTTATCAACGCTTTTGAAGTATGCAAAACAGTACTCTGCAATGACCCAATACTACAATACCCAGAATTTAACAGTTTTTTTTGCCAGTAGAACCCTAACAGATACCGAATTAAATTACTCCACAGTAGAAAAAGAGATGTTAGCAATTATATGGGCGACAAAACACTTTCGACCATATTTATATGGCCAAAAATTTAAGATAGTTACAGATCACAGACCATTAATATGGCTGAAGAACTATAGAACCAAATTCGAAACTGGTTACTTAGTAGCCGACGCACTAAGCCGCATTACGACAGAAGTAAATACAAAAAAAGTAGTTAATGCACGAACAGAATATATACAAAGAACAGATAAACCAATCAATGAGTTTAATTTTTAGATAGTGTTTCAAAAGGACAACAAATCACAAGTAGTATCAACAACCCCCTTTAAAAACAAGATCAGAAGAACTATTTCGGAAGATAGCTTCATAAAAGAACAAGTAAGAAGGCTCCAGTCGAGACTGCTCGACTAGGAGATACCCTGAACCCTCTAAGCTGATATTCTAATCATTCTGCATTTTTATGCACACATACATACACATGCATACACACACGCATAAGCATGCGCTCTGCTGCGCAGTAAGCAGCGACTGCGCTTGGGCTGCGCTGTAGTGTGGGCAATATTATGAGAATTTATTTGTTGGATAATTTCTTTTGTAGATATACGATCTTAATGAAACTTTCGAAGCGTAGTCATATGGTGAATATATGTGTATATTCCAAAGCACAAGTCTCTAGTACTTGAAATGCGTTTTTTACAAGTTGTGTGCGTGGTATCCAAAATCTGTGAATTACAAAATCTTTGTATCGATTAACTTGATATACAACACAAATTTGAAGTCTTCAGGTTTAAAAATGTTCAAATTGGGCTAAAAAGACAAAATAAATTTTTCGATTATTCTCGATAAAAAGTTATCGGATGATTTATCGATAAAATAAAGCAAACTCGTACTACGTATGGTACACACGAGTATGCAAGCCAAATTTCAGCTCTCTAGCTCTTTTTACTTCTGAGATCGACGCACTCATACGGACGGACGGACAGGGCTATTCAGCTCGTCGCGCTGATCAAGAATATATATACTTTGTGGGGTCTGATTTCCCAATTTTGAATGGGTTCAGGGTATAAAAAGTAGCACAAGTGCTTGCAAAAATTCTCAAGCCACGCAAAACATACGCTATTTTAGCAGCAGACGATATTTTTAAAGTAATCGAAGAGACCTTAGTAGAATACATCCTACCCACTAAATTATATAAAATCAGTGATTGAAAATGCTTTGCTACAACGGAGTATTTTTTCTTGCTCTCGCTATTGCTCTGATTTCGAACGTCTACGTAGCATAGCAGAGAGCACAAAAACAAAACGAGTGCTATTCTGCTCTGCTCCATGGCGTAGAACATCGGAGCAAAGAGCAATAGCAAAAGCAAAAAACTTGCGTTCCGTTATTTGTAGTTGAAGCAATATCACAAGCATTGAAAGCGAGATGAGAGCAGAGCAAATGGAAAACATTTTTTTTTATTTCTGCTACGGAGCATTTGCATTGCTTTTCTCTTTTCCTTTTCTGTTGCTTTCGTAGTTGCTCTCGTAGCTGCTATGAAAAAAATCGTCGGCATAAGCGGATTGTCGTTAAAAGCCGAGACGTACTAAGCGGAGGCTCTTTCATATAATTTTGTATGGGGACCAACCAAGACATCGAATTTTCGTCGAGATAACCGGTTGGACGCTTTAAGCGGAGTCGTTATAACCGGATTCTACAGTATATATATATATTGACACTCTCAAATACATGCATACATACACCCGTGAAGATAAGCAGTGCAATTAGTTGCGTGCCGTTACTTTGCAAATTCGCCAGACACTCTTTCGTTTAGGTCTGCAACACACTGGCGTCCATAAAAGTAGTGCCCGTGTGAAAATTTCTGCAAGGAACAATCTAATAAAGAATCAGTTAATTTCTTCACTCTATAGCTTCAATCTATACGTGATTAAGTTTGCATAAGCACAGTGTAATGACATGCTTGCCGTTATTCTTCGTTGTCATTGCACTCTTTCGCCTCGGCTGCGATACGAACGCGTCCATAATAATCGTTCATACGCGTGTATTATTTGAGTACCATAATATAATTCTGTGGCAGTTCATTAAAGTTTCAAGGGCTGTGCTCAACAAATAAGACTTATTCCAGGTTTTGTGTCTACTCTAGAGCATATATTTACTTGTACTCTTATAATCGCGCTCGCACCAACAACTTTGAACTCTATCGTCTTACTCTTTACTCGTCATGGCGAATTTAGATGCTAGTGCAGTGCGCGTGCGGTTTTATAAGCTCAAGGTACAGTCGGTGTTTGAACGTGTAAAAAAACTAAAAGCCAAGGTTGATTCAGATGTCCTTGCCGATCACAGTGACAGCACTTTAAATGTTTTTCTGGAGCATATAGACAAGTTAAGCACCTCCGGACCTGCCTCGATGGCGCAGCGTTGGATACGGTTCGCTCTTTGGAAATTTTTAATGGTAAATATACAATTGCCATAATGTTATAGAAGCAGAGATATGATAACCGACGTTTAATCTTCCAGGCCCACATCGTAAAGATCTTAGGTCTAAAAAGGGTAGAAAATGGATCCATAACCAAGCTTCGTGAGCTATCCGACAGCTTCAATGTGCATTGCGTGCGCTCAGTATTCTGGGCACAACAGAGCAGATAGCCAGTGCCATGAGTGCTCAGATGCTGCTACAGAAGCTTGATGAGGCCTCACAAGCTAAATGGGAAGAGAAATGGGACAACTCAGAGATGGCTCTTCAGATACCCGCATATGGAGAAGTCTCCTCGTTTCTTGAGCTTCGTTGCCGTACTTTGGAATCGATAAAATTTGCTCTAACAAACTATTCGTCAAGAAAGCCGATGAATTTTTGCAGTAAGGTTGGTACCAGCAGATCAGCATCTCTTGTAACCGGCCATAGTGCGCACAGTTGCAGTTTTTGTAATGGTCTTGAGCACACAATCTACAAGGCTAGATTCGCAAACTTGTATCCTAGTTTTCGCCTGAATGAGGTCCGGCTGGCTTATGTTTAAATTGTCTCAAGGGCGGTCATTAATCGCGACAATGTGGCTCGCGCAGTTGTTGGGTCTGTGGAGTCAAGCATCATACGCTTCTTCACATAGACCACTTCAGCACATCGCAGGCAGAAATTCCGCCCCATCAACAATATTCAACATCAAGAGTACAGATCATCCCTCAGCCCTCAGCAGTAGCCACTACTCCTTTATCCCAGGATCGGCACAGCGAAGTTGTGCTCCTGGCTACCGCAGTGGTTCTGGCAAGGAATCGGTTTGGCGATCGGTTTTGGAACTTGTTTCTTGTCGGACACTTTTAGATTCAGGCTCTCAATTACATCTCATTACAGCCAGATTTGCAAAGCTCCACAACTTAAGAGAGCAAAATCGGTCGCATCTGTATGCGGCGTAGGCGACTCCAATGTTGTCATGGATGGAAGTAGCATTTGCCTCACTTTTCAAGCTCACGCATCTGAGTATACAACATAGCGGCTTTGGTAGCTACAAATTTAACTGGCATGCAGCCCAGTTCTAACGTAAATACGAGCAATTTGAGCATACCGCAAAATATTGTACTGGCAGATCCAGCTTTCCATAGGTCGCAAAGAGTAGATCTGCTTATCGGAGCTAACATGTTTTATGATTTGCTCTGTGTGGGACAAATCAAGTTGATGCCTGGACTTCCATTGTTACAGAAGACTCTTCTTGGTTGGACCACAACTCCGTGCTAATAGCTTCAAAGGCGCCTTCGAATCCGATTACAGAATCCAGTGCTGATATCAAATTGGACAGTCTCGTTCGTCGCTTTTGGGAAGTTGAGCACTGCAGCGAATCCATTATAAAGATCAACAAGGGAGACTTAGACTGCAAAGCGCACATTGCGAGGTATTACAATCGATTGGCTAGTGGCCAATATACAGTACGCCTGTCTGTTAAGCTTAGTTGCGAGATTCTTGGAGATTCTTATGAGCAAGCGCGTCATCCGTTTCTCAATTTGGAGAAGAAATTGAGTCCTTTGCCGCATATAAGGTCTCAGTACTTAGCATTTCTAAAAGAGTATATTGAACTTGGTCACATGTTCCTCTAAATTCATTTTAGCTATGCACAACCACCAAGCTTCGCGTCATCTTTGATGGATCAGCATCTACGACAACTGGTCATTCGTTGAATGACATTCTAATGTCAGGTCCTGTCATTCAGCCGAAATTGGTCGACATATTACTTCGCTTTCGATCTTATCCAGTTGCATTCACCGGCGATATTTTCAAAATGTATCGTTGCGTGAAGGTACCTGAGCCGGACAGCTATCTGCAATGCATTTTATGGAGAAATTCAGCAGATGATGAGTTGGAAGTTTTCAGGCTTAATACGGTCACATATGGAACAAAACCAGCATCATTCTTGTCTGTGCGCGCCATGCAACAGCTTGCCGTAGATAAAAGGAACGCATTCCCAGTCGGCTCCGACGTACTGCTTCGCGATTTCTGTGTTGACGATTTGATTAGTGGAAGAAATTTAGTCGAAGAAGCAAGACTTGTTAGTCGGTCCATGGATTCTGCGATGCCAGCATCGAGGTATACGGAGGTATACATTTATATTGTATCCAGAAGACAGCATATCATCAGCAGGTTACTTTATTCCAAGTCACGAGTTGCTCCTCTAAAAACGCTCACAGTTCCCAAGCTGGAACTATGCGGGGCAAAGTTGCTTGCGCGTCTAATGGATGAAGTGGCTCGCTTAGGCATTTTCGCAGGCGAGTTTCATTGTTGGTCTGACTCTATTGCAGAGCTTTCTTGGATCAATGACGAGCCCGGACGATTTAACGTTTTTGTTTCAAATCGCATAGCCACTGTACAAGATCTCACATCAGCAATGGAGTGGCACTATATACCCACAACGCTGAATCCCGCGTATATATATAATCTCGGGGTGCATTGCCCTCGAAGTTAAATGCATCATTACTTTGGTTCAACGGTCCAGGGTTCCTCTGTAAGCCCAGATCTCAGTGGCCAGTCTCAGCACTTCCAGAAAGAACTTCAATTGAGCGTCGAAGAACTGTGCTTCTTGTAAAGGACGCAGACCATGATGTCTCTATGGACTGCAAGTTTGTGAATTCTTTCGGCCGCTTGCAGCGTACGTTTGCATACGTATCAAAGTTTATTAAAAAAAGTCATGGTCCAGGAATAACCCTAGCAGACATCCGGAACGACACTCATATACTGTTAAGAATGATTCAACAAACACATCTCTCAGACGACATAAAGGCGCTTCGAAAGAAGGGAATGGTTCCGTCATCCAACAGTCTAGCCTCGCTGTCTACGATCGCCTAACTTTGGTGGCTTGTGGGAGGCTGCAGTGAAGAGAGCGAAGCATCATTTCTACCGATGTGTTGGGCCCTCCGTCCTAACTTACGATGAGCTTCGCAGACAGGTTTGCAACATCGCTGATGTCGTTTATTCACGCCCTTTATTTGCGATTTCAGAGCACCCATCAGACATAGACGTATTGACCCCTGCGCATTTCCTGAACGGTGATCCTCCTTCATCCTTCTGTGAGCCCAACCTGACAGGGCTCAATTTTAATCGTTTGGATGCTTGGCAGCGCGTAAGCTATCTCCAGTAGGTGCTCTGGACTCGTTGGCGACACGAATATCTCAGCTTGTTGCAGCGGCGAGCGAAATGGAGAACCTCCAAACCTGGTTTAGCTGTTGACAACATAGCTCTTGTGAAGGATGAGAATTTACCTCAACTTTAGTGGCCACTAGCCAGAAGGTGCTTGCTCGCGTCCATCACATAAACTCTGTAAACTCTAATAATCACTAATAAATTAATCGTTAAATAAATTCAATCGTTTAATACTTTAAAGCTATTTGAAAAATCTCGATACCTCAACAGTCATAATACTTTTAATTAGCTCCAAATACTTATTGTTAAAACCAGTTCTAAATGAAAATATGTATATTTTTTAAAATATATTACAGTACTGGTAATGGAATTAACATTTACGAAGATGAGTCCAAAAGTTATCCACATGCACCTCCACGTATTAAAAAACGTTCAATATTGTTGAATGCAGAGATCAAAGCGCAAGACACATCAGCATCCGCAAGATCGTTGAGTACTGAGCGCCAATTATTTCCGCCATATCGTAAATCAGAGGAGAGGTTTGTTATTATTATTTGTTACGAAAGTTCTTCAAATATGTTCTCTCTCATCAAAACATTTGTTTTTCACTTGTCCACTATAACCCTTCAGGCATATTGTCTCTTTCAACCGACAGTTAACAGATGTGTTTATTTTTCCGCTCTAAAAATTTGCCTCTTGTCTTGAAAATAAGTCTTATTAAATAAGTTTCATTAAAGTTTCACATGATTAAGGGTTTATCCGGGAAAAATTTTTTTTCCTTGGTCCGCGTATAGCACGCGTATATAGAGTTTTGTTTTAAATTGCCCTTTTATTTTGTTATCGATTAAAAACATTATCGAAAGCCACTAATAAATTTATATCTCCTACATCTTTAAAGCTAGAGTCTCCAAATTTTTTAGGTATACTCATATGCATTTTATACAATTTCGGCTTTCAACAAAATGTACCCCCCATCCACCCCCTCACCATCACATTTGTAAAAGGCATATTTCATAAGGCATATTCATATAGGGAATTGTGCTTTAGCAAATATATGCATATTCATGTTATAATCATAATCTGAAAGTTTCATGAATCGTATGTCCATAAAAAAAAGTTATTAAACAATTAAGTTCTCATAGAAAGCGCACACTGCAACCCATGCGAATGCATTTATGCGATGGTGCTTGTGTGTGTTTGTATATGTGTGTGTGTAAATGTTCGTGTATGTGTGTGTGTGTGTATGTATGCCTGCGTGTGCGTGCGTTTGTTTGTTTTATTTTTTTATACCCTGAACCCATTTTCAATGGGAAATCAGGGTATAATGGCTTTGTTGAAATGTATGTAACAGGCAGAAGGAGGCGTGGCAGACACCACAAAGTATATATATTCTTGATCAGGGCGACGAGCTGAGTTGATTTGGCCCTGTCCGTCTGTCTGTCCGTCTGTCTGTCCGTATGTATGAACGCGTCGATTTCAGAAGATATAAGAGCTAGAGACTTCAAATTTTTTTTTTTAAATGTCCGTAATTACAGCGAGCATATCATTAAATATCGATAACTCATCCCGATCTTTTTTTTATCGATAAAAACCCTTATCGAAAACCAGTTATAAAATTATATCTTCTACACCTTTATTGCTAGAGTCTCAAAATTTTTAATGTATGCTTACATGCAATTTATACAATTTCGGTTTTTGTTAAAATTTACCCCCCCACCCTTAAATTCACCCCCTCACCCTCACTTTTGTAAAAAGCGTATTTCAAATACTAGAGACTTTAGAGACTGTACCCCCCATCCACCCCCTCACCATCACATTTGTAAAAGGCATATTTCATAAGGCATATTCATATAGGGAATTGTGCTTTGGCAATTACATGCATATCCATGTTATAATCATAATCTGAAAGTTTCATGAAGATCGTATGTCCACAAAAAAAGTTATTAAGCAATTACGTTCTCATAGTAAGCGCTCACTGCCGCCCATGCGTGTTTATGCTTGTGTGTGTATATGTATGTAATTGTGTGTGTATGTGTTTGTGTATGTGTGTGTGTATGTGTTTGTGTATGTGTGTGTATGTGTGTGTATGTGTGTGTATGTGTGTGTATGTATGCCTGTGTGTGCGTGCGTGTGTGTGTGTGTGTGCGTGTTTCTTGTGTAAGCTGAAAGACGCGAAAAATGATTGAAATAGCTATTACTCCAAGGGTTCAGGGGATCTCGTAGTCGAGAAGTCTCGACTAGAGCTTTCTTACTTGTTTTATATTCGTTTATTGACAATCTTATTATATTACAAGTTTCAAGTTGTGTGGTGGCTAGGATAGCGCGCGATGCTTGCGGGAAGGCCGTAAAGCTTTGCTTCGCAAGCACTATGCGCTACCTTAGCCTGGGAGAGCTCGTCTTCACTGTGGCCGCGAAGGTGCTTGTTAGCTCCCAAGCTTCCTCCGATTCCAGCATGGCGTTGACTAAGTTGTCCGCTCTGATGGAGCGGCCCACTGCCTCTTCCAGACGACGCCTCTCCTCCAGGAACCGTCCACATACGAAAAAGATGTGGTTGGCGTCTTCCACATGCCCTCGCCCACACCAGAGCCAC
This sequence comes from Drosophila arizonae, assembly GCF_054131065.1. Classification (NCBI taxonomy): domain Eukaryota; kingdom Metazoa; phylum Arthropoda; class Insecta; order Diptera; family Drosophilidae; genus Drosophila; species Drosophila arizonae. The sequence goes on from NC_142927.1 coordinate 36,052,517, forward strand.
TCGTCAGTTTCCTTGTGACCAAAGCGCTTTAAATCCGAAAGCATCCATGGCCCGAAAGGATCTGCGAAAGATAGAAGTTAACCTCGCCGTGTTTGCGGTTAACCCATGGTTCGAGCTCCTGGATGAGCTTGTGCGTCCACCGAAACTGTTGTAGCTGCTGTACACGTGCGTTTGTTAATTGGCCAAGTATTTGATTATTTTTATACCCTGAACCCATTTTCAATGGGAAATCAGGGTATAATGGGTTTCTTAAAGGTATGTAACAGGCAGAAGGAGGCTTGGCACACCCTCAAAGTATATATATTCTTGATCAGGGCGACGAGCTGACTGTCTGTCCGTCCGTCTGTCTTTCCGTCTGACAGTCTGTCAGTATGTTTGAACGTGTCGATCTCAGAAGATATAAGAGTTTGAGACTTGACATTTTTTTCCCTCGCATCACGCGCATATCTTTTTTTTTTTACCAAATATCGATAACTACTCCCGATATTTTATTATCGATTAAAAACCTTATCGAAAGCTAGTTGCTTAATTATATCTCCTGCACCTTTACAGCTAGAGCTTCCAAATTTTTATACAATTTCGATTTTTTAAAATTCACTCCACACCTCTTTAGCAACCCCCTCACCATTACCTTTGTAAAAGGCGTATTTCAAATACTAGAGACTTGTGCTTTGGCAAATGCATGCATATCCATGTTTTAATCATAATCTGAAAGTTTCATGAAGAAAGTACATCCACAAGAAAATTTATTGAACAATTAGGTGCCCATCGTAAGCCACCACTGCAGCCAATGCGTGCTTATGCATGCGTGCGTATGTCTGTGTGTGTGTACATGTGCGAATAATTATTGAAATATCAGTTGCTCGAAGGGTTCAGGGGATCTCGTAGTCGAGCAGTCTCGACTAGAGCTTTCTCACTTGTTATACCCTGAACCCATTTTCGATGATATAAGAGCTAGAGACTTCAATTTTTTTTTTTTATGACTGTATATACAGCGCGGTTGATGCTTTTAAAATTCGATAAATCATACCGTTATGTTTTCATCGAATAAAAACATTCAAGTTCAAGTCCAATGCCACTATAGCTAATTGTGAATGATTATTCATATTTTTTAATTTCTCAAATATTCAATATGTAGATCATATGCTGAAAGTTTCATTAAATTCCGTATACGTGTACACACATACAGTCAAACTTCATCTAGAACATTCTTTGAATCACATCAGCTATTAGTTTTGCTAGATGGCGCTACAGCAGTGAATCTATTTGAGTTTTGCCAGTGCAGCTTTCCAAAGTGAGGTGGCGTAATGAGTAGCGGAGTAACGCTCGATCGAGAAGTCGCGCTTCGCGGTTCCCGATCGGTGCAACTTATGTTAATTTTTAGACTCATTCACGAAAGTGAAATGAGTATATTGGTTTTGTGCAATGTCCGTCTGTCCGTCTGTCCGTCTGTCCGTATGAACGCAATCTATTTCGGCGCTATTGAAGCTAGAGACTTGAAATTTGGAACACATACTCGTGTATATCTCCGATTTATAAAGTGTTAAAATTTTCCCGATCCGCCCACTAGGGGCGTGGCAAATCGGAAAATGCATTTTCCGATATACCAGAAATCATGTTTGTTGAAGAGCTAGAAAGCTGAAATTTGGTATGTAGGTCCGCGCCAACCACCCAAGATCACAAGCTATGGCGGATATATCTCCGCCCATTAGGGGCGTGGCAAATCGGACAAAACTGTATCTCCTAAAGTTATAAACCTAGAATGCTGAAATTTTGCACGTAAGCTAATGTTTTAATTCTATGAAGATGGGTGAAAAAATTATATATCTACGTCCCTTAGGGGCGTGGCAAATCGGACCTGAAGATATAGTGATTTTTCGAATTCTGCTATATTTTAGGCACTATTGATGCTAGAGATCTGAAATTTGATATATATACGCGGGTTGATCACCCAAGTCCAACGAGCTATGGTAGATATATGTCCGCCCATAGGGGGCGTGGCAAACCGCAAAAGTTTATATCTCCTACAATTTAAGAGCTAGAAGCTTCAAATTTGGATAGTTAAGTTACTGGTAGCCTCCTCTATCGATGCCCCAAAAATAATTTTTAAGCCTCTTAAGGGGTGTGGCATATCGAAAAATACCCTGTAATTTTCACATTTTTTGAGCGTAAGAATTCAAATTTTGCATTTAGGTAACCGGTTACTCGTTCTAAGAACTGGCTAAAATTGAGGAGTCGACGGCCACTAGGGGCGTGGCAATCGGCATTTACAGTGCCCGTATCGCGACATTTATATGCGTAAGCCATCTATTTATGCATTTGTACATATAAATAAGCTTAATAGATATTCATAATACAAAAGGAAACATTTTTATGAATTTAAAAAAATTTAAAAGAAGTAAAATAACAAAAATTTGCAATTTACAAAATTGCAATTGCTGGTTGACAGCGTTTGGGCGGTGAATGAGTCTTCTGCAATCGGTATCGCCCGACTGCAACGTTCTTACTTGTTTTAATTGCTTCAAAATATGTTTATTAAATGAGTTTTGTATTTCATTTATATTTTTAAATACAACGAAATTAAAAGTTTAGCCATACTAAATAGGCATTTTTATTAGTTTAAATAAATAATTAAATAAAATAAAATAAATAAAATAAGAAAAAAAAAAAAACAAGTAAGAAAGCTCTAGTCGAGACTGCTCGACTACGAGATTTCTTGAGCCCTTGAAGCAATAGCCATTTCAATCATTTTTCGCGTCTTTCAGCTTACACAAGAAACACACACAAACGCATACACACAAGCACCCACGCATAAACACGCATGGGCTGCAGTGTGCGCTTACTATGAGAAATTAACTGTTTAATAATTTTTTTTTGTGGACATACGATCTTCATAAAATCAGATTATGATTACAACATGGATATGCATGTATTTGCAAAGCGCAAGTCTCTAGTATTATAAATAGGCCTTTTACAAATGCGTGGGTGAGGGGGTGGATATAGGGGTGGGGTATTTTTAACAAAAACCGAAATTGTATAGATTGCACATACATAAGCATACATTAAAAATTTGGAGACACTAGCAATAAAGGTGTTGGAGATATAATGTTATAACTGGTTTTCGATAACGTTTTCATCGATAAACAAGTATGAAAGCTCTAGTCGAGACTGCTCGACTACGAGATCCCCTGAACCCTTGGAACAATAGATATTTTAATAATTTTTCGCGTCTTTCAGCTTACACAAGAAACACGCCCACACACACAGGCACACATACACACACACGCATACAGACACACATACACACACACACACGCACACACACGCAAACGCATACACACACACATAAACACACACATACACAAACACATACACACATACACAAACACATACACACACAAGCACCCACGCATAAACACGCATGGGCTGCAGTGTGCGCTTACTATGAGAACTTAACCCTCTAATGCTGTTTTCTTAACTATTGGAGGAAAATAATTGGAACAATTTTTTTTTTAAGTAAATTTAGGCTTCTAAACTCAAAAATGAACTCAGAAAAAATATAGAAGTTTTTGTTTAGCCGTCAGGTGCAAAAAAGGTAATAAGTGTCTCAAGACACTCTTGGGCATCTAAGAGTAAAAAAAAAAAACGTATTTAATAGAAATGTTAATTTTTATTATTCATATGATATGTTTTAAAACAATTTTTTGTTGATGTGCAGCATAGATGTAAATTACATTTTTCACAAATGCATTGCGTTTGTGATGATTTACAGAGCTTGCACCGTCTCTTATTGTCCCGATCCAACCAATTTGGGAAGTGGTTGACTTGGTCAAAACGTAATTCCGCTATTGGGTGTAAAGTTTTTTTTCCAAGTTTAAGCTCAAGCTGTGATGGTCGGGCCCGTGGGGATTGTGAAAAAGGTGACCGATCTGTTCGCAAAGATGGTGACTGCATCTGGTCTTGTAGAGATACGGTACTGACTGGACGACCTGCGTGGGCTTTATTTCTAAAAGCCACCAATCCTTCAGCGATTAACTCGCGAAAATCGGGAAGTTCCATCAATTTGTCACTGATTGCGTTTTGTTTTTGAATTCGCCTATAAAGAATATAAGCATTTGTTGCTGCCATATCAATACAATGATAAAAAATTCGAGTAGCAGCATCTTTGGTTTTAGCTTTGATGTGATAACGGCCCATAAGTCCATCCATAAGATCAACGCCGCCCATATGTGAGTTATATTCCCGAATTATTTGCGGACAGTCAATTTCAATATGTTGCTTTTTCTTCCTGTCATAACGGTCAATCTTAAGTGTTCTTTCACTTAAACTTTCCGTAGCAAACGGTTTAACACCTACGTAAGTTGACAATAAGCGAACGGCCTTGTTATCCTTCCAAAGTACATTACTGACTTCTACCCCGTATGACGTGCCTACGAACTCAGTCGAAAACCCTCTCGGCTTTTTGTTAATGATTGTATCGTCAGGTAGCTTGCAATTGGGGATTCGATTCGCACGTACTGTGCCAAGGCTATAAATACCCTTTGCTCGCAAATATACCATTAGAGGCAAAGAGGTATAAAAATTATCAAAGTAGACGATGTGGTGCTTAAAGCTTTGTACTGTTTTGGTCAAACGTACTACTATGTTGGCCGAAGCACCAAGATCTGGGTGACCAGGTATATATCGCAATGTTGTTGTCTTACCAGCACCAGTAAAGCCACCAGAAGATGGCAAAGCCACGCATGTTATACCTTTAATAGTTGGTAGTGGCGATCGTTGTCTTTTCAGGGATTTCCTAATAGGCTCAGACTGACCATTATCAGGCACATTCTCTTCATCATTACAAGCAAATGATATTGTGCTAATATCCTCCACAGCAGCTATTAGAGTTTCTGCCACATTTAAGTCATCTTCCTCGTCGTCACTTGACTCGGATAACTCTGCATCGGAAGGGACATTCTCAAACAATTCCAACAACTGTTCATCAGTTAAATCGGATAATTTGAATCGTACCCGGTTTGCCATCTTTATATGGTTAATATGTCAGTTTCTAGTAAAACAATCCATATAATGAATAAGTGTACACACAAAATTGCAAGCAGTTGTGAAATAGCTGCTGGTAAAAAAAGTTGCTTGCAGCCCCAAAAGTGTCTCAAGACACTTATCACTGTTTTTAAGCTACAACGCACATTTTTTATTTATTTTTATTTTTGTAAACTAGTTTTAATTGTAAATAAACATACCTTCCAATAAAAAATTATTTTAAATGGATTGCTTTCACAGATTTTGTAAAATAATTGTTGCACAACAGCACATGCAGCAGATCAATTTACACGCGCGAAAAAACATATGTTTTGTGTTTATGAAAATAAAAAGTACCGTTTAAAGCACTGGAGAGCTTTTAAAGCTTTTTTCTCAGTAAATTTGAATGTTTTATTAACGATCAAGCAATATTTGAAAGACAAAAAAGCTCCCTTTTTTTTTTTTAAATTTAAAAATAAAATAAGTGTCTCAAGACACTTATGAGCGTTAGAGGGTTAATTGTTTAATAACTTTTTTTGTGGACGTTCAATCTTCATGAAACTTTCAGATTATGATTATAACATGGATATGCATGTAATTGCCAAAGCACAAGTCTCTAGTATTTGAAATACGCTTTTGACAAAAGTGAGGCTGAGGGGGTGAATTCAGAGGTGGGGGGTTAATTCTAACAAAAACCGAAATTGTATAAATTGCATGTAAGCATACATTAAAAATTTGGAGACTCTAGCAATAAAGGTGTAGAAGATATAATTTTATAACTGGTTTTCGATAAGGTTTTTTATCGATAAAAAAAAGATCGGGATGAGTTATCGATTTTTAATGATAAACTTGATATGCGCGCTGTAATTACGGACATTTTAAAAAAAAGTTTGAAGTCTCTAGCTCTTATATCTTCTGAAATCGACGCGTTCATACATACGGACAGACGGACAGACAGACGGACAGGGCCAAATCAACTCAGCTCGTCGCCCTGATCAAGAATATATATACTTTGTGGTGTCTGCCACGCCTCCATCTGCCTGTTACATACATTTCAACAAAACCATTATACCCTGATTTCCCATTTTCAATGGGTTCAGGGTATAAAAAAAAAGCAGTAAAGTGAAAGAAACAGTCAAGAACAAGTAAGAACGTTGCAGTCGGGCGTTACCGACCGCAGAATACTCATTCACATCCCATCAACAATTTAGTAGTTAAGTTTCGTTCTAATACTGTAGAATATACAGGTTTTTCCGATTTGCCACGCCCCAACTGGGCGTAGACACCTCATTTTTGGTCAGTTTTTAGAAAGAGATAACGTTACCCTAACTGCAAAGTTTGAATGCTTACCCTAAAAAAATGTGAAAATTACAGGGTATTTTTCGATATGCCACGCCCCTAAAGAGGCGTAAAAATTATTTTTGGGGAATCGATAGAGGAGGCTACCAGTAACTCAACTATCCAAATTTGAAGCTTCTAGCTATTATACTTTAGGAGATATAAACTTTTGCGGTTTGCCACGCCCCCTGTGGGCGGACATATATCCGACAAAACTTTTTGGTCTTGGGTGATCAGTCCGAGTATATGTACAAAATTTGAGGTCTCTGCCATCAATAGTGTCCAAAATATAGGAGAATTTAAAAAATCACTATATCTTCAGCTCCGATTTGCCACGCCCCCAACGGGCGTAGACTTATAATTTATCTTCAGACTTTATAGAATCATACCATTAGCTGACGTGCAAAATTTCAGCATTCTAGGTTTACAACTTTAGGAGATACAGTTTTATCCGATTTGCCACGCCCCCAATGGGCGTAGATATATCCGCCATAGCTCGTGATCTTGGGTGGTCAACGCGGACCTACATACCAAGTTTCAGCTTTCTAGCTCTTCAACAAACATGATTTCTGGTATATCGGAAAATGCATTTTCCGATTTGCCACGCCCCTAGTGGGCGGATCGGGAAAATTTTAACACTTTATAAATCGGAGATATACACGAGTATGTGTTCCAAATTTCAAGTCTCTAGCTTCAATAGCGCCGAAATAGATTGCGTTCATACGGACAGACGGACAGACGGACAGACGGACGGACGGACAGACGGACAGACGGACGGACAGCAAGACGGACATTGCACAAAACCAATATACTGATTCACTTTCGTGAATGAGTATAAAAACGCGCATAGTCAAGTGTGCAAGTGTGCATATACATACGTGAGTGAATGTGAGGATTAGCGGGGAGAGAACGAAAAGCGAAATATATATATATATATATATATATATATATATATATATATATATATATATATATATTGTATTTGTATTTCGTATACACTATTTCGCTTTCCTTCACTGTTCACTCTCTCTTAACTGAGCGCTTCGCGTGTATATGTACATATGTACGCACGCATGCACCCACGCACATACATATATACACTCCGCCGCTCACCATCTCTTAACTAATTGTTGCATATGCATATATATATATATATACATATATTGAGAGAAAATCGAAGCGATTAATGTTTTTGGTCTATCGAATATATTAGTGATCGATTACAAAAGAGAAATTGGCAACTAGAATTACTTTAAATTTGAATTAATCGGAGCTAAATCAGCCGTTTCGCCCACTGTGCAGTGAAGGGTACTATGCGCGCATAGGCAAGAGTACATATGTGCATATGTAGGTGAGAGAACAAAGAGAGAGAGAGCGATCGGTGCGTGTATGTGTGCGTAATGTGTGACACTGGGCGATTTTGGCTGATGCGCATGTGACACTAGGCGATTTTTCTGATGCGCATATGACACGAGTCGATTTTGATCGTGGGAGTGGACAATAGGCCGAGACCAGTGAAAATAAAATAAAATAAAATAAAATAAAATAAAATAAAATAAAATAAAATAAAATAAAATAAAATAAAATAAAATAAAATAAAATAAAATAAAATAAAATAAAATAAAATAGAATAAAATAAAATAAAATAAAATAAGAAAAAATGAAATAAAACGCTCTGGAACGGAGCGAAGCGGAACATAGCAAGGTTAAGTAGGATAAAGCGAAGCGAAGAAAAGCAAGGAAGATAAAGCGAAGCCAAGTCAAGTGAAGATGTAGTGAGGCGATATGAGATAAAGTGAAGAGAAAATGCAGCAAGGAGAACTGAAGCGGAGTGAATCAGAATAAAAGCGGAGTAATAAAGATACGAGTAAATGGAAATAAAATAAGGCGGAATAAGTAGAGACGGGAAAGTCAAGTAAAGTAACTAGAGTAAAGAGAAGAGGAGTAAGTCGAGTAAAACGGTAGTGAAAGCAAAGCAAGTGGAAGCGAACAAACTAGGATAAAGGGATAAAGTTGAGTAGGATGAGCGAACGGAAAGTGAAAAAAAGGAAGGGGAATAAGATCAATTATGAAGTAAAATTGATAGGAAAAAAAAAGAAATGAAACAAAGTAAAATAATCTAAACTAGGTTAAGAAAGAACAAAGAAAAGAAATAAAACAAAATAGATTAAGAAAGAACGAAGGAAAGAAATAAAACAAAATAGATTAAGAAGAATGATGAAAGCGAAATAGAAATAAAGTAAACCAAGAAGGGCAGAGAAAGAGAAGTAAAGTAAATTGAGGAAAATAAAGGAAAATAAATAAAAGAAAGTACATTAAGAAGAATAAGATAAAAGAGAATAAAATAGATTAAGACGAATAAAGAAAAGTAAACCAAAACTAGAATAAGTGTAATATACGATAGATTAAGACAGTAAAAGCAAACAGAATTGTATAAGATAAGAAAATTTGGAAAAAAAAATAAATCTATATATATAAAAGAGAGTTGTGTAAAAGTGTATTAGCACTTAAAACTTGAGATCTGCTGAACCAATTTTCATGGTTTTTGATTTGTTGGATTTGTCTCCGCCACGAGGCGGATCAGTATATCTTTAAAATACTGAAAAAATTTGACGAATACTTGAAAAACGCGTTTTTTTCCCTAAAGATTCAAATTTCCATTTATACTCAGTAGCCTTGACAACAGTGACAGTTTCGGTCCTGTATAGAAGTAAATAAACAAATGTAGTCAGTCAGTCTACGGCACAGCCTCGAGCAGACCTGACTATTCAACAAAAAAAAAAAAAAAAAAAAAAAAAGACTATTAAAAAAAAAAAATAAATAAACAAAAAAAAAATTTTTTTTCCAAATCAAAAAGAAAAATATTTCAAATCAAAAATCTGCAAAAATTAAAAAAAAAATCAAAAGATTAAAACCTGACTGTTCAAAAAATAAATAAAAAATTCAAAATTCGAAATTCCAAAAAAAAAGTTAATTATTAAAAAGTGTATTTTTGGCTTTTTATATTTTTGGACTTTTAAACTTTATAAATATTTCAAATCAAAAGTCTGCAAAAATTAAAAAAAAAAATCAAAAGATTAAAACCTGACTAATCAAAAATAAATAAAAAATTCAAAATTCGAAATTAAAAAAAAAAATAAGTTTATTATTAAAAAGTGTATTTTTGTCTTTTTATATTTTTGGACTTTTAAACTTTATAAATAAAATAATTGTGCGCGTGCGTAGAAAAGCTAAGTATTCCTAGGATTCCGATGATCTCAACAGATATGCCCTTTGAATTTAAACGAATTCAATTCCCGCTTCGTCTTGCCTTCGCCATGACGATCAACAAGTCACAGGGCCAAGCTTTGACTATTTGTGGCCTCAATCTAGAAAATGCGTGTTTTTCGCATGGTCAATTGTACGTAGCATGCTTCTTGCACCCGACCAAAAAACGAAGAATGTCGTTTACCACAAGGTGCTTGAATGAAAATCCGATTAATAAATTAATCAGAGTGTATCCCAACCTGAACAACATAGCTTTCAACAATTTTTTACCTAGAAATAATATAGAGGGCAATACAACGTTTGCCGGGCCAGCTAGTATATAATAATAAAGAAAGAGTAAAAAAAAAAAAAAAAAAAGGAGAAAAGAAGAGAAGAAAGAATAGAGAAAAAAAAGAAGGAAAAAAAATAAATAAATAAATAAGAAAAAAAAAAGAAAAGGAGAGAAAAGAAGAGCTAAACGACTGGAGATCGTTAGTATAAGTAACCAAAGACACAGAGCACCCAGGCATCAAGGATGGAAGGAGCGGCATCCCAGTTCGGGACTGAACGTCGGCTGGGTTTACCAGCGCTGCAAAGAAGAATTGATAGCGGTTGCACGAGATCTCGGCCTTGACGACGAGGGCCGCGTGGAGGATTTAAGAAAGAGATTGTCGTCCTACATCCAGGGCGGTAGCTATTCGGCGGAAGTCAAAGGGCGACTGACCGAATGGGAGGCACGATTCTCTTCGGGAGGCGCGATGTCGAGCATGGGTAGCCGCGCATACCAGAAGTCAGAGCCCGATCTGCGAAAGATCCAGGAGAGTGGTTCTATTTCGACGGCGCCGCTGAGGCTTAGCGTACCGACGGCGAGCAACATGGCTGGGAGCCGGAGGGACGAAAAGTCGAAGGGATCCGGCAATGGAGGCGAGATGAGTATTGAGCGTCGGACTCCAGCGCTCTCACCGCCACCAGAGAGGCACCCGCCTTGGAATATCGCCGAGCAAGTCAGGAAGTGGGGAATGAAATACGACGGTCGGTCGGATCCTCCCATAACTTATGGAATCAAACTGGACAAGATGCCGAGGGCGCTGAGCGAGGTGTTGGTAGACAAGGCGGCTAAGTGGTTCCTAACTAGTGGGCTAAGAGACGTGCCCTGGATAGAATTCAAGAAAGAGTTCTTGGATTTCTTCTTACCTCCCCAATACCTCGAGCGTCTGGAGGACCAGATTCGGGCGCGCCGGCAGCGGGAAGGCGAACCCTTCAAGGACTACTTGATTGAGCTGCGTCTATTAATGCGTCAGGCTAGATACAGCCCGGCCCAAGAATTGAATAGGGCCTACGAAAACGCATCCCCGGAATACAGGCTGTACGTACGGAGGCACGATTTCTCATCTCTAACACAGCTGACCCAGATGGCCGCGGAGTTCGAGAACGTGAGGAGTCAACAAAGAGAACAAGGAAGGAAGGCTACGGCAGAGACCATCTGGCCCAAGCCAGTGGAGGTGCGGCAGAATAATCCCTTCCGCGCAAAGACATCTGATCCCCGATCTGGAGGACAAGCCGGGGGGCAGAGGGAGACGCCTGCGACGACACCTTCGACGGAGGCAACTAGCCGGATGATGGCCCAGGACGTTGGACCTAGGCCAAGCCGAATTTGTAATCGATGTGCACAACCCGGACATTTCGCGCGAGAGTGTCATAACGCACAGGTGTTGTTTTGTCGACACTGTGGTCAGCGAGGCCGGACTGCGAGGGAGTGCTGCGAACGAGAAACGGCCAGGGGCGCCCTCCAAGAGAGCGGAGCGGCGCCAATTGAACACGGGAGATGAGGAGAGGAACCCACTCCGAGTAAAAGAGTGGAAGATCGTCGCGACGGTGATGGTCGGGGGTCAAAGGATGACCGCCACGATCGACACCGGGGCCACGCGCAGTTTTGTCAGTGAAGGCTGCGCGCGCCGACGGACGATAGGAGGCGAGCGTTGCCAGGTTGAGTCGCGGATCAGGTTGGCCGATGGATCAGCACTGGACGTGACGGAGATGGTGAGGACAGATGTGAGCCTGGCAGGAAAAACGGCGGAAGTTAATTTACTGATAATGCCGACCATGCTGGACCATGTCATCCTCGGCATGGACTTCCTATGCGCCATCGGCACTACGGTGCGTTGCGGCAACGCGGAGCTCGAGATGAGGATGGTGGACGACGTGGGAGAAGGAGCATCGCCGTCAAGTGAACAACGAGTGGAGAAAGGCAACAGCAGTCTTGGAAAGCAACGCCAGCTCGTTGAGAAAGTGAAGGAGTTGGGCTCGGAGGCGTTGCACGAGGCCGCACCGCCAAAAGAGGGCCTAAAGTCGGTAATCGCAGTGTCGACGATCGGCGTCCAGCGAGCGTCGAGCCAAGGCACACTGCCCGACGAGAAAAGAGACAAGAGGAGAAGAATGGAAAATGGAACGCCGGAGGAGAGACTTAGAGGGAGTCTCCCAACGACAATGAGAGATAAAAAGGAAAGAAGCGAGATGATGGAGGACAAAAGGGGAGCTGGGCCTCCCGCGAGAGCTGTGAAGCAGAGCGAGGACTTGAGGAGCGGTCGCCGGAGTTTAAATCAGTCGAGTTGGAGAAGGAAGGTGAGCCCGAGGGCGGCCCACTGACAAGAGAAGCAGCAGAGAGCGAATACGGAGGACATGAACGATCCGCGCCCAATAGCAAGGAGTGGCCGGACGAGTTAGAGAAAGAATTGCAAGAATTCCTTGATGCAGAGTTGGCATTGTTCGAGGACCTCAGAGGCGTGACGCACATCGCTGAGCATAGCATCCGGATGAAGGACGACAAGCCTTTGAAGCAAAGGTACTATCCTAAAAATCCGGCTATGCAAAAGGTGATCGACGAACAGGTGGACGAGCTGCTTCAAGCTGGAGCGATTGAACCGTCGAAGAGCCCACACAGCGCACCCATAGTCTTGGTCAAGAAAAAGACTGGGGATTGGCGCATGTGCGTAGATTATCGACAGCTCAACGCTCACTCAGTCTCGGATGCGTACCCTGTTCCGCGGATTCTTCACATTTTGGAGAAGTTACGACACGCACGATTCATATCCACGCTGGATCTAAAGAGCGGTTACTGGCAGATCCCAATGGCGGCGGATAGCAGGGAGTACACGGCGTTCACCGTGCCAGGCAGAGGATTGTTCCAATGGCGAGTGATGCCATTCGGTTTGCATTCGGCGGGGGCGACATTCCAGAGGGCATTGGATACGGTCACCGGGCCCGACATGGAGCCTCACGCGTTTGCGTATCTAGACGACATAGTGGTCATCGGAGCGACGAAGGAGCAACATGTGGCCAACCTGAAGGAAGTTTTCCGGCGGTTGCGAAAGGCCAATCTCAGACTCAACAGAAAGAAATGTAGCTTCTTTCGGGAGAAGTTGGCGTACCTTGGCCATGTGATAAGCGGAGAGGGGATTTCCAGAGCCTCCCATCACCTTCGAATCTCAAGGAGCTGCGGCAGTGCCTAGGAATGGCATCGTGGTATCGACGCTTTGTACCAAACTTCGCGTCACTGGTACAACCGATGACGAAGCTGCTAAAGAAGGGCCAGAAGTGGATCTGGGGCGAGGAACAGGATGAGGCGTTGCAGAAACTCAAGGAGAGTTTGACAACCGCGCCTATTCTGGCCTGTCCCGACTTCTCGGCCAAATTCGTGCTGCAAACCGACGCCAGCGACTACGGCCTCGGCGCAGTGCTGACGCAAGAAGTCCCCGCATTGTCCCGGCAGCCCATAGACAGTTGCGTGCAGGCCGTGGAAGAAAATCCCCCTTGCGGGTGGATAAAAAGGATGCGTGAAAGGATCGTAAAGGAGCCCGAGAAGTTCCAGGATTACGTGGAGGAGAACGGGCAGTTATATCGGAATTTAGGCCATCGGATAGACGAGGAAGATTTTATCCCGTGGAAGCTCTGCGTCCCAACCAGTTTGAGGGGAGAGTGATGAGGGAGTGCCACGACGCTCCCACGGCCGGACATCAAGGTGTGAGGAAAACGGCAGCACGACTTGCACAAAGGTATTATTGGCCGGGCATGTTTCGAGATGCCGCCAAGTACGTGAGGTGTTGCGAAACGTGCCAAAGATTCAAATGCGTGCAACAAAAGCCGGCCGGGCATATGCTCACCAGTCAGGTGGCGGAGCCAATGGCGGTCTTGTGCGCAGACTTCGTGGGACCTTTGCCTCGTTCCAAGCGTGGGAACACAATGTTGTTGGTATTCCACGACGCTTTCGCCAAATGGGTGGAGCTGGTGCCGTTGAAGAGAGCTACTACCGCCCTACTACAACTGGCGTTCCGGGAACGTATACTCGGCAGATTTGGAGTACCCAGGACATTCGTTTGTGACAACGGTGTACAATTTGCAAGCAGAAGTTTCAAGGCGTTCATGGAATCCCTGGGGGTGACACTCCAGTACACAGCGCCTTATTCACCACAGGAGAACCCGACGGAGAGAACGAATCGCACGGTGAAGACTATGATAGCCCAATATATCGAAGGCCACCAGAGCTCGTGGGACGAGCTGTTGCCGGAGATAACGCTGGCGGTCAATTCGAGCGTGGCCGACTCCACGGGCTTCACCCCAGCGTTTCTTATGTTAGGGCGGGAACCACGCCTACCCGCCGCTTTGTACGATGAAGTCACTCCCGGTTCGGCGACTAGAGAGACCCAGCCCGAGGCCAAAGGAGTCAAAATGAAGGAAATTTTTGACATAGTGCGTAGTAACTTGCAGCGAGCATCAAAGGATCAAGGCAGGCACTACAACTTGAGACGGCGTGACTGGAGACCAGCGTTGGGTTCGGCGGTGCTGTTACGACAACATCAACTGTCGAACGCGGTGGAAGGATTCGCGGCGAAACTGGCGCCCAAGTTCGACGGCCCCTACAAGGTCGTTAAGTTCCTGTCCCCCAACGTGGTGCGCCTGACAAAGGAGGGCGAACGCAAGAGGAGGGTGGCCAACATTGCGCAGTTGAAGCCATTCCATCAAGAAGATGAAGAAAGCGACACAATCCCGGAAACCGAGACCGGGGAAACGGGGAACGAGGATCAAACCCCGCTGTCCCCGGCGAAGACAACCAAAGGCCTTGACAGATCTACACATCTCACCAACCACTAACTTCCCCGTAGAGCCCCTTATTAATGCTAACACTAATGCAGTAGTTAGAGGCCCATTTCGGTCATTAACACGAACAAAAAACAGAAGACTAAAGAATCTGAACTTGCAGGGAAGTAGCAGTATGGAGGATGTCATTGAAATCAGCAGTGACGACGAAGGCTCAGTCCGAGTCGAGGACGCGAGCAGCGATAGTACGGAGCCGTTCTCCAGAGAAGAGGCGCGGAGTCGGCAAAGGGACCTGAGACTCGGTAGGGAGTACTACCGTCGCCGAGAGGAGCGGGCGCCACCCCGGCGTGTACACACGGTCCTCCGTTCGACGGTGAACGTGGCAACCCGGATGGACGGCCTTATACAACTTATACAGGCCAGGTACACAACGGTGTACATCCAGGTGCCTAGGGGGGCACCACGCCACCACTCGTGGAGGAGCCGCCATCTCCGCCCCGCCCACCGGGCAGCCCGAAGTCGGACGCACAGAGATGTGCGGAAGACGGAGCCCCGTCGAGGTGGGCGACTCCGACGCCGTGGACGGCAAGCGAGGACGAAGAAGCTCCGGCGGTAGAAATGGACGACAGATCCCCGTCACGGGGGTGGGAAGGCGGCAGGGAGCATTACCCCTCTGTCGATGACCCCCCCCCGGAGACCGCGGCGCGGGACGGAGCAGAAGTGGAGCAGTTGAGTGTGTCGAGGAGTTCCGATGAGGAATTCCAAGTGGAGGACGCGAACCCTGAGGAGGATACTACCGCAGACCCTATTCCCCAACGCCGAACTGGCGCCGACGTTGAGAGGGACCAGCAGCCGGAAGCCGTCAGGATCTCGTTGCGATATACGCCAGGCACGGCTGAAAACCGGCGCCTGTCGCGCTCGTCGCAGTCCAGCGCCGAACGCCAGACAGATCACTGCCAGGCGTCCACGCGTAAGCGTCGTCGGCGACGACGAAGAGGACGACCAGTGTCCGCGCGCAAACCGGACCCCTGCACCCCCGCCGGTCAAGGGAAACCAACGGATGGCGCCGAGGGTCCGTCCGCGCATCGGCAGAGCAGGAAGTGGAGCCGGTTTGGGAGCGGCCAAGAACGCGACGCGCGTAGAGATGAGTCGACGGAGACTCGCTCGAGCGAGGAGAGGCGCCTATTGGCAGATATGGCCGAGCTGTTAGGTGAGCCTTGAGGACGCGCTGGGCGCAGAGGACGTGGAGGCAACAAGGATGTTACCGCTGAACCCCCTCAACTGGAGGGTACGCCCTGCTGGCACCGAGCTGAGTGCGGAGGTGATCCAGCTCCTGAGGCGGGAGGCGGAGACGCGTAGACGGCAGCACAGGAGAACCCGCTTCCGGGTCGCGGCGGGGGAACTTTCCTATACGGTGACCGTCAACTCGTCGGGGGGCGTGACGGTCGCTTTGTCGAAGTAAGGTTGGGGTGTAAGGTGGCCTTTTGCCCACCTTACATGTTGAATTATAGTTGTTGAGTTTATATTATATTTGTAGCGAATAAGTTAATGAATTGAATTGAAGTGAATTATTGTCGTTGAGTTTATGTTATATTTGTAGCGATTAAGTTAATGAATTGAAGTTATTGTATATTTTTGGTAGATAGTAAGTTAGATAGTAAGCAGACTAAGCGTTAGTTTGTAAGATAGTTAAGTAGATATAGATGCCATAGCTATTAACTCTAGACAGTAAGCAAAATTCAAATAAGTGGGCGGGCACGCGATCAGTAATGCAACCGTGCGGCTTGAAAGCTCGCGGTGGTGGATTGCATTGCTGGTCGCGTGGTGAAATCTGCAGAGCAGGAGGAGAAGCTTGAAAGCTGCACGCAGATTTCAGTAAGTTTTTAGCTCTCGGTTTGAGCAGTCGGAGAAGAGAAAGATAAAAAGAAAATAGAGAACTGATAGGCAAAGGGTAGAAGGTGTAAGGTAATATATGAAATAAAATAAGAAAAGTATATAGAAACAGATGCGCATTTATTTTTAGTTAGTATGCTAAAATAATTCACTAACAATTATCACAATACTAACAGGTAGTTAAAACGAGGTCAAACCCCGTTCGCCAGAAGGTTAAAACTCTGGCATGCAAAAATCGCGTGGTCTGGAGTGAACGCCGGCGACAACGCTGGGCGTTCCTCGATCCGCGGTCTACCAATCGTAGTAGCCCCACTAATACCCCGCAATACGCCTTTGCAACCCCGACCCCAGCAATCTAGAGTGCGCTTGATCGCGCCACTCGATCGCTGCAGCTTTCCCACGTGCGAACGTGTAGGCGTGGTCGGCGAGTTCAGGCTGCGTGGCCGTTTAATACATAATAACTCCCCCACCCTCTCATATTTCTCTAAGTTATGGCCCTGGGCAGATCCAAGCCTAATGTAACTTTACAATATATATTCTTGATCAGCGCGATGAGCTGAGTCGATATAGCCCTGTCCGTCTGTCCGTCGATCTCAGAAGTTATAAGAGCTAGAAAGAAATTTGGCATGCATACTCGTGTGTACCATACGCAGTACGAGTTTGCTTTATTTTTTCGATAAATCATCCGATAACTTTTTTATCGAAAATAATCGAAAAATTGATTTTGTTTTTTTTAGCCTAATTTGAACACTTTTAGACCTGGAGTCTTCAAATTTGCGTTGTATATAAAGTTAATGAATACAAAAATTTTGTAATTTAAAGATTTGGGATACCACGCCCCCATCGCTCCCAATTTACAAAAAACGCATTTCAAGTACTAGAGACTTGTGCTTTAGAATGTACACACATACGTTCTTGAAGTTTCATTAAGATCGTTTTATTCAACAAATAAATTATCATAATATTGCCCACACTGCAGCGCAGCCCAAGCGCAGTCACTGCTTACTGCGTCTGGATGCATGTGTATGTATGTGGGCATAGAAGAAGTGCAGAATGATTAGAAAATCAGCTTAGAGGGTTCAGGGTATCTCCTAGTCGAGCAGTCTCGACTGGAGCCTTCTTACTTGTTTCTTTTGAATTTCGATTTGTAATGCGTGGTTTGTCGTCCTCTATTAGTTTCAATGTAAAGTTTTTCGTCAGTTTGTGTTATTTGTCCTGTTTTCTTTAATGGTGTCGTTGTTTTAGTTTTAACTAGAGGGTTGTGTTTGTAGTCTGTGTCTATTTCGAAGTCGATTCGGTTTTTGTTGAGATTTTTGATTTGATTTATCTTGTTTGCTTGTGTGTCATATTCAGGTGTACCTGCGTATATAAATATGTCTGCTGGGGTTCTGTTCGTTGTCACGTGTTTTGTCTTATGGTTATAAATGTATAGAATGATTTCGAATTTCGTCTTTGTGTTTTCTATGTCGGATTCTGTACTAATAATTCTAAGTTTTTCGTTAATTGTTCGGTGAAATCTTTCTATGTCGGAAATACCGTTTTTGCTAGTAGTGATATTGATTTTTTTTTGGGTTGTAACCAAGCTTGGAGAGCTGCGCATATAAATGCTGAATCTTTGTCTGCTTTGATTTCGATGGGTTTTTCCATGTCATTGAAAATTTTTATGATTGCTCTTTTAGTTTCGAGCCAAACACGACTGTTTACTTCTACTAAGTTTCCGTATTTCGAATATATGTCAATGCAAGATAAAAATTGTTTGTTGTCAATTAAATAAAAGTCCATGACGTATGTGTCTCTGGGATTGTATACTTCTGGAGTGATTTCAAAAGTCAGTTTTGTGTTTCTGTTTTCAGTTTTAGATAGATTGCAAATTTCGCATATTTTGTATTAGATTTTGGTGGTCTGAAAAGTAATATTTTTCTCTGAACCAGTTAGTCGTTTTTATACACTGAACCCATTTTCAATGGGAAATCAGGGTATAATGGTTTTGTTGAAATGTATGTAACAGGGAGAAGGAGGCGTGGCAGACCCCACAAAGTATATATATTCTTGATCAGGGTGACGAGCTGAGTTGATTTGGCCCTGTCCGTCTGTCTGTCCGTCTGTCCGTATGTATGAACGCGTCGATTTCAGAAGATATAAGAGCTAGAGACTTCAAATTTTTTTTCAAATGTCCGTAATTACAGCGCGCATATCAAGTTTATCATTAAAATTCGATCCCGATCTTTTTTTATCGATAAAAAACCTTATCGAAAACTAGTTATAAAATTATATCTTCTACACCTTCATTGCTAGAGTCTCCAAATTTTTAATGTATGCTTACATCCAATTTATACAATTTCGGTTTTTGTTAAAATTTACCCCCCACCCTTAAATTCACCCCCTCACCCTCACTTTTGTAAAAAGCGTATTTCAAATACTAGAGACTTGTCCTTTGGCAATTACATGCATATTCATGTTATAATCATAATCTGAAAGTTTCATGAAGATCGTACGTCCATAAAAAATGTTATTAAACAATTAAGTTCTCATAGTAAGCGCACACTGCAGCTCATGCGTGTTTATGCGTGGGTGCTTGTGTGTGTATGTGTTTGTGTATGTGTGTGTGTATGTGTATGTGTGTGTGTATGCGTTTGTGTATGTATGCGTGTGTGTGTGTGTATGTGTGTCTGTATGCGTGTGTGTGTATGTATGCCTGTGTGTGCGTACGTGCCTGTGTGTGTGTGTGTGCGTGTTTCTTGTGTAAGCTGAAAGACGCGAAAAATGATTGAAATAGCTATTACTCCAAGGGTTCAGGGGATCTCGTAGTCGAGGAGTCTCGACTAGAGCTGTAATTACGGACATTTAAAAAAAAATTGAAGTCTCTAGCTCTTATATCTTCTGAAATCGACGCGTTCATACATACGGACGGACGGACGGACGGACGGACGGACGGACGGACGGACGGACGGACAGACAGACGGACAGGGCCAAATCGACTCAGCTCGTCGCCCTGATCAAGAATATATATACTTTGTGGGGTCTGCCACGCCTCCTTCTGCCTGTTACATACTTTTAACAAAACCATTATACCCTGATTTCCCATTTTCAATGGGTTCAGGGTAAAACAAGTAAGAACGTTGCAGTCGGGCGATACCGATTGCAGAAGACTCATTCACAGCCCAAACGCTGTCAACCAGAGTATATAGTGCAATTTTCAAGTCTAGTGCGCAACAAAAAACAGGGCATGATCCCATTTAAAATGGGAAAATCATCGATAGCTATTGCTATGATCATTGCATAATTGCATTCAAATTACATGCATATGTATATAATTTATACAATTTTGACTTTTAATAATATACATGTATTTATATCCATATATTGGATACCGGCTTCAAGCTAGCAGCAGATCAGCGCGATTTTACTATACATGTGCACACACTCATCGTCTATTCTATGCGTACAGACAGAAGCGCGCCTTTTCTCACATTCTTAGAATTTCGATTGATTTCTGGACTTTCTAGCCGTTACTGTAGTTTTGTCTGATGACGCTCTCTTATTAAGCTATTCTATTTTAGCAGCTGAGTGCTCGAGCAAAGCAATGGCGCGGGTGCTAAGGGCGACGCAAGTAACGTTAGAGTAGGGAGGTTCGAACCTCTACTATGTTTTTTATACCCTGAACCCATTTTCAATGGGAAATCAGGGTATAATGGTTTTGTTGAAATGTATGTAACAGGGAGAAGGAGGCGTGGCAGACCCCACAAAGTATATATATTCTTGATCAGGGCGACGAGCTGAGTTGATTTGGCCCTGTCCGTCTGTCTGTCTGTCTGTCCGTCTGTCCGTCTGTCCGTCTGTCCGTCCGTCCGTCTGTCCGTCTGTCCGTCTGTCCGTATGTATGAACGCGTCGATTTCAGAAGATATAAGAGCTAGAGACTTCGAATTTTTTTTAAAATGTCCGTAATTACAGCGCGCATATCAAGTTTATCATTAAAAATCGATAACTCATCCCGATCTTTTTTTATCGATAAAAAACCTTATCGAAAACCAGTTATAAAATTATATCTTCTACACCCTTATTGCTAGAGTCTCCAAATTTTTAATGTATGCTTATATGCAATTTATACAATTTCGGTTTTTGTTAAAATTTACCCCCCACCCTTAAATTCACCCCCTCACCCACACTTTTGTAAAAAGCGTATTTCAAATACTAGAGACTTGTGCTTTGGCAATTACATGCATATCCATGTTATAATCATAATCTGAAAGTTTCATGAAGATCGTACGTCCACAAAAAAGTTATTAAGCAATTAAGTTCTCATAGTAAGCGCTCACTGCCGCCCATGCGTGTTTATGCTTGTGTGTGTATGTGTGTGTATGTGTTTGTGTATGTGTGTGTGTGTATGTGTGTGTGTATGCGTTTGTGTGTGTATGCGTGTGTGTGTGTGTGTATGTGTGTCTGTATGCGTGTGTGTGTATGTATGCCTGTGTGTGCGTACGTGCGTGTGTGTGTGCGTGTTTCTTGTGTAAGCTGAAAGACGCGAAAAATTATTATGCTCCAAGGGTTCAGGGGATCTCGTAGTCGAGCAGTCTCGACTAGAGCTTTCTTACTTGTTTTTTTTTTTTTTTTTTTCATACATTTTTCGTTTTTTATAAAATAGATATTTTATTGGGAAGGTGCGAGCTTGACTGAATGGCACTTAATACTTTTCATTTTCTTAGTCGAATAATTTTATAAGTTTAAATTTGTTTCTTCTTAAATAGCCCTCAAATACATATATGCAAATACATACATATGTATATATGTAAGTCTGCACGCATAGCATCAAGCATTCCAGCCTTATACACGCGCTCATTTGTATGTGTGTATGTATGCACATAAATGCGTACTCTAGCATATTCTAAGAATCTCGTTGCGATTGATTTGTCTTTGCATTGTTTTTGAATTTCCAGCCACCACTCTGGCTTTTCTTTGCTATGTGGCGTCATAACAATAATGTGATTTCGTTTTAACTTCTATTGATCGAAACGACGCGGTGGTGCTGTAGGCTGAAGCGCCGACGACCATTATTTTAGCTATTTTGACAAACATGCTGTTTGGGTTGGGTGCGAGTTCAAATCCCGCGGAAAACACTTTTTTGTAAATTGCAAATTTTTGTTATTTTAGCTTCTTTTAAATTTTTTTAAATTCATAAAAATGTTTCCTTTTGTATTATGAATATCTATTAAGCTTATTTATATGTACAAATGCATAAATAGATGGCTGACGCATATAAATGTCGCGATACGGGCACTGTAAATGCCGATTGCCACGCCCCTAGTGGCCGTCGACTCCTCAATTTTAGCCAGTTCTTAGAACGAGTAACCGGTTACCTAAATGCAAAATTTGAATTCTTACGCTCAAAAAATGTGAAAATTACAGGGTATTTTTCGATATGCCACGCCCCTAAAGAGGCTTAAAAATTATTTTTGGGGCATCGATAGAGGAGGCTACCAGTAACTTAACTATCCAAATTTGAAGCTTCTAGCTCTTAAACTGTAGGAGATATAAACTTTTGCGGTTTGCCACGCCCCCTATGGGCGGACATATATCTACCATAGCTCGTTGGACTTGGGTGATCAACCCGCGTATATATACCAAATTTCAGATCTCTAGCATCAATAGTGCCTAAAATATAGCAGAATTCGAAAAATCACTATATCTTCAGGTCCGATTTGCCACGCCCCTAAGAGACGTAGATATATAATTTTTTCACCCATCTTCATAGAATTAAAACATTAGCTTACGTGCAAAATTTCAGCATTCTAGGTTTATAACTTTAGGAGATACAGTTTTGTCCGATTTGCCACGCCCCTAATGGGCGGAGATATATCCGCCATAGCTTGTGATCTTGGGTGGTTGGCGCGGACCTACATACCAAATTTCAGCTTTCTAGCTCTTCAACAAACATGATTTCTGGTATATCGGAAAATGCATTTTCCGATTTGCCACGCCCCTAGTGGGCGGATCGGGAAAATTTTAACACTTTATAAATCGGAGATATACACGAGTATGTGTTCCAAATTTCAAGTCTCTAGCTTCAATAGCGCCGAAATAGATTGCGTTCATACGGACAGACGGACAGACGGACAGACGGACGGACAGCAAGACGGACATTGCACAAAACCAATATACTCATTTCACTTTCGTGAATGAGTCTAAAAAGCCTATACAAAGTACAGGATATAATTTCCATAGTAACACCAACCCGATGGGACCAAATATGGTCAGTGATACTATTGAAGCTATGAAAAGAAAGTGTTAGTAAGAAAACTTAAAAAAAAAAATATTAAATGTAGATTTATTAACTATATCTAATATAATTAAAATAATTCTTAAAATAAATAAAAAAAAAAAGATAATAATAAGAATAATAAAAAGACAAGTAAGAAAGCTCTAGTCGAGACTGCTCGACTACGAGATCCCCTGAACCCTTGGAGCAATAGATACTTCAATAATTTTTCGCGTCTTTCAGCTTACACAAGAAACACACACACACACACACACAGGCACGTACGGGAGTTCGAGTTGCGTTTTCACGGAGTGCGGTCGATGTCATCGTGATCCATCGTAGACAATAGCTTGAACTGTGTTTTCCCCTGCGAAAGTGGAAAGAACTGAAGTCAACGTGTTTGCTGTGGGCGCGGCGTACCCAGCGACCTCAAAAAACTACCAGAGACTTACTGCGCGGCGGTTCGTGGAATTCCCAAGCGGTATAATTCGGTGGTGCAAGAGAGGGGGGGCGATAGCGTCATTGTTTTGGCGTCAGGGCTTCTTTCCTTTCCTTGTCTTTTGTGGGCGCGTAAATTTTGTCACTTTAGGCGTCACACTTGCGCAATAATAAATAGCAGGTGCATTCACTCTAACAGCTGTTAGTAGTGCTGGAAATTGCATCGGGCAATCAGCTGCTCACTAACGTTGGTGAGTTGCTAAGTCTTAGCAAAGACAGCAACCTAGCTGCTGGAGTGAAGTAGTAGTTATTAAAAGTAGTGCATACTTTCGGGCTCTCGCTGTAGTCAAGTTGAGTTTACGTTACTGCGGGTTGTAAACTCAGATTACATTAGTAGCCATTGCCCACTACAGGCTTCACGCCGTGGTAGTCGGAGCAGAAATGGATGCCATGATGGAGGACGAGCTGCAAGCTTTTGCGCGTCGTTCCTCGTTGCAGCGATCGCCGCAGCAACAACAGAGGGCGTTGGCGCAGCCGTCGACTTCTAACCAGGTTCCAGTGGCTGAGTGCCAGGCACCCAAGTCACTAAAAGAAGCGTTAGCTCAAATAGGAGCTACAGGGTTTGTCTGCCTTATTTGGGGGTCAGCGGCATATAAATGCCTTAATGAGAGAGGAGCTGGCTAGGCTGGTCAGCCTTCACAAGACGGCCGAAGCGTTCTGCAACCGTTCGGTTAAAAACTGTGAGGTGCAGACCACGCCACTCAAAAAAGTAGGCGAAAACATTAAGGCAGCGAGCATTAGTGCTACAGTAGGTAGCAATACTCCCAAGCGGTCGAGGGAAGTTGCCTCCGAACAGAGGAAAACTCCCTCAAAAAAGCCGAGGCCCAATAGAAGTGCAGCGAACCCAAAAGAACCAATGGCTCTACGGGCTACAGCTGAAACTGAAACTTCAAACCAGGCCGCTCGACAGACAAACCAGAGCAGCTGGACAGTCGTCAAAGGGCGAAAGCCTATGCAAAAACGTCCCAAGACTGACGCGATTGCGATTTCAGGCGTAGGGGGTTGCAGCTATGCGGACATGCTTCGTGTAGTTAAAAGCGACCCAAATTTGAAGCATCTGAGCAGCGACGTTCAAGGCATTAGGAAGACAGCTAAGGGGGACCTTCTATTGCAACTGAGTAGGAAGCCGGAGCATAGCGCTGAGGCTCTGCACGAAGCTGTAGGCAAGGCCTTGGGAGACCGAGCGGTAGTGAAAACACTTACCGAATCGGCTCAAGTTGAGATTCGCGATCTAGATGAGTTAGCGACCAAAGAGGAGATCTTGGAAGCAATTAGGGTGGAGTTGAAGGATAGCTCACTCCCCATTGAGGCTATCAAATCGCTTCGGCCAGCTTTTGGTGGACAGCAAAGAGCTACGGTTGCTCTTCCAATTGGGAAAGCTAAAACTCTGCTCGAGCTGTCCAAAATTAGAATAGGATGGGTAGTTTGCCGTATCCGAGCCGTGGAGCAGCCTAAACGCTGTTTCAAGTGCCTCGATTACGGTCATATGGCAGCAAACTGCGGTAGCGACTGTGACTTAAAGGGCGCCTGTTTCAGGTGTGGAGAGATGGGTCACAGTGCCAAAGCATGCACCAAGCCACCAAAATGTAGCCTCTGCATCCGGAAAGGTGAAAAGCAGACGGACCATTCAGCAGGCAGCTTCAAGTGCCCATCTTACCGTGAAGCTGCTCGTAAAATGAAATGTTAAGGTTTTTGCAGCTTAACTTAAATCATTGTGTTGCTGCCCAAGATCTTCTAGAGCAGACCATTAGGGAAAAATGTATAGATGTAGCTTTTCTCAGTGAGCCTCACCACTGTAGAACCAGGTGCCCTAGGACATGGTCAACAGACGTTAATGGCAAAGCTGCGTTGTGGGTATGCGGCAACTCAACGAACGTACTTTCGAATGTTAAGTCATTCAATGGGTTCGTACGTGGCCGATATGGTAGCTTATGGCTTTACAGTTGCTATCTGGCCCCCAGCATGCAGCTCAGTGAATTCACGACGGTGCTCGACGAGCTTGCCGAGGATGCTAGGGGTCGGAAGGCCATTATAGCTGGAGATTTTAACTCCTGGGCGCTAGAATGGGGTAGCCCCACAACAAATGCCAGAGGTCGTATCCTACTGGAGATCTTCGCGACACTAGATGTCGCACTGCTCAACACTGGCCATGAGTACACCTTCAGTCGGGCGGGATACGGGTCTGTTATCGACATTACTTTTGTCACTTCATCCCTCTTTCGGGGAGCAACATGGAGCCATTGCGATAGCTATACAGGCAGCGATCATACGGCACTTCTGTTCACAATAGGTGAGCCACCTGCCAGGGCGTCAACATTGTGGAGGGAGTCGTATCGGCTAGATACTTTTGATCCCGCGGTCTTTTCAGAGGCCATTCAGTCTCTGGGTACAATTGGTAATGCTGAGGCCAGAGCATGCCAAATGGTAGCCCAAATACAGTGTGCCTGCAATAGCAGCATGTTACGTCGCAAGCAGTTCACGCGACAACATGAGCCTACGTATTGGTGGAATACGCAAATAGGTGACATTCGTCGCAAATGCATCCAGGCGAGAAGAAGCTACCAACGGGCTCGCGGTAGGTCAACGTTTTTTGAGAAACAGTTAGCTTACCAGGCAGCTAGAAGACAGCTGAAGAAGGCCATTCGGGCAAGCAAAAGAGAATGTTTTTTACAGTTGTGCGACTCAGCCGAATATGACCCTTGGGGCAGGGCATATAAGATAGTAGTTAAAAGACTATACGCAGGTAGACAGGTGCAGCCTACGGATCGTCTGGAGCTTAAATCGATTGTGGAAACACTCTTTCCAGAAAGTCTAAGCTCCATTCACGCCCCTGAGTCCGAGTCTGCTGATCAGGGCTCAACGAGCACTGAAATTGTTTTAGTTACAGATGAAGAAATATCAGTAGTTCTCCGAGGTCTTAGAACCAACACAGCTCCAGGGCCGGACGGGATCCCAAATCGTGCGCTAAAGCTAGCCCTCGCCTTGCACCCAAGTACGTTCGCCGAACTATTTAATGAATGCCTGATCCAAGAGACGTTCCCGGCAAAATGGAAAGCCCAGAATCTGGTATTGCTACCCAAGGCTGGCAAACCACTAGATGAGCCATCTTCGTACAGACCGATCTGCCTCTTAGACACCATGGGAAAGGTGTTTGAGAAACTGATCTGCTCTAGGCTGGAGACTGCGATTGCAAGCGCCGGAGGCCTGTCACCAAACCAATTTGGATTCCGGAAGGCCCGGTCAACAACGGACGCGCTTAACAAAGTTGTCGGTCTGGCCACTTCCGCTATTCAAGGCACCAGATGGAGGCACGGGACGAAGGAATACTGCATCATCGCGACCCTGGATGTAAGGAATGCCTTCAACACAGCTAGTTGGGATATGATACTGAATGCGCTGTCACAATATAATATCCCTAAATATCTAAGAGAGATAATAAAGAGCTACTTCAGAGGAAGAACACTGGTATACAACACGAGTGAGGGTCCCCAAACTCATACAGTGTCAGCTGGAGTACCCCAAGGCTCAGTGCTGGGGCCTCTCCTATGGAACATCATGTACGACGGCGTACTGCGCTTGGAACTACCAGCAGGCGCGCACACCATTGGCTTTGCTGATGATGTAGCTGTCGTAGCCATAGGAAAGGAGCTAAAAGATACAGAGGATATGTGCAGCGAAAGTATCAATCGCATACGAAGCTGGTTGACAGGAGCTGGGCTCGAGCTTGCGGCACACAAGACCGAAGTTGTACTAGTCAGCAGTCGCAAAAGAGTGGAAACTGCCAATATAAAGATCGGCAGCGTCACCATTGCGTCAAAGAGGGCGATAAAATATCTTGGTGTCATGATAGACACAAGATTAACTTTCCGCGAGCACTTAGAATATGTGCATAAAAAGGCAGCTGATTCTTGTAGAGCTCTCTCGAGAATCATGCTTAACACGCGGGGACCTAAACAGCAACGACGTCTCCTCCTAACGAGCGTCATTAGGTCTGTCATCCTCTATGCTGCGCCAATATGGGCAAGAGCGATGGCAACGCCGAGCTACAGCCGAGGCATTTGCGCGATCTACAGGCTGAGCGCAATCAGAGTCAGCTGCGCTTTCAGGACTATCTCCGATGACGCGGCGCTCGTCATAGCCGGTATGGTGCCACTGGAGTATTTGGTCGCCGAAGCCGTGGAGCGGAATTCGCACGGGCCTACGCGACTCAACGTTGTCAGGGCGAACAGCATCGCACGATGGCAAAGAAGGTGGAATAGCTCAGCTAAAGGGCGGTGGACGCACAAGCTCATCCCGGAGCTTGAACCATGGGTTAACCGCAAACATGGCGAGGTTAACTTCTACCTTACGCAGATCCTCTCGGGTCATGGATGCTTTCGGAGCTATTTGAAGCGCTTTGGCCACGAGGAATCTGACGAGTGTCCCTGGTGCGAGCGAGGGCATGTGGAAGACGCCAACCACATTCTTTTCGAATGTGGACGGTTCCTGGAGGAGAGGCGTCGTCTGGAAGAGGCAGTGGGCCGCTCCATCAGAGCGGACAACTTAGTCAACGCCATGCTGGAATCGGAGGAAGCTTGGGAACTAACAAGCACCTTCGCGGCCACGGTGATGATGGAGCTCCGCAGAGTCGAGCGATCGAGAAGACGAGCTGTCCCAGGCTAAGGTAGCGCATAGTGCTTGCGAAGCAATGCTTTACGGCCGTCCCGCAAGCACCGCGCGCTATCCTAGCCACCACCCAACTTGTAATTTGCTATATAATTTTGTTAATAAATGAATATAAAAAAAAAAAAAAAACACAGGCACGTACGCACACACAGGCATACACACACACACACGCATACAGACACAAACGCATACACACATACACATACACACACACATACACACACACATACACAAACACATACACACACATACACAAACATTTACATACATATACACACACAAGCATAAACACGCATGGGCGGCAGTGTGCACTTACTATGAGAACTTAATTGTTTAATAATAATCTTCATGAAACTTTCAGATTATGATTATAACATGAATATCCATGTAATTGCCAAAGCACAAGTCTCTAGTATTTGAAATACGCTTTTTACAAACGTGAGGGTGAGGGGGTGAATTTAGAGGTGGGGGGTTAATTTTAACAAAACCCGAAATTGTATAAATTGCATATAAGCATACATTACAAATTTGGAGACTCTAGCAATGAAGGTGTAGAAGACGTCGCCCTGATCAAGAATATATATATACTTTGTGGTGTCTGCCACGCCTCCTTCTCCCTGTTACATACATTTCAACAAAACCATTATACCCTGATTTCCCATTGAAAATGGGTTCAGGGTATAAAACAATAATAACAAGTAAGAAAATTCTAGTCGAGAGTGCTCGACTAGATACTACCCCGAACCTCACAAATAACAAGTAAGAAAGCTCTAGTCGAGACTGCTCGACTACGAGATCCCCTGAACCCTTGGAGCAATAGATATTTCAATAATTTTTCGCGTCTTTCAGCTTACACAAGAAACACGCACACACACACACACACAGGCACGTACGCACACACAGGCATACATACACACACACGCATACAGACACACATACACACACACGCATACATACACAAACGCATACACACACACATACACATACACACACACACATACACAAACACATACACACACATACACAAACACATACGCACACAAGCACCCACGCATAAACACGCATGGGCTGCAGTGTGCGCTTACTATGAGAACTCAATTGTTTAATAACTTTTTTTATGGACGTACGATCTTCATGAAACTTTCAGATTATGAATTTAACATGGATATGCATGTAATTGCCAAAGCACAAGTCTCTAGTATTTGAAATACGCTTTTTACAAAAGTGAGTGTGAGGGGGTGAATTTAAGGGTGGGGGGTAAATTTTAACAAAAACCGAAATTGTATAAATTGCATGTTAGCATACATTAAAAATTTGGAGACTCTAGCAATAAAGGTGTAGAAGATATAATTTTATAACTGGTTTTTGATAAGGTTTTTTATCGATAAAAAAAGATCGGGATGAGTTATCGAATTTTAATGATAAACTTGATATGCACGCTGTAATTACGGACATTTTAAAAAAAATTTGAAGTCTCTAGCTCTTATATCTTCTGAAATCGACGCGTTCATACATACGGACAGACGGACAGACAGACGGACAGGGCCAAATCAACTCAGCTCGTCGCCCTGATCAAGAATATATATACTTTGTGGGGTCTGCCACGCCTCCTTCTGCCTGTTACATACATTTCAACAAAACCATTATACCCTGATTTCCCATTGAAAATGGGTTCAGGGTATAAAAATGCTCATTTAGTATGACTGAAATTTCAATTTCGATGTATTTAAAAATATAAATAAAATACCAAACTCATTTAATAAAATATAAAAATATTTTGAAACAATTAAAAAAAAATTAACATCAGTTGCATCGATCGGGATTTGAACCGCGACTTCTCGATCAAGCGTCATGCAGCTAACACACTAGGCCACCTCACTCCCGCTAGTGGCGCTGGCAAAACTAAACGAAACTAACAGCTGATGTGATTCAGCGAATGTTTTTGTTGTAGCTGCTGCACGTGCGTTTGTTAATTGGCCAAATATTTGATTATTTTTTATTAATTTTTGACTGAACGGAATTTAATGAAACTTTCAGCATATGATCTACATATAATATTGAATATTTGAGAAATTAAAAAAAAGAAAAATCATTCACAATTAGCTATAGTGGCATCTGATTAGAGCTTGAATGTCTTTACTCGATAAAAACATAACGGGATGATTTATCGAATTTTAAAAGCAAACTCGACGTCCGCGCTGTATAAACGGTCGTTCAAACGTACGGACAGACGGACAGACAGACAGACGGACAGGGCCAAATCGACTCAGCTCGTCGCCCTGATCAAGAATGTATATACTTTGTGGGGTCTGCCACGCCTCCTTCTCCCTGTTACATACATTTCAACAAAACCATTATACCCTGATTTCCCATTGAAAATGGGTTCAGGGTATAATAAATAAATAATAACAAGTAAGAAGGCTCTAGTCGAGACTGCTCGACTACGAGATCCCCTGAACCCTTGGAGCAATAGATATTTCAATAATTTTTTTTTCGCGTCTCTCAGCTTACACAAGAAACACGCACACACACACACGCACGTACGCACACACAGGCATACATACACACACATGCATACAGACACACATACACACACACACACGCACGGCGAGTTCGAGTTGCGTTTTCACGGAGTGCGGTCGATGTCATCGTGATCCATCGTAGACAATAGCTTGAACTGTATTTTCCCCTGTGAAAGTGGAAAGAACTGAAGTTGTGAGGCGGCGCCCCAGTTACCGCCTCACGATTATTTGAAATGAAGAATGTTTATTTTTTATGAAAGAGAGAGGAGATGTTTATTTACGAATTGGAATTAAGAGAATGAAGAAATGTTTATTTTTGGGTTGAAATGAAGAAATGTTTATTTTTATTGGAATCGAAGAAACGTTTGTTGTTATTGAATTGTTATCGGAATTTATGAAATAGTTAGTTTATTTTGTAGTCATTAAGATTTAGAGTTAAGTTAGTAAATTAAGTAGGTTTAATTAGGGTTAGTTTTGTAGTCGGTAAGATTTAGCTGTAGCAGTTAGGAATTAAGTTAGTGATAATTAAGTAAAAATTAGTATTTGATATAATTTTGACATTTGAATTGATATTTGAAAATGCTGACGATTTATCGGCGATCGGCGGCGCAACCCTGCGTGGAGAGTTGTGAGCGGAGAGTTGCGTCGCCGACGCCGAGCGCTTTGGGCGAGCGCAAGAAAAGAGAGTTTTTTGAGTCGAGTCGGGATTGAGTAGCGAGAAGGAGCGATTGACCGCGAAGAAAAAGGTGATGGAGTTCTTTTAAATTTAAGCGCGTAGTGGAATCTTGTGAAACGCGGCTAGGTTAAGTGACATTTTGAATAAAAGAAGAAATAAATACGGAAAGAGATCGACGATTTTCATTGGAATAAACGGCAACTGGAGCAAAGTTTGACGGCGACGAGGCAAAAGAAAAGGGGTGAGAAGACGCTGGAGAAGAAAAGGTACACGTGAGTGGCGGTCCCCATATTAGATTTCCCCCCCCCTCTCACATTTCCCGGCCAATAACGTTAGATATTCCACCCCCCCCCCCCTGGTGTCTCACTATTACATAAAAATAAATTTCTTGTGAGAACACCCTGGGTAGACTGAGTCTACCCCAGCATTTAAATTTACTACCTTACAAGTGGCGCCCGAGCAGGGACACAGGGAGGTGCGCGGTGTATCGTATGGCCGAGGGGAAACGGCGGAAATCATAATAAATATTTAAAAGTGCTATATTTTGATATATAAAACTTTAAAAATCTTGATCGAGAAGAGTAGAAAATTTATGTGTAAATATATATATGTGCGTGGGTGTGGGTTTTCGGCGCCATAATCGTTTTACCGTTGGTTTTCTTCTCTCGTCGCTTTTGAATCTTTATACCCTGGACAGCGCGATCGCTGTGGGGTATATCCGTTTGGTTGCTTACATTTCATCACGTATTTACTCATTGCTTATATGTCTGGTTTTGGTGGTAGTTGATTAAATATATTATATGTCGGAATTAACATATATGGTATATTGAAGTAAATATATATATGGGGTGCATATAAGCGTATATGCATGAAGGAGTGTAATGGTATATGGGTATGTATGTGCGAGTAAATACCCGAAAATATTGTTATATGTGCAAGTAGTGGTTGATTTTGGACATGTGAATATCTTCTCTGAGTGGCAAGTCGAGTGTATCTTGCGAGTGAGAAAAGAAAAAGTAGAGTATACTGGTAACGGTAAAGAGACGAATTGCGCGTCTAATTCGAATTTCGGCGCGTCGATTTTGTGCATATTTATTCGCCAATATATGAGTATACGCATTTGCATATATGTATGTATGTTTGTGTGTATGTCTGTAGTTATATGCAAACATATATATATGCATGCAGACTAGAGTGCATATACATATATACGCATTTTGTCCGTTTGTTGCTCCCGCTACTCGCTATATATATATGTAGGTGAGAGCGCATAGGCGAGGGAAAGAGAAAGAGCGAGGGTCAATTTTGGCCGCTTGTCAGTTACATATGTATGTAAATTAACTTCTTGACTTTGCAAGTTGATAAAAAAATAATTTTATAATTAGTGAACTTAGTGTTCTTTTATTAAACTCCAAAATCGAACTGATTACAAGATATGATCTTATGCTGCAAGTCAGCTAATGTTTATGCTAAAGCTTCCCTCATTAAAGCTCAAAGCTCAAAAGCTCCCAAGATTGGCTTACGTGATTTTATATCGGAATTGTGAAATTAAGATTTGTTTACATCAAAGCTGGGTTGCCGGCTCTATGGGCTCATGGAAACAACGCAGAGAGATCTTATGTTTATATTGAGGCTAAAACTGCTTACTCTGTGGGAATAGTGCAAGAAGCTTTTATGTCTGGGCTGAGTGGCGTGATACTATAGAGGGAATTATGTTATTTGAAAGTTGTTTACATTTGTCATAAGATTTGCCTGAGTTGCGTGGTGATAACTCCCCCCTTTCTTAAGAAGGATCGTCCTCGATTCTTAACGATTTCTCATTAGAAATTCGATTTGATTATTTATGGCATTTAGTATATCAGAATTTTGAATATTTTGATTATTTGACGGGTTTGAAAATAAAAATGTAATAGGGTTGAAATTGTTCCTTGAACAAAATTTGAGAAGCTTTATCATAATGAATGTAAAAATTATTAAAAATATAATGAATGTTATTTTTGTGTGGTTGTTTTCTAATTCTATTACAATTTTTGATAGAGTGTTAGTATTTTCTAATCGTAATTCGGTGTCATTAGAGGTTTTATATTCAGTAATTAAATAATTTGTAAATTTGTTATGTTTTACATAATTAAGCAGTTTCTCTTTTTCGTTTGTGTAAGTAATATTGTTTATGGTTACAATGGTTTTGAAAGTTATGAGATAAGTGCCTGTAAGCCAGGTGTTATTAACGCAATTTTTTCCTGATATTTAAATTGCACCATCTGTAATTACTTCTATTGGCTTATTTTTTTCTGATATTTTTGTGCAGCTTGTGAATTGCTTATTAACTAAATCGATGAAGCAGTTCTTTTCGTAGACAATTTGAGCAAAGGTATTATAAATTTCGGCTTTAAAGTTTTTTATAAGATAAAAAGTGTTCTTACATTTAGCGATCTTATCGTCTATAAATAGTTTTCCATCTGATTGGGAAATTGCTTTAGCATGGTATAACTTACAATTATGGTTAATAGTTGGATATTTTATGAAAACTATAATTAAACCTTGGTATGAGATAATTGAAAAAGAGGATACGTCTAGGAGGTCAATAAGAGTAATATTGAATGCTTCGTGATTAAATATGTTTGTCATGTCTTGTTTATTTAAAATTTTTGGGTTTATTATGTTGGCTTTTGAAAATGTAATAGTGTCGAGCAGATTTTGTAGGTCAAGTGATAATAGTTTTAATCGATATTTTTTCAATAATATTTCTTGATTGAATTTAATATTTTCTAGAAGATTTGTTATTTTAGTAACTTCTTTAAAAATTGCAGAATTAATTTGATTTTGTATATTATTATTTTCAATGAGTTCTGTTGATATGGCAATTCTCATATTAGTGGCAACGCTATCATGTACTTAGCTATTAAGAAGCATAATAAAATCAGTCTCACTTGAACAACCAAACGTTGCGGTTCTTCTCATCCACTCGCGCACAAATACTCGCCAACAGGTTATGGGCCCAGGGCTTATGTATGTGTGCAAAGAAACAGTGTAAAGCAGAGAGAAGAAAGTGAGCTCGAGAAGTTTCTGTGCATAACGGACATTGCAAGCAGAAAAGTAAAACTGAAAATGAGTTCCATGTACAATATAGAAAAGCTGGATGACACCAACTATGACTGTTGGAGTGTCATGGTAGAAAGTGTTTTGGTTCATCAAAACTTATGGGCCGTGGTTTCAAATGAGTTTGTGAAGCCAGAAGATGAAACGAGTGAAGCGTTCAAGACATGGAAACGAGAGAACGACAAAGCAAAAGCAGTGCTAATTTTGTCGATGAGTGCGTCGCAAGTAAACTACGTGAAGAGATGCATTTACGCAAAAGATGTATGGAATGAACTGAAAATGTTACATCAATCATCTGGACCTGTGCGTAGGGTAACATTGTTTAAACAGCTTTTAAACAAGAAAATGGCAGAAGGAGAAAATTTGCAAACGTACATCATGGAGTTTTCAAATATTGTTGAAAATCTATCAGCAATTGGAATTACGTTGCAAGAAGAGTTAATCGTCATCATGCTACTGGCAAGTCTTCCATCATCGTTCGAGAACTTTGTGGTTGCATTAGAAGCTCGTGATGAGTTGCCGAATTTCAGCAGCATAAAATGCAAGTTGACAGAGGAGAGTGAGAGGCGAAAAATCAGCGATCAAAAAGAAGCTACGCAATCATTTTCGGCAAGGCAGACGGGACAAAGAGGCAAAGAACGGGGAAGAAATGAGACGACAGACAGACGCCGGTATTTCAAATGCTATAAGTGTGGTCAGCAAGGCCATTACGCAGCGAATTGTACGACGAAAGAGGCAAACGAAAAATACGGCAAGGAACGGTCGCAAATGGATGCTCTGTTGAATTTAATTCAGGTTTTTGCAAAGTTTTTGACAGCGAAAATATAGTCATATTAATTGCCAAAAGAATCAGCGGACTGTTTCTGTGTGAAACAAAAAATAATGAAAAGTTGTGTTTATCAAAAGGTGCTGATGATATCAAGAAATGGCATGCACGATACGGCCATTTAAATGTGCAGAGCCTTCGTGAACTGAAAAGTAAAGATATGGTGCGTGGATTGGCAGTAAGCTCTGACATAGAACATTTTGATTGTATAAATTGCTTGAAAAGTAAATGTCACGCTAGACCATTTGAAAATTCAGAGAATAGATCAAAACAAATATGTGAGTTGATACATAGTGACGTGTGTGGACCTATAAGGCAAGTATCGAATGGCGGCGCCAGATACTTTCTCACAATGATTGACGATAAGAGCCGTTATATTCATGTTTACTTTATGAAACAAAAGTCTGAGGTAACCAAGATATTTAAAGAACATGTAACGATGCTAGAGCGTCAGAAAGGTCTGAAAGTGAAAATCATTAGAAGTGATAATGGTACAGAATATGTCAACAAAGATTTTGACGAATATATTAAGTTGGCTGGTATTAAACGGCAGCTGAGTGCACCGTATACCCCGCAACAAAATGGTGTTGCTGAGCGCTGCAATCGGACACTGGTGGAGATGGCAAGAGTAATGCTTAATAGTGCTGCATTAAA
Source organism: Drosophila arizonae (assembly GCF_054131065.1). Lineage (NCBI taxonomy): Eukaryota > Metazoa > Arthropoda > Insecta > Diptera > Drosophilidae > Drosophila > Drosophila arizonae. The sequence continues at coordinate 36,088,304 of NC_142927.1, forward strand.
TGAGGGTTTCTGGGCGGAGGCAGTCGCGTGCGCTGCATATCTAAGAAACCGATCACCAACGAAAGCTCTGGATGGCATAACACCTTTCGAGGCGTTTACAGGGCTGAAGCCAGTTGTCAAGCACTTGAGAGTGTTTGGATGTACAGCAATTGCACTGGAAAAGAGTCCAAAGAAGAAGTTCCAGGAGAGAAGAAAAGAGTATACTATGGTCGGATACTCTGAGTCGTCAAAGGCATATCGACTGTTCGACAAGAACACAGGTGACGTGAAGATCAGCAGAGACGTTTATTTCATCGAGGATAGCGTACGTGAGTCAACCGAGAAAGCTAGCGCTACGATAATGGTTGAAGATGATAATGATGATCAGGAAGGTATACAAGAGGATCATTCTATTACAGAGGAGCAACCTGACGATGATGCTGACGAAGCTGAACAGCCAAGAAGAGGGCCAGGCAGGCCTAAAATAATCAGAACGGGCTTGAAGGGACGGCCAACTAAACAATACAACGTGGCAAATGTAATGTTAAGCAATAACATTAAAGTTCCTTTAACCGTGCAGCAAGCACAATCGAGTCCACAAGCAGATGAATGGAAAGCGGCAATGCAGGAAGAGTATAACGCATTGATGCGTAATGACACATGGGACGTGGTTCAGTTACCACATGGTCAGAAGCCCATAGGCTGCAAATGGGTGTTTACTTTAAAGACGAATTCATCTGGAGAAGTTGAGCGCTACAAAGCGCGCTTGGTTGCAAAAGGATGCGGCCAAAGGTATGGCATAGACTTCAAAGAGACGTATTCTCCAGTAGTGCGCTATAGTACAATACGTATGATCCTGGCTATGGCTGCAGAATACGAGCTTTATGTACATCAACTTGATGTTTCGACGGCATACCTAAATGGCATTCTGGAAGAAGATATCTACATGCGACAGCCAGAACTCTACGACGACCATTCTGGATGTGTGTTGAAGCTTAAAAGGTCGCTGTACGGCCTGAAGCAAGCTGGTCGGGTTTGGAACACTAAGTTGGATGGCGTTCTAACCAAAATGGGATACAGGGCATGCGAGAGCGAGCCATGTCTGTATACCAAGTGCTCAGATGACCAGACGATAAACCTGATTGCAGTATACGTAGATGATATGTTACTGGCGTGTTCAAGCATGGGTGAGATGCGAGCTACTAAAAAGGCTATATCTTCTGAATTTCAGGTAGTAGACAAGGGTCAAGTGACGAACTTCTTGGGCCTTGAAATCCAACGAGAAGGAAGGACTGGTGCGATACGCGTGAGCCAGAGGAAGCATATAGTGGGTCTGCTCAATGAGATGGGCATGTCCAACTGCCGCACCACGTCAACGCCATTGGAAGCTAACTTCCAAGTGAACTGCGAGAGAGAGTCGTGTAAGCGTGTTGATATCACAGAATATCAGTCTGTGATTGGTTCGCTAATGTATATTGCGCTATGCACACGGCCGGACATCTTACATTCGGTGTGCAAGCTGGCACAAAGGAATTCGAATCCACATAGCGAACATCTTGCAGCAGCAAAGCAAGTTTTGAGGTATCTGCACACCACAGCAGATCTAGCGTTAGTCTACGAGAAGACAGGAGAGGAAATTGCTGGCTATGCAGATGCAGATTGGGCTGGAGACTCAACTGATAGGAAGTCTTTCACAGGATATGCCTTCATGTGGGGAGGTTCGGCATTTTCATGGACCTCGAAGAAACAGAAGTCGGTGGCGCTGAGCAGTACTGAGGCGGAGTATATGGCGCTCTCTGATGCTGCAAAGGAGGCGATTTATTTAAGAAAGCTAATAAGCGAAATGAATCCGTATTTTAAGAAAAATTGTATAAGAATTTATGAAGATAATGTAAGCGCGTTAAATCTTGTGAAGAATCCTATATATCATGCACGAAGCAAACATATAGATACTAAATATCACCATATACGAAATTGTTATGAGAATAAGTTATTCGATTTATCTTATTGTCCATCAAATGAAATGATTGCCGATGTATTAACTAAGAATTTGTCAAGAGTAAAACATATGAAATGTATAGCGTTGATCGGCCTAATGAAAATATAAGAATTGAGGAAGAGTGTTGATATGGCAATTCTCATATTAGTGGCAACGCTATCATGTACTTAGCTATTAAGAAGCATAATAAAATCAGTCTCACTTGAACAACCAAACGTTGCGGTTCTTCTCATCCACTCGCGCACAAATACTCGCCAACAAGTTCGTTTATTTTATTTTGAATTGTTAACATGTCATTATGGTCTGGTGTTCCTGTAATCCATTTAAAAATAGTACCTAATTCATTGATACTTCGCTTAGAGACTCTATGGGGTGTAAGTTGAGAAAGAAGGGTTTTAATTAAATTTAGTTCCATAGTTATTTCCCAGTCAGTAGAGTTACTTCTATTACTAAAAAATGTTAGCTCTTTTTCAAATATGTCATTATAAAAACTTAAATTAGTAACGTGGAAGACTTCTCCGAATGTTTCGTATAATAAAAAATTGTCAACGTCTTCAAGTAAAACGTAGTCGTCATTGGAGTAGTTTATGATATCGGGGCGGCAGAAGGGCAGTAAAGTGATTAGTACATATAAAATGGTCATGCTAAAAATTAAAAAAAAAAATTGTTTTATTAAGATCTTATATTATCTTTATGAATTATGCGGTCTCTATTATTTATTTTTACTGTATTTCCTAAATCTTCTTTGACTACTTGTTTTTTATATTTCGGCTGTAATTTATTTCTTTCGCCATGTTTTTTTTCATAAATGACTTGACCTACTTGATAATTTTTAGATATCCTTTTTTTGTTATGATATTCTAGCATTTTGGATTGAGCTGATTCTAGTTTTTCGGGCAATTCAGAATGATTTATTTTGTTGAATAGAATTTCGCATGGTTTTTGCTGGGTTGTTGATTGTATTGTGTTATTATATTCTTTAACTGCGCGGTATATGACTTCAGAATAGTTAATTATATTAAATTCTTCTTGGATGCATCGAGAAATTTCAATAAGTGTTGAGTGAACTCTTTCTACTTGACCGTTACTAAGGCTGTGTCTGGGGTCTGTATAATAAATAGTTATGCCTGAACGGGACATTGTTGATTTGAATTGTGCTGATGAAAAACTAGGTTCATTATCTAGCATTATTGATTTAGCAAATGGAAAGATTTGGATCAATTCTAATACCTTGTTAGCCATATCAGACTTGTTATTGATTTCTTTAATAACTAGGAATTTGGAATAAGCATCTATACAAGTGATGAATGAAAGTTTTTGAGCATAAAAAATATCTATATGCAACTGTTCACCTTCTGTTTTTGGAATCGGTGCTTTGGAAATAAGTATTTGTTTTGGGTTTCTGTCGTATTTATTTTTATTGCAGATTTCGCAATGTCGTATGTATTGTTTGAGAGTTTTGTATAGTGTTGGCCAATAGTAATATTTAAGAATTTGTTTGAGATTTTCATCGAAACCTCTATGAGCACGAGCATGTGTTTCTTCTATAATGATTTCTTGGTCGTTTTTGTTTTCGATATCTACGACAAATTTTCTGGTAAATAAAAATTTATTTGTAAAGGTGATTTTTAGCTTATTTTGAATTTCGTATAAGTCTTCAAGACTGCAATGGATTCCTGTAGTTATATTTGGCTGTAGAAACTCTTTAAGTATTGTGATTAGGTTGTCTAGTGTATCATATTCTATAATATGTCTAGTTTTATTGAATGGGTTACATTTTTCGTGGATAGTGAAACTATTTTTTGAAATTAGTAGTTGCTGTTTAAATTGGTTTAGTGGTTTTTTTGTTTCTTCTAATATGTAATCATGACTGCTGTCGGCTGAATGTATGGTTTCTATATCGGATGAAGATTCATTGTCAGACGAGGGTTTGTTATCGGACATTTGATTGTTTTCAGTGGAGATGTGGTTTATTACTACTCTGGATAATGCGTCAGCAACAACATTGGTTGACCCAGGTTTATAGAGAATGGTTGGGGAAAATTCCTCAATGAAAGCGTGCCATCTTTTCATTTTTATACCCTGAACCCATTGAAAATGGGAAATCAGGGTATAATGGTTTTGTTAAAAGTATGTAACAGGCAGAAGGAGGCGTGGCAGACCCCACAAAGTATATATATTCTTGATCAGGGCGACGAGCTGAGTCGATTTGGCCCTGTCCGTCTGTCTGTCCGTCCGTCCGTCCGTCCGTCCGTCCGTCCGTCCGTCCGTCCGTCCGTCCGTCCGTATGTATGAACGCGTCGATTTCAGAAGATATAAGAGCTAGAGACTTCAAATTTTTTTTTAAATGTCCGTAATTACAGCGCGCATATCAAGTTTATCATTAAAAATCGATAACTCATCCCGATCTTTTTTTATCGATAAAAAACCTTATCGAAAACCAGTTATAAAATTATATCTTCTACACCCTTATTGCTAGAGTCTCCAAATTTTTAATGTATGCTTATATGCAATTTATACAATTTCGGTTTTTGTTAAAATTTACCCCCCACCCTTAAATTCACCCCCTTGGGAATATACACACATATTCACCATATGATTACGCTCTAAAAGTTTCATTAAGATCGTATATCTACAAAAGAAATTATTTAACAAATAAATTCTCATAATATTGCCCACACTGCAGCGCAGCCCAAGCGCAGTCGCTGCTTACTGCGCAGTTAGCAGAGCGCAGGCTTATGCGTGCGTGTGGATGCATGTGTATGTATGTGTGCATAAAAGAAGTGCAGAATGATTAGAATATCAGCTTGGAGGGTTCAGGGTATCTCCTAGTCGAGCAGTCTCGACTGGAGCTTTCTTACTTGTTTTTCTCTGTTTTATTTAAAGTTTTTGAAATGAATGTTATTGGTTTATTTTCTTGTGAAAGGACGGCGCCTATAGCGATGTCGGAAGCGTCTGTAGTAAGAACGAACTTTTTGGAATAGTCTGGTTGAGTTAATTCAACCTTTGTAGCTAAATGTGATTTTAAGGCTTCGAATACTGAATGGGCTTCGTCGTTTAGAGATATTTTTGTTTTTTTCGACATATGTTTTGAAATCATACCATTATGTCCTTGTAGCAGTTTTGTCAGTGGCTTGGCTATATTTGCGTAGTTTTGTACGAATTTTCTGTAATAATTAGTTAGACCTAGAAAGCTTCGTAATTCTCTCAAGTTATTGGGAGGGGGATATTTCAAAATAGTTTCTATCTTTTTGGGGTCGGTTGCGATAGTATTATGAGATACCATATATCCTAAGAATTCGATTTCTTTTTTAAAGAATTTAGATTTTTCTAGAGATATTTTCATATTGGCTTTAAATAATATTTCAATGATTTCTCGTAGGTCGTTGAAATGTTGTTCGATATTTTCTGAAAAGACTATTATGTCATCTATATAGATGTGGCAAGTTTTGCCAATTTTGTCGCGTAAAATATTGTCCATTGCTCTTTGGAAAATGCTAGGTGCGTTCGCAAGTCCAAATGGCAAGCGAAGAAATTCATATTTTCCATTATTGATGGAAAAGGCGGTTTTTTCAATGTCTGCGTTTTTCATCAAGATCTGATGAAAACCAGACTCTAGATCAATAGTTGAGAAGAACTTTGCTTTACCTAAATTAGATAGTATTACCGAGGGATCTGGCATCGGATATCTATCAGGGATTGTATTGTTATTCAGTTTTTTATAATCAAAACACGGGTTGGTGTTTTGGTGTGCCATCTTCATGAAAACCCTTTTTTCCTACAACCCATACTGGAGAGTTATAAGGGCTTTTACTTGGCCTTATTATATTATCGTTTAGCATCCTATTAATCTCTTTATTAACGAAGTTATTAACTGAATGCGGGTAAGGGTATTGTTTACTATAGATTGGAGTATCTGTTACCGTTCTGATTTCACCTCTTATATCTGTTCTAAAAGGAAGAGATATTTGTATTTGGGAGTGTTTGGTTTTAATTTCCTGAATGATTTGTTCTTCAAGATTTGCGAGGTTAACCATTTCATCAATGGAATGGTTTACTTTGCATATAGAAGTACTTGTAGAGGATACCGACAATTCTTGTTGCCTGCTCTTTTTAGCTTTCTTCATTTTATGCTTATTTCTCTTGAAGTTTAGTTTGGGGCAATCAGAGTCACTTGATGACGATGATTCTATGTCAGATACATTGAATAATGAATCGGATTTGAGATTTTCATAATTTAGATAAGGAATGGCACAATGCTCCTTATCTAGATTTGAATTTACTAAATTAATTTTTTCCGTTTTATTATTATACTGCAAGGAACCTTTTGATAGGTCAATTATTGCATTGATATCTTTTAATAGATTATAGCCGATTAACAAATCAGCTTCTAGGTTACTGATTTCATAAAATCTATAACGTTTGCCAAAAATATTTATATTATGAAAGTGTGTTATGATGCTGTATCCGTTTACAGTTTTTACTCTTTTTTTAATAGCTAGCTCCTCTGGGTTATCATATATTCCCTTTTTAATATAACAACATGTAGCACCTGTATCTATTAGTACTTTTAATTGTTTGTTTATTTTTTTATCTATTCTATAGATGAATGGGAGGTCTCCCCTTGCTCCTCTAAAAAATGATCCTCCTGAATATTATTTACGCGCATAACCTTTTTCGGTTGTTGAATTGTTTGTGAAGAGAATCCTCTTTTATTGGCTTGCTCCAAATTTGGATTCTGTTGAAAGGACGGGTTTTGTATTTGAATGGATCTATCTACATCCATCGGTTCTTGAGGGGGTTGAGCGTTTGGATGTTTCTGATTTTGCGAGCTTTGATTGAATCGCAAGCGGTTATCATATTTTTTATAAGGTTGATCAGATTTGTTTTGCTTCGTTTGTTCCGTTTTATTCGCATGTGATTGTTGCGAATTAAAGGAATGGTTATAAGCGAAATTAGCTCTTTGATGATTCGCTTCTAGCTCTTGAGCTTTTGCTAAAGCATTTGGAAGGTTTTCTGGGTTAAGAGAAAACAAAATGTTGGATAATGAGCCGTTAAGGCCTGTAATGAAAACTCGCAAAGCGTTATCCCTATTTTTAGTATTTAATTCGTTAATTAAATTAGCTTTATCGCCGTATGTCATGATAGTTTTGTTTATTATCTGAGTTAGTTTTTTGTTGACCAGATTGTAATAGTCAAGAACTGATAAGTTACCCTGTCGTAATACGCTTAATTCTTGTTCCAAAATATGCATCGGACGCTTGTCACTATATGCAAAATCTAATCTAGCAAGTATCGCCTCAAAGTTAAGTACGGTTCCATGATTGGTTAGGACATCGTTTGCCCTACCAGTGACCTTGTTTCGAAGTATTGTTAAAGCATCTACGTATCTTCTACTGCCTTCTTTATACATTCGCATAGCGCCGCAAGCTGCTTCACGCCAGCTTACATACGCGTTATGGCTTCCTGAGAACTCAGGTAAAGATTTAATTATATCGAACGATTCATCGCATCGAATCGCTTCATTGATAACTGTTGCTCTAAACTCCTGTTCATTAGTAGATGATAGTGTTAATTGGGATTTTAATTCTGAAATTTGATCTTGCAGTGCTCTAGTATGAGTTGCTATCAGTTGAGCTATAATATCTGCTGTCAGATTATTAGCCATTTTTGAATTATCTGTAGTCACCTTTAATTTTCCTAAATTTTCAATTAACTCGTCCAGGTTTAGTACAATTTTAAATGAATGTTGGTTTAGTACAATTTTAAAACAATCAATATTTTTAATACTATTTCTTATTTAAAAAATTCACGATCGCTCACGTAGTAGTGCTTCTTTCTGGGGGTTTCAGCAAATTGGGTAGGTCGTCCTTCCTTCCTTCCTTAATCGTCTTTTCGGTCGCAGATTTTTGTTGTTTACTTTTAGTTTTTGGTTTGGCCACAGTTTTTTTGTTGTTTACTTTTAGATTTTGGTTTGGCCACAGTTTTTTTGTTGTTTACTTTTAGTTTTTGGTTTGGTACTTTTACACCTTGTTCATTGAATATTCTATATATTAATAATCGATTCTTTAACTTTTGTTAACGTTATTGTTTTTTTTTTGTAAGCACAATTGTTTTGTTCTTTTATCAAAACTTTTTAATGCACTTTTTGATTGAGTTCCAGAAACCTTTTGTTTCTGTTGGGTTTAATTTTTTTAACACTTTTTAGTTCACGTTTAAAATTTCGGCGGCGTACGATTACATTAAAAGGTTTTTATATTCTTTCAATGTGTTTTCTTATTTAACGTATGCCCCACGTTGGGCGCCAATTAACTTCTTGACTTTGCAAGTTGATAAAAAAATAATTTTATAATTAGTGAACTTAGTGTTCTTTTATTAAACTCCAAAATCGAACTGATTACAAGATATGATCTTATGCTGCAAGTCAGCTAATGTTTATGCTAAAGCTTCCCTCATTAAAGCTCAAAGCTCAAAAGCTCCCAAGATTGGCTTACGTGATTTTATATCGGAATTGTGAAATTAAGATTTGTTTACATCAAAGCTGGGTTGCCGGCTCTATGGGCTCATGGAAACAACGCAGAGAGATCTTATGTTTATATTGAGGCTAAAACTGCTTACTCTGTGGGAATAGTGCAAGAAGCTTTTATGTCTGGGCTGAGTGGCGTGATACTATAGAGGGAATTATGTTATTTGAAAGTTGTTTACATTTGTCATAAGATTTGCCTGAGTTGCGTGGTGATAACTTGTATGCAGGTTATAGCGTACATACATATATACGCGCTTTGTCCGTTTTTTTTACTCTCGCTATTCGCTGTATGCATACATATACGCATATGTGAGCGCATAGGCGAGTGAGAGAAAGAGGTGAGGGTCAACTTTTGGCCGTTTGTCCGTTACGTGGGTCCGCTGTACCCTACGTAGGGCATATGCGACATGTGGGTATGAAAACGCATTGCATCGAGATTCGTCCGGGTTTTGGTGGCTTGGGGCCCACTATACAGCTCGTCTATTATAGTTCGCTTACCCGTGCGTTATTTCGTGATACCCTACCCAGGGCATATCCGAATCAAATAAAATAAAATAAAATAGAATAAAATAAAATAAAATAGAATAAAATAGAATAAAATAAAATAAAATAAAATAAAATAAAATAAAATAAATAAAATAAAATGAAATAAAATAAAATAAAATGAAAGAAAATGAAATGAAATGAAATAAAATGAAATAAAATGAAATAAAATGAAATAAAATGAAATAAAATGAAATAAAATGAAATGAAATGAAATGAAATGAAATAAAATAAAATAAAATAAATTGAAATATAACAAATAAACAAGGCGGAGCGAATCGGAATAAAGCAGGGTGAAGCGGGAAGTATTCAAGAAGTGGGGAGGTAAGGTAAAGAGAACGAGGCAGAATGTAGCAGGTGTAAAGTGAAGAGAGATTAAACAAGTAGGAAATGAAGAAGGGCAAGATTCGATAATGAAGATGGAGTGAAGCAACGAGGAAATTAAACAAAGGTATCGAAAGAAGACGATCAAGGAAAATGAAAGTGTGGGAATGAAGATGAAATACAGCAAGTTAAACGAAGGGAAAAGGAATTAAAGGCGTATAAAAAGGAAGCGAAAAGGAATGAAACGAATGAACGAGGAAGATCTAACTGAAAGTAAATACGGGGATGAGAATAGGAGATGAAGTAAAGGCACTTAAACATTAAAAAAAAAAAGGGGAAATTGAAATTATAATAATAAAGAGAATGATAATAATAATAAAGTAAAAAAAAAAAATAAAAAAAAAAAAAAATAAAATAAGAGGAAATAAAGAGAATACAGTAAAATTAGAATAAGTGATCAAAGGGTAGGTTAAGAGGAAATAAGATAATAATAAGACGATAAACGCAAGCGGAATTGTAAAAAAAAAAAAAAAAAAAAAAAAACCAACAGTAGAGTAGTAAGAGCTGAACAAACCGAGAGGAATAAATAAGCATTCGAGATGGAGGACGCCGAATATCATAACCCAGGATTGAGCGTCGGGTGGATCTACCAGCGGCGCAAGGAGGAGCTGATCACGATAGCGCGAGAGTTCGGCCTGGATGCTGAGGGCCGAGTAGAGGATCTAAGGAAAAGACTCTCTACGTTCATACAGAGCAACAACTATTCGGCGGAGGCCAAAGCGAGATTGGCCGAGATCGAGAAACGCTTCGCGAAAGGGTCCGAGTTCACTCTGGGAGGCAATGCGCCAAGCATGGGCAGCCGGGCTTATCAAAAATCGGAGCCGGATTTGCGAAAGGTTCAAGAACAAGGTCCCGTTCAAACAGAGTCCCTGAGACTGAGAGTACCCATGGCGAACAGCGCGGCGGTGCGACGTCGTGAGGAGCGGAAGGAGTTTGGCAACACTGGAGAAGACGAGGCGGTAGCGACAGTTCCGAAGACTGGCCGACAAGTCCCCGCGCCTACGATCCCGTTAGAGAGGTCCCCACCCTGGGGGGTCGCCGAACAGGTTCGTAAATGGGGCATGCGCTATGATGGCCGAACGGACCCGTTGGGCTTCGTGGAGATCGTGGAAGAGAGGGCGATCACCTACGGCATCGAGTTAGATCAGATGCCACGAGCGATGAGCGAGGTATTCGCGGATAAGGCGGCGAAGTGGTTCTTGACCAGCGGGTTGAGAGATTCTTCGTGGGCCGATTTCAGGAGGGAATTCTTGGATTTCTTCCTCCCCCCGCAGTACTTCGAACGCCTGGAGGATCAAATAAGGTCGCGTCATCAGAGAGAAGGAGAAAATTTCAAGGACTACCTAATCGAGCTTAGGTTGTTGATGCGGCAGGCACGATATAGCGCGGCGCAGGAACTGTATCGAGCATATGAAAACGCGGCCCCGGACTATCGGTTGTACGTGAGGCGTCATGACTTTGTCACGCTGACACAACTCACGCAGATGGCAGCCGAGTTTGAGAATGTCCAAGGTCAGAGGAGGGAACAAGGCAGAGAGGCCGGCGGAAAATCGACCAAACAACCCTTTCCGCACACAGACGCCGGGATCCCAAGTCAGAGGTCAAGCAGCAGGAGCAGCGATGGCGCCCACGGCGGTATCCCAAGAGGCTGTCCACCGGATGATGGTGCAGGAGGGCGAGTCTGGAACGGCGACACGACGAACTTGCTATCGCTGCGGGCAAGTAGGTCATTTCGCACGCGAATGCCAAAGCGGGCAAGCACCATCCTGCCAGCGATGTGGAAAAAAAGGTAAAAGCACGCGGGAATGCTGCGAGCGCGACGACGCGGGAAACGGAATGGGGCGCCCCCCGCTGGAGCGGGGCGGCGCCGCTTAGATAGCAAAGATGAGGTGAAGAATCCACTTTCGGTGGACGAGGGGAGGATCGTCGCGGCGGTGGTGATTGGGGGTCGAGCGATGACGGCCACAATCGACACCGGGGCCACACGCAGTTGCATAAGCGAAGACTGTGTGCGCAGGCAGGCGATCCGAGGCGAGATCCAGGAGATGCAGTCCCGGGTTAGATTGGCTGATGGATCCACGCTGGAGATAACGAAGAGGATAAGTGTGGAGGTGAGTCTCGCAGGAAAGGTTGCAAAGATGACATTGCTCGTCATGTGGCAACGCAGCGCTTACCATGAGGATGAAGGAGGAGCCGAACGAAGAGACGTCCCTGAGAAGCGGACCGCATGAATCGAAAGAGAGCGACCAGTCTGGAGGGCCACAGTCGCTTGCTCGATCGAGGATTCGCGAAAAGGAACGGAAGAGAGGCCCCGAGGCACCGTGTTGGTCCCCGACGCAGAAAGGGGGCGCGGCGTCAACGGGCGGAGGATTGCCGATCGATGGGCAGGGCACGTCGCAGGGCGGCGGACCACCGGCCCGGCCGATCAAGAGATGGCGCGAGATCCCGAAAAGAGAACCCGGGAGGTGTCCCCCGCTAGCGAGGGCAAAGGATTTGGAGGAAGGACTAGAGGAGCGTCCCCCAGAAGTTAGGTTGGTGGGATTGGAGGCGGAGGATGTCGACGAAATTCGGAGTAGTCAGTCACCGCAGCGTCCAATATACCAAGAAGAGGATGAGGAGAATACAGAGCCTTCCCCCGACGACACGGGGTGGCCAGAGGACCTGGAGGACGAGCTGAAGGAGTTCCTGGAAGCGGAGCTGGCGCTTTTCGAGGGGCTCGACGGAGTTTCAAATATCGCCGAGCATAGCATAAGGATGCGGGATGATAAGCCTCTTAAGCAAAGATATTATCCCAAGAATCCGGCTATGAGGAAGGTAATTGACGAACAGGTAGACGAATTGATTAGAGCTGGAGCCATCGAGCCGTCGCGGAGCCCGCATAGCGCTCCTATCGTTCTGGTAAAGAAGAAGACCGGAGATTGGCGCATGTGTGTGGACTATAGGCAGCTGAATGCACACTCAATCCCAGACGCCTATCCCGTTCCACGTATCAATCACATTCTCGAGAGGCTGAGACACGCTCGATACATATCCACCCTGGATTTGAAGAGTGGATATTGGCAAATCCCCATGGTAGCAGATAGTAGAGAATGCACGGCGTTCACGGTCCCGGGGAGAGGGTTATTCCAATGGCGGGTGATGCCATTTGGTTTACATTCAGCAGGCGCTACGTTCCAAAGGGCGTTGGACACAGTAATAGGACCGGACATGGAGCCGCATGCTTTTGCATACTTAGACGACATTGTGGTGATCGGCGCAACGAAAGCGCAGCAGGGAAGTTTTCCGCCGATTGATCGCAGCTTCTTCAGGAAAAGGTTGGTCTATCTCGGGCATGTCATCAGCGAAGAAGGGATACGCACAGATCCCGCAAAGGTTGAGGCGATCCGCCGCTTCCCGACACCATCGACTCTCAAAGAACTGCGGCAGTGTTTGGGAATGGCATCGTGGTACAGGCGATTCGTGCCGAACTTTGCGTCGATGGTGGAACCAATGACGAGACTCCTTAAGAAAGGCCACAAATGGGAATGGAGCGACGAGCAATAGGAGTCATTGAAGCAACTCAAAGAGAGCCTCACGACCGCGCCAGTGTTGGCGTGTCCCGATTTTTCAGCGAGGTTCGTACTACAGACGGATGCCAGCGACTACGGCTTGGGCGCAGTGCTCACACAAGAGGTCGAAGGCGAGGAAAAGGTGATTGCGTACGCTAGTCGGAAGATGTTGAAAGCGGAGCTCAATTATTCAGCTACAGAAAAGGAGTGCCTAGCAATTGTCTGGGCTATCAGAAAATGCGTTGCTACCTCGAAGGCTATCGATTTGAGGTAGTTACAGATCACTTGGCATTGAAGTGGCTTAATTCAATAGAGAGCCCCACAGGGAGAATCGCGAGGTGGGCACTGGAGCTGCAGCAGTTCCAATTCGACATCCGCTATCGACGAGGGAAACTAAATGTGGTGGCCGACGCACTCTCTCGCCAACCTGTGGAAAGCTGCCAGCGAATGATGGAGACCAATCCCCCTTGCAAGTGGTTAGCGAGGATGCGTGGGAGGATCAAGGAGGATCCAGAGAAGTTCAAAGATTACGTTGAGGAGAACGGGCAGCTGTACCGTAATCTTGGCCACCGGGTGGACGACGAAGACTACATTCCCTGGAAATTGTGTGTCCCAACCCACCAGCGGAAAAGAGTGCTGCAAGAATGCCATGACGCTCCCACAGCGGGGCATCAAGGCGTGAGGAAGACGGTCATGAGGCTGGCGCAAAGATACTACTGGCCGGGGATGTTCCGGGAAGCGGCTCTATATGTGAAGCGATGCGAGGAGTGCCAAAAGTTTAAGAGCGAGCAACGCAAACCAGCGGGTCAGATGCTGACCAGGCAAGTAGCGGAGCCCATGTCGATTCTGTGCGCGGATTTCGTAGGTCCCATGCCTCGATCGAAGCGCGGGAACACAATGTTGCTTGTGTTCCATGATGCGTTCGCCAAATGGGTGGAGCTGGTGCCGTTGAAGAGGGCAACCGCGGCGTTGCTGCAAGCGGCTTTCAGGGAGCGCATTTTGGCTCGATTCGGAGTCCCCAAGATGTTCGTCTGTGACAACGGCGCGCAGTTTGCGAGTAAGGGATTTCGGTCATACATGGAGTCCTTGGGGGTGCGGCTACAGTTCACTGCCCCGTACTCCCCGCAAGAAAATCCGACCGAGAGGACCAATCGCACCGTAAAAACGATGATAGCCCAGTACATCGAGGGACATCAGAGTTCGTGGGATGTGCTGCTACCAGAGATATCGTTAGCGATCAACTCTAGTGTCGCGAATTCTACTGGATTCACGCCTGCGTTCCTGATGATAGGTAGAGAGCCTCGCCTCCCGTCTACCCTTTACGACGAGGTCACTCCCGGGTCGGCAACGAGGGAAGTCGACTTAGAGACAAAGAAAGAGAGGATGAAAGAAATCTTCGAAGTGGCCCGTAATAATTTGCAAAAGGCGTCGAAGGACCAAGGCAGGTATTACAACCTGCGCCGACGAGAGTGGAGACCCGCGCTAGGGTCGATGGCTCTGCTGCGGCAGCACCAGCTGTCCAGCGCAGCGGAGGGCTTCGCGGCGAAATTGGCCCCCAAGTTCGAGGGCCCCTACAGGGTCGTCCACTTTATCTTCCCCAACGTGGTGCGACTCGCTCGAGCGGGCGAACGAAGGAAGAGGGTGGCCAACCTTTCCCAGATTAAGCCTTTCTACACTGAGGAGGAGGAGACCGGCGAGACGATGCTGAGAGAGGAAACGGGACAGGAAGGAAGATTCGATCGGCTTAAATCGAGCATTGGCACGCCGCTCGAATGAAAGAGACTCGATTGCATGAAACCCCGCTATCCCCTCTACCACCTCTTTGGAAAAACCTCACTAATCTCACACTAACGCATTAACTGTTTTGGTCAAGAAGAGATCCGAGAGAGAGTGAATATTAATGTTCTAATTCCCACAGATAAGCGAAATGGAAGACGACGTGATCACTGTCAGTAGTGACGAGGAATGGGAGGAGGCATTTCCTCAAGGGTCGTCGTGGGAGAGGCAGCCACGCACCGGTCCTGTCCCTTCCATCCATCACTCCACGATTGACTTGTCGGTGGCCTTGGAGGACGCAATTATGGTGCTGAAGGGAAGTTTCACCACAATATATGTACCAGCGCCTGGAGTGCAGCGGACTCCACCGCACGTGGAAGAACCGGCGTCTACTCCCACTTCGCCGACTCCGTCCCAGGTGGAGGGCCACAGTATCTCAACAGACGAGGAGTTAGAGTGCTGGGCCAGCCCGATGCCGTGGGCTGCAGATGAACGCGAGGAGGAGAGCAACGCGGAAGAGGTCGCCGACCGGCTCCCGCCACGCGAGGTAGGAGGCGGCAGGGAGCGCTGTCCCTCCGCCCCAAATCCTGCCTCGAGGGTGGCGTCGCGAGCGGAAGCCGGAGAGCCAGAGAAGCTTTGGACGAGGAGGGGCGAGCGGCGAGAGGATGCGGAGCCGATGCCGACTCCACGGCGCCGATTAGAGGACGATCGAGGCGATAACCGATGACGCGACTCCACGCGGGTCGCGTTTCGCTATGTTCCGGGGGCCGTCGAGAACAGGCGTGGATTGGCCCAGCCGGTCTATCGTCCGGAGCGCACGAGTCGACAGTCGGGTGCAGGCCGCCGGGATCGAGATGCCAGATCCCCGAACGCCGAAGGAGCGTCGAGCAGTGGCAGGGCAGACCGACGGAGACGACCAGCAAGCGACGCCGAGCCGCGGCCAAAATGGCGGAAACTAGATGATCCCCGTCTGGCGGGGTCGAGCCATCGGAGGGAGCTAGATGATGTCCTCGATGGATGGCAAGCAGACGAGGCGTCCCAGTCAAGAGCAGAGATAGTGCGGGACGAGAGGGCTTCGTGTCCATCCCGCGGGACTGGACAGTGCGCCCGGAGGGCACGGTTCTAGCCGAAGAAGTAGTAGAGCTGGTGAGGAGGGAAGCGGAGGTTTGCAGTCGCCGACATCGCCGCACGCGCTTCAAAGTGACGTCGGACGCCGGAGTCTACAATGTCACGGTGGCGGCCACAGGAGCCGTGGTCGTCTCCTTGATTAAGTAAAGGGGGGGGTGTGAGGCGGCGCCCCAGTTACCGCCTCACGATTATTTGAAATGAAGAATGTTTATTTTTTATGAAAGAGAGAGGAGATGTTGATTTACGAATTGGAATTAAGAGAATGAAGAAATGTTTATTTTTGGGTTGAAATGAAGAAATGTTTATTTTTATTGGAATCGAAGAAACGTTTGTTGTTATTGAATTGTTATCGGAATTTATGAAATAGTTAGTTTATTTTGTAGTCATTAAGATTTAGAGTTAAGTTAGTAAATTAAGTAGGTTTAATTAGGGTTAGTTTTGTAGTCGGTAAGATTTAGCTGTAGCAGTTAGGAATTAAGTTAGTGATAATTAAGTAAAAATTAGTATTTGATATAATTTTGACATTTGAATTGATATTTGAAAATGCCGCCCAAAGCGCTGACGATTTATCGGCGATCGGCGGTGCAACCCTGCGTGGAGAGTTGTGAGCGGAGAGTTGCGTCGCCGACGCCGAGCGCTTTGGGCGAGCGCAAGAAAAGAGAGTTTTTTGAGTCGAGTCGGGATTGAGTAGCGAGAAGGAGCGATTGACCGCGAAGAAAAAGGTGATAGAGTTCTTTTAAATTTAAGCGCGTAGTGGAATCTTGTGAAACGCGGCTAGGTTAAGTGACATTTTGAATAAAAGAAGAAAGAAATACGGAAAGAGATCGACGATTTTCATTGGAATAAACGGCAACTGGAGCAAAGTTTGACGGCGACGAGGCAAAAGAAAAGGGGTGAGAAGACGCTGGAGAAGAAAAGGTACACGTGAGTGGCGGTCCCCATATTAGATTTCCCCCCCCTCTCCCATTTCCCGGCCAATAACGTTAGATATTACCCCCCCCCCCCCTGGTGTATCACTATTACATAAAAATAAATTTCTTGTGAGAACACCCTGGGTAGACTGAGTCTACCCCAGCATTTAAATTTACTACCTTACAAAGTCAACGTGTTTGCTGTGGGCGCGGCGTACCCAGCGACCTCAAAAAAACTACCAAAGACTTACTGCGCGGCGGTTCGTGGAATTCCCAAGCGGTATAATTCGGCGGTGCAAGAGAGGGGGGGCGATAGCGTCATTGTTTTGGCGTCAGGGCTTCTTTCCTTTCCTTGTCTTTTGTGGGCGCGTAAATTTTGTTACTTTAGGCGTCACACTTGCGCAATAAGAAAAATCAGGTGCATTCACTCTAACAGCTGTTAGTAGTGCTGGAAATTGCATCGGGCAATCAGCTGCTCACTAACGTTGGTGAGTTGCTAAGCCTTAGCAAAGACAGCAACCTAGCTGCTGGATTGAAGTAGCAGTTATTAAAAGTAGTGCATACTTTCGGGCTCTCGCTGTAGTCAAGTTGAGTTTAAGTTACTGCGGGCTGTAAACTCAGATTATATTAGTAGCCATTGTCCACTACAGGCTTCACGCCGTGGTAGTCGGAGCAGAAATGGATGCCATGATGGAGGACGAGCTGCAAGCTTTTGCGCGTCGTTCCTCGTTGCAGCGATCGCCGCAGCAACAACAGAGGGCTTTGGCGCAGCCGTCGACTTCTAACCAGGCTCCAGTGGCTGAGTGTCAGGTACCCAAGTCACTAAAAGAAGCGTTAGCTCAAATAGGAGCTACACTAGAGGGTTTGTCTGCCTTATTTGGGGGTCAGCGGCATATAAATGCCTTAATGAGAGAGGAGCTGGCTAGGCTGGTCAGCCTTCACAAGACGGCCGAAGCGTTCTGCAACCGTCCGGTTAAAAACTGTGAGGTGCAGACCACGCCACTCAAAAAAGTAGGCGAAAACGTTAAGGCAGCGACCATTAGTGCTACAGTAGGTAGCAATACTCCCAAGCGGTCGAGGGAAGTTGCCTCCGAACAGAGGAAAACTCCCTCAAAAAAGCCGAGGCCCAATAGAAGTGCAGCGAACCCAAAAGAACCAATGGCTCTACGGGCTACAGCTGAAACTGAAACTTCAAACCAGGCCGCTCGACAGACAAACCAGAGCAGCTGGACAGTCGTCAAAGGGCGAAAGCCTATGCAAAAACGTCCCAGGACTGACGCGATTGCGATTTCAGGCGTAGGGGGTTGCAGCTATGCGGACATGCTTCGTGTAGTTAAAAGCGACCCCAATTTGAAGCATCTGAGCAGCGACGTTCAAGGCATTAGGAAGATAGCTAAGGGGGACCTTTTATTGCAACTGAGTAGGAAGCCGGAGCATAGCGCTGAGGCTCTGCACGAAGCTGTAGGCAAGGCCTTGGGAGACCGAGCGGTAGTTAAAACACTTACCGAATCGGCGCAAGTTGAGATTCGCGATCTAGATGAGTTAGCGACCAAAGAGGAGATCTTGGAGGCAATTAGGGTGGAGTTGAAGGATAGCTTACTCCCCATTGAGGCTATCAAATCGCTTCGGCCAGCTTTTGGTGGACAGCAAAGAGCTACGGTTGCTCTTCCAATTGGGAAAGCTAAAACTCTGCTCGAGCTGTCCAAAATTAGAATAGGATGGGTAGTTTGCCGTATCCGAGCCGTGGAGCAGCCTAAACGCTGTTTCAAGTGCCTCGATTACGGTCCTATGGCAGCAAACTGCGGCAGCGACTGTGACTTAAAGGGCGCCTGTTTCAGGTGTGGAGAGATGGGTCACAGTGCCAAAGCATGCACCAAGCCACCAAAATGTAGCCTCTGCATCCGGAAAGGTGAAAAGCAGACGGACCATTCAGCAGGCAGCTTCAAGTGCCCATCTTACCGTGAAGCTGCTCGTAAAATGAAATGTTAAGGTTTTTGCAGCTTAACTTAAATCATTGTGTTGCTGCCCAAGATCTTCTAGAGCAGACCATTAGGGAAAAATGTATAGATGTAGCTTTTCTCAGTGAGCCTCACCACTGTAGAACCAGGTGCCCTAGGACATGGTCAACAGACGTTAATGGCAAAGCTGCGTTGTGGGTATGCGGCAACTCAACGAACGTACTTTCGAATGTTAAGTCATTCAATGGGTTCGTACGTGGCCGATATGGTAGCTTATGGCTTTACAGTTGCTATCTGGCCCCCAGCATGCAGCTCAGTGAATTCACGACGGTGCTCGACGAGCTTGCCGAGGATGCTAGGTGTCGGAAGGCCATTATAGCTGGAGATTTTAACTCCTGGGCGCTAGAATGGGGTAGCCCCACAACAAATGCCAGAGGTCGTATCCTACTGGAGATCTTCGCGACACTAGATGTTGCACTGCTCAACACTGGCCACGAGTACACCTTCAGTCGGGCGGGATACGGGTCTGTTATCGACATTCCTTTTGTCACTTCATCCCTCTTTCGGGGAGCAACATGGAGCCATTGCGATAGCTATACAGGCAGCGATCATACGGCACTTCTGTTCACAATAGGTGAGCCACCTGCCAGGGCGTCAACATTGTGGAGGGAGTCGTATCGGCTAGATACTTTTGATCCCGCGGTCTTTTCAGAGGCCATTCAGTCTCTGGGTACAATTGGTAATGCTGAGGCCAGAGCATGCCAAATGGTAGCCCAAATACAGTGTGCCTGCAATAGCAGCATGTTACGTCGCAAACAGTTCACGCGACAACATGAGCCTACGTATTGGTGGAATACGCAAATAGGTGACATTCGTCGCAAATGCATCCAGGCGAGAAGAAGCTACCAACGGACTCGCGGTAGGTCAACGTTTTTTGAGAAACAGTTAGCTTACCAGGCAGCTAGAAGACAGCTGAAGAAGGCCATTCGGGCAAGCAAAAAAGAATGTTTTTTACAGTTGTGCGACTCAGCCGAATATGACCCTTGGGGCAGGGCATATAAGATAATAGTTAAAAGACTATACGCAGGTAGACAGATGCAGCCTACGGATCGTCTGGAGCTTAAATCGATTGTGGAAACACTCTTTCCAGAAAGTTTAAGCTCCATTCACGCCCCTGAGTCCGAGTCTGCTGATCAGGGCTCAACAAGCACTGAAATTGTTTTAGTTACAGAGGAAGAAATATCAAGAGTTCTCCGAGGTCTTAGAACCAACACAGCTCCAGGGCCGGACGGGATCCCAAATCGTGCGCTAAAGCTAGCCCTCGCCTTGCACCCAAGTACGTTCGCCAAATTATTTAATGAATGCCTGATCCAAGAGACGTTCCCGGCAAAATGGAAAGCCCAAAATCTGGTATTGCTACACAAGGCTGGCAAACCACTAGATGAGCCATCTTCGTACAGACCGATCTGTCTCTTAGACACCATGGGAAAGGTGTTTGAGAAACTGATCTGCTCTAGGCTGGAGACTGCGATTGCAAGCGCCGGAGGCCTGTCACCAAACCAATTTGGATTCCGGAAGGCCCGGTCAACAACGCACGCGCTTAACAAAGTTGTCGGTCTGGCCACTTCCGCTATCAAGGCACCAGATGGAGGCGCGGGACGAAGGAATACTGCATCATCGCGACCCTGGATGTAAGGAATGCCTTCAACACAGCTAGTTGGGATATGATACTGAATGCGCTGTCACAATATAATATCCCTAAATATCTAAGAGAGATAATAAAGAGCTACTTCAGAGGAAGAACACTGGTATACAACACGAGTGAGGGTCCCCAAACTCATACAGTGTCAGCTGGAGTACCCCAAGGCTCAGTGCTGGGGCCTCTCCTATGGAACATCATGTACGACGGCGTACTGCGCTTGAAACTACCAGCAGGCGCGCACACCATTGGCTTTGCTGATGATGTAGCTGTCGTAGCCATAGGAAAAGAACTCAAAGATACAGAGGATATGTGCAGCGAAAGTATCAATCGCATACGAAGCTGGTTGACAGGAGCTGGGCTCGAGCTAGCGGCACACAAGACCGAAGTTGTACTAGTCAGCAGTCGCAAAAGAGTGGAAACTGCCAATATAAAGATCGGCAGCGTCAAAGAGGGCGATAAGATATCTTGGTGTCATGATAGACACAAGATTACCTTTCCGCGAGCACTTAGAATATGTGCATAAAAAGGCAGCTGATTCTTGTAGAGCTCTCTCGAGAATCATGCTTAACACGCGGGGACCTAAACAGCAACGACGTCTCCTCCTAATGAGCGTCATTAGGTCTGTCATCCTCTATGCTGCGCCAATATGGGCAAGAGCGATGGCAACGCCGAGCAACAGCCGAGGCATTTGCGCGATCTACAGGCTGAGCGCAATCAGAGTCAGCTGCGCTTTCAGGACTATCTCCGATGACGCGGCGCTCGTCATAGCCGGTATGGTGCCACTGGAGTATTTGGTCGCCGAAGCCGTGGAGCGGAATTCGCACGGGCCTACGCGACTCAACGCTGTCAGGGCGAACAGCATCGCACGATGGCAAAGAAGGTGGAATAGCTCAGCTTAAGGGCGGTGGACGCACAAGCTCATCCCGGAGCTTGAACCATGGGTTAACCGCAAACATGGCGAGGTTAACTTCTACCTTACGCAGATCCTCTCGGGTCATGGATGCTTTCGGAGCTATTTGAAGCGCTTTGGCCACGAGGAATCTGACGAGTGCCCCTGGTGCGAGCGAGGGCATGTGGAAGACGCCAACCACATTCTTTTCGAATGTGGACGGTTCCTGGAGGAGAGGCGTCGTCTGGAAGAGGCAGTGGGCCGCTCCATCAGAGCGGACAACTTAGTCAACGTCATGCTGGAATCGGAGGAAGCTTGGGAACTAACAAGCACCTTCGCGGCCACGGTGATGATGGAGCTCCGCAGAGTCGAGCGATCGAGAAGACGAGCTGTCCCAGGCTAAGGTAGCGCATAGTGCTTGCGAAGCAATGCTTTACGGCCGTCCCGCAAGCACCGCGCGCTGTCCTAGCCACCACCCAACTTGCAATTTGTTTAATTTTGTCAATAAATGAATATAAAAAAAAAAAAAAAAACCACATACACAGCATACATCATCAGCAGGCGCCGATCAGGACATCGGTGCATATCAGCAATGTAAGCGAGGCCTGCACACCTGGGTGAATTCGCGTAGCCGTGCGTAAGAGAAGTGCTTGTGAGTGAACGAAGCTAGTGTTGTGCGGTGAGTGAGCGAGATAGTAGGAGAGATCTGCATAGCTGGCGAGCCGCCAGAGTTTACAGATCCAGATCCTGGCGTTTCTCAAATCCTTACGGTGAGCTAGCGTGCTCAGCACAACACTCTCCCAGCCGGAGTGCCTTGAACAAGCGCTCAGTAGGTGTGCGTCGCTAAGCAAACCAGCGAGCCAGCATACATTTACATAAGTGACGTGTACATTTCATATTTATTTAAGAAAATATACCATTGCGCTATAAAACCTAAACCACAAGACTAATTAATTATCGCAGGGGCTTCAACAAATAAATTTGTTGGCAACGAATCCACAGTCAGCTGAAACTAGCCCAGCTTAGACTCGGAATAAACCGAAGGTTCGTTACAAGTTGAACGGGTTGTTAATTTTTTTTTTTTTTTATACCCTGAACCCATTGAAAATGGGAAATCAGGGTATAATGGTTTTGTTGAAATGTATGTAACAGGCAGAAGGAGGCGTGGCAGACCCCACAAAGTATATATATTCTTGATCAGGGTGACGAGCTGAGTTGATTTGGCCCTGTCCGTCTGTCTGTCTGTCCGTCTGTCCGTCTGTCCGTATGTTTGAACGCGTCGATTTCCGAAGATATAAGAGCTAGAGACTTCAAATTTTTTGTAAAATGTTCGTAATTACAGCGCGGATATCGAGTTTATCATTAAAATTCGATAACTCATCCCGATCTTTTTTTTATCGATAAAAAACCTTATCGAAAACCAGTTATAAAATTATATCTTCTACACCTTTATTGCTAGAGTCTCCAAATTTTTTATATATGCTTATATGCAATTTATACAATTTCGGTTTTTGTTAAAATTTACCCCCCACCTCTAAATTCACCCACTCACCCTCACTTTTGTAAAACGCGTATTTCAAATACTAGAGACTTGTGCTTTGGCAATTACATGCATATTCATGTTATAATAATAATCAGTTTCATGAAGATCGTACGTCCACAAAAAAAGTTATTAAACAATTAAGTTCTCATAGTAAGCGCACACTGCAGCCCATGCGTGTTTATGCGTGGGTGCTTGTGTGTGTATGTGTTTGTGTATGTGTGTGTGTTTCTTGTGTAAGCTGAAAGACGCGAAAAATTATTGAAATAGCTAGCACTCCAAGGGTTCAGGGGATCTCGTAGTCGAGCAGTCTCGACTAGAGCTTTCTTACTTGTTTTTATATATAACACTTATGACTTTTTGGGATCGAGAGATATGTAAGTCCCGGAAACAAATGTTATGTAGTGGTTGATTTCCACTACGCAGCGGGTCTATATTTTAACTAGAAGTCTGGTTGCACACGCGAGAGGTCACGTAGTACTTTAGCGGATTAGCATGATGATCTTAATTATCCACCAAACCAATCCTACCGGCTGCGCCAATAATAAGACCGACGATATAGTTTGAATAAAGAAAAATTATTTATTCTTAATAACTTATAACAGAGTACAAGTGGTCTTAGAGCTGAATTAAAACTGAGTTGTGATTGAAAATTTGTTTGTCTTATATAGCTAGAAATGTATATCGATGGTGGCGTGATTTTGGTGAAGTGAGTGGCCTGATCGCTCCTGATTGGTGACTCCCAAATATGCTGAATATGCAGTTCCCACGAGAAGGGTTCGATGCGTTGGAGTGCGACTCGTTTATATAAGTGGACGATGGGATGATTGTTTCGAAGCGGACGCTGAGACGATTTGTTTATAAGTAGTCGCTAGGGCGATGTGTTTATGTTGAGTTATGTTGAGTGCTTAAGTGTGGGTGAGTGCTGATATATATATATATATATATATATATATATATATATATATATATATATATATATATATATATATATATATATATATATATAATATAATATAATATCGCAGGCTTCAACAGATAAATTTGTTAGCACGAATCCACAGTCAGCTGAAACTAGCCCAGCTTAGATACATACCCACGCTCGCACCATATTCACAAATATTCGCTAATTAATCTCTAATCGCAAGGCCCCACGTTGAGCGCCAGTTGTAACGAACCTTCGGTTCGCCCGAGTCTAAGCTGGGCTAGTTTCAGCTGACTGTGGATTCGTGCTAACAAATTTATATGTTGAAGCCTGCGATATTAATTAGTCACTTGTGATTTATAGTTTATATCGTAAAGTATATTTTTTATACCCTAAACCCATTTTCAATGGGAAATCAGGGTATAATGGTTTTGTTGAAATGTATGTAACAGGCAGAAGGAGGCGTGGAAGACCCCACAAAGTATATAAGTTAACACCAGCCAGTGCGCAGCACTGCCTCTCTTCCCCTTCCCCTGCCTCAACGCTTCGACCACTTGACGACTTCGACTACTTGACAACTTCGACCCAGCTATCGACCCAGCTATTGCAACACAGTTGCATAAACGCTGACACTGTAACCGGAAGCCAATGCGCAGTTTCAGCAGCGGCTATTGAAACCCACTTACGCTGGCGCGCTGCCGCTATGGGTCAACGACGCCAAGAACCGCTGATGCGACGGCAGCCAAAATAATGCGCTGACGTTGCAGACGCCGCTGTTCCGCTGCTGCTGTTCTGCCACGGGCTGGAGCTCGCCAGGCCTGGAAGAGGAGCTGGCGAGTCGACGACCAGAAAACCAACAAGCCAGTCTTCGACGAGCTAAAGAACCAAAAAGTCAGTCTTCGACAAGCTACGAGTTTATCCAGATCAACTACTAACAACTTATTGAAATAAAACTTATAACGTTTCGAATCAGCCGACTTATTATTTGAGCATTATGTCCTTCTCCCGCAGCACTTAGTAAGTATTCTATCAACTTAGCCGCCAACGTCACAAAGATGACGATGGCCAACACAACTGAACCCAGGATTACAACAGTCTGTCACGAGGACGACGTTGTAAATCCTTAACTGGCGCCCGAGCAGGGACCACTTCGATCGCGTGATGTGTAATAAACTTAATGTAATTAGTGCCACAAATCTCTAAATTAAGTGTGTAAAAAATACAAAAATTAAAAAGTGGAAAACGTTTTTTTTCATTGTGTCAATGTTATGCAAACGAAATATAAAACAAATCAAATAAAATAAAAAAAAATTCTTTCGTATATGCAGCAAAAGTGATGGAAAAAAAGAAAAAAAACACGAAACAAAAACAAAATATACAAGCAATGAAATGTGATAGTGTCATTCGTTTTTTTTCTTTTTCGCTGTCTTCTTTGCGCTAGCGCTGCGCGCAAGTAAATAATTGTAATAAAAGAGAATGAGAAAACAAAAACAAAAGAGCTGCATAACAACAAGTGTAATATGACGCAGTGAAGTGAAGAATCTTTTTCCACTTAAATGAAGTAAATTCAAATATTAAAATAATTAAGAGAATTTGTGAGTGCTGTTGTTATAAAAAATGAAAGAGGCTGTGATAAATGTGTGCGCATTCTCTATACTAAGAGATGCGTTGGTTCGATTCCCTTCGCGGCCTGATATAAAAAAATAAAGAAAAATCGAAAAGCCGGCGGCAAATATTTAGTGGGCAGTGCACTTATAATACTTATAATGTGTGATGTCGGGGTTCGACTCCCCGTCGTGCGGTGACATTCGAGCTGAATCATTAAAAAATTTTTAAATGAAATAGTGCAGTTGAGATGGTCATGGCTAAAAAATATTAGTGGGCATTACATATTTAATGTCGGGGTTCGACTCCCCGCCATTCGACCACCAAACTGATAAAAACGACACGTCTTGCGATCGGTAGTGGTCTCAGTTCTAGTATAAGAGATAACCACTGTGGCAGCTTCGACCTGCAAGTGGCATTTTTAGTAATAAGAGATAACCACTGTGGCAGCTTCGACCTGCAAGTGGCATTTTTAGTAATAAGAGATAACCACTGTGGCAGCTGCGAACTGCAAGTGGCATTTTTTAACAAAAAATAAAGAAAAAGAAAGAAAACAACAAAAACGAAGTGCTGTGAGTGCAATTGTGTTTCATGTGAATAAAAGTGTGTGGTGATGTGCTGTGTGCCGTTGGAAAGGCCTTGCAATAAAAAAATTGAAATTAAAAGGAAACATTGCGTTTGGCTGCCCAACGGTTCGTGGAATCGTCCTTACCCCAGTAGGCTGTAACAGGCTAAAAAGGATAATAAGGGCCTCCCGTTAAGTGCAAACTCACCCCACTTTGACGCGCGCACAATGCAACCCACACTTGTGCACTAATGAAGTTTTTGTCTAACAGTCTGATATGACACTAAAAAATACCCTATAAAAAAATAATAATAAAAGAAAAAAAACTCAAAATACAATGAAAAAGTAAATAAATAAAGTTGAAGAAAATAATAATAAAAATAATAAATTAAATAAAAAAAAAAAAAAAAAAAAAAAAAAAAAAAAAAATCATTTTTTATTTTCCTCTTCACTTGCAACTTTATTTTGATATTTTACTAATCGAACTTTATATCTTCAACAGATCTGAGAAAGTAAAAACGATTCAAACACACAAACAACTTCACACGCACATTTAAGAGTTAAGATCACATCAACACTGGGTAAGTGACGCATTGTCTCCTCTTGGCTACAAAAAAAACACAATAACAATAAAGAAAGAAAATAGCAAATTATTATTTCGTATTATATTATTGTATCTCATATTATTGTATCTTTGTTATCTTGATTTGAATAAAAAATAATAATGTCCGTGTCCGAGAGGGAATTGTCCGAGATGAGGGAGTCTCTGAGTAGATTCGAGGCAACTTTATCGTTGCTCACGACTCAGAATGCCACGCAGAGGGAAGAGTTGAATGAAGCTTTGGCTAAAATCAACTCCTTGGAGGGTGACCTTGCCAGGGAACGCGAATCCCGCAACCCCACGGTCGAGGAGCCGCGGCCTTTAGCTCGTCCACGCAACATCTTTGACCTAGCGGAATGTAATAAGATTCCGGAATGTGTAAAGGATTTGCAAACCTTCGAAGGAGGCATATCTGAGTTCGAGTCTTGGGCCAACAGGATCGACAGTATCCTCGCGGATTACGAGTTGATAAGGGACAAACCTCAGTATAGGGCTATAATAACTTATATTAGGCAGAAGGTGAGAGGTCCAGCAGATAAGGCGCTTACTTCTTACGGAGTACAGGATGATGACTGGCCAGAAATGAAACGCGTATTAGCACTGCACTATGCAGATAAACGCGATCTGAGCACGCTAGAGTTTCAATTGAGCAAGATGTTCCAAGGTACCATGAGTGTAGAAGATTTCTTTAATAAAGTGAACGGCCACTTCTCCTTGATAATGGGAAAGTTAAGAAATGGTCCATACACGGGTGAAGTTTCGTCCGCTTTAACGGACATTTACAGAAAGAAAGCTCTAGATGCCTTCATAGGTGGGTTGAATGGCGACCTGCCTAGATTCCTCATGGTCCATAGGCCAAAAGATCTGCCGGAGGCTTATTCATTGTGCAACGAATTGCAAAACGTTTGTATGAGAGCTGGGCCAGCATTCGCATCAAGGAATGTTTTCCCCGGAAATCCAAGACCGGTGGGTCCGGCACCCCACAACTCGACTTTTCGTCATCCTCGCCCTTTTCTAAATCCCGGTAATACTGGTTATGTAACACAACAGCAAGGCTACGTGAATAATAATACCCCTCCTCGACCACCGTTCACTCCGAGATACGGAACACCACCAACCAGACCTGCGCTGAAAATGGAATCCAACCAGTCTGGGCACTCCCAGAGGTCGAATGTGGCTGCGTCGGGCAGCGTAAAAAGAGCTCCCATCGGTAACGCCAATCCGTTTAGGAAATCCCAACGACTTTACCACTTGGAAGCCCCCACTGATGTCCCATGTTCATCTAATGATGAAGACACTGTACAAGCGGCTAATGGTGCATCAACTTATGAGGTGTCAGACCAATCAGCTGAAGCTGGTCTGCCCGGACACTCATCACAAGAGGATGAGTCGGAGCAGACTGGTGAGCAATTGGCACAGCTAGATGAGGGGCAGGTAAATTTTATGACGAACGCCTCTCTAGCGTACCATATATAGAGTATGGTACGTGTGATGGGGCTAAGCTGCAGTTTCTGATAGATACTGGAGCCAACAAGAACTTTATTTGCCCCAGAGTAGCCACCGGATGTACCGACTTGTCAAAACCATTCTTAGTACACTCTGCGGGTGGCAGTATCACCATTAGACAACACCTGACAGGCTCTTTTTTCAATTCAATAGGTAATAGTACTCCCCTTACTTTTTACGTACTTCCGGGTTTGCAGTCGTTTGACGGGATTATAGGAGACGACAGTCTCAGAGAGTTAAACGCAGTCATAGATAGAAAACGTGATCTGCTCACTATAGATCCGGGGGTTAAGATTCCGTTGTTCGCCAAGAGATCGCGATCCGTGAATATATTGTTAGATGACATACACTCAGATGAAATACGAAAGGCACTTGATCTCCTATTAGAAGAATTTGAGGACGTATTTCAGCCTCTCACTCCAGGACGCACAGTCAGGACAGCAGTGAGAGCGGTAATACGTACCACGACTCAAGAGCCTATTTACTCTAAGATTTACCCATACCCAGCGCATATGAGAGAGGAAGTAGAGAGACAAGTAAAAAAGTTAGAGAAGGAAGGAATAATCCGACCATCTAAGAGCCCTTATAACTCTCCAATTTGGGTAGTTCCCAAGAAGCCCAAACCTAACGGCGAGAAACAGTATCGCATGGTGGTTGATTTCAAACGCCTTAATGCGGTAACCATACCTGACACGTATCCCATACCTGACATTACGTCAACCTTAGCCAGTCTGGGCACGGCAAAGTATTTCACGACACTTGACCTGACTTCAGGATTTCATCAAGTACTAATGAAAGAAGCCGATATGCAGAAGACGGCATTCTCGACTCTGAATGGCAAATATGAGTTTACTCGATTGCCTTTCGGCCTGCGGAATGCTCCCGCCATATTTCAGCGCATGATCGACGATGTGCTCAGGCCATTTATTGGTAAAATATGCTACGTTTACGTAGACGATATAATCGTCTTCAGCGATAGCTATGAAAATCACTGGGAACACTTGCGACAGATTTTCAAAACACTTCGTGAAGTGGAATTGAAAGTTAACCTCGAGAAGACACATTTCTTGTCTACTCAAGTATAGTTCTTAGGTTACATTGTCACCTCCGACGGTATAAGACCGGATGCCAAGAAAGTTGAAGCTATTCAGAAATTGGCACCGCCTTCTAACGTCAAAGAACTAAAGAGTTTTCTTATTCAAGACTACGCAAAGATCGCAAAGCCCCTAACCAACCTGACAAGAGGCGAAGGTGCAGTAGTCAAAGCCTCACAATCAAAGAAGGTTCCCATTGAACTTGATGAGTCATGTTTGAAGGCGTTTGAAGAGTTAAAAACTCTACTCTCATCTTCAGAGGTTTTAGCTTTCCCGGACTTTCATAAACCATTCCATCTGACAACCGATGCGTCCAAGTATGCATTGGGTGCAGTTTTGTCTCAAGTCCAAGATGGGAAAGACAGGCCAATAGCGTACATTTCTAGGTCGTTAAATAAAACTGAAGAAAACTACGCCGCCAACGAGAAAGAGATGCTGGCAATTATATGGGCCTTAGATAACCTACGCTCGTACCTCTATGGAGCTGGTTCTATTAAAATATTCACAGATCATCAGCCTCTTACGTACTCTCTCGGGAATAGGAATTACAATGCTAAATTGAAAAGGTGGAAGGCACGCATCGAAGAGTACAATTGTGAGTTACTTTATAAGCCTGGGAAATCTAACGTAGTGGCGGACGCACTTTCTCGCCTCCCACTTCAGTTAAATGCACTAGATACAGATTCCGTAGCTACAGTACATAGCGCGCTCCAAGACGCGACAGACCTTGTACCTCATGTAGAAGCTCCTATAAACGTCTTTAGAAATCAAATAATCTTCGACTCCGATGCGAGTACTTATTCTCTCGAAACGCCATTTCCCGGCTATACTAGACATATTATTCCTTGGAATGATGACGCAAGACGATCTTTGAGAGCAATACTGAAAGAGCGTTTACGTCCGACAGTCATTAACGGAGTAAAGATTCCTGACGATTACCTGCAGTCTTTTCAAGAATGTTGCAAGGAGACATTTTCCCTTTTTAAAATTAGAATAGCGCAAAGGCTCGTCAAAGACATAGTTGACGAAAATGAAATAATGCTGGCAATAGAGCGAGAGCATTCACGAGCGCATAGAAATGCGAGAGAGGTCAGACTACAATTATTAGACGGCTGTTACTTCTTGAAAATGGCTAGTCGTATTAGGGCCTTCACGGCTACTTGCCAAATTTGTAAGTATCAAAAGTATGACCGACATCCAAGCAAACCATTCCTGCAGCCTACGCCTATACCGACTCGTCCATGTGAAATATTGCACATAGACATCTTCATGTTAGAAGGAAAGAAATTTCTTAGTTGCTTGGATAAATTTTCTAAGTTTGCTAAGCTTTTCCCTCTAGAGTCGAAATCGGCACTACATTTGCGTGAGGAACTGGTTAAAGTTTTACATTACTTCTCGGTACCAAAGACTATGGTGTCCGACAATGAACGAGGTCTACTATGCCCTACAGTTTTGAATTTTCTTAAAACCTTGGGTATCCAAGCCTACTACGCACCTTCACAAAAAAGTGAAGTTAACGGTCAAGTAGAAAGATTTCATTCCACATTCCTGGAAATCTATCGTTGCCTCAAACAAGAATACCCAACCTGTACGGTTGGTGAACTTGCTGATATTTCGGTCGATAGATATAATAACTCAATTCACTCTGTCACTCAGAGAAAACCTACTGACGTTCTTTTCAATCGAGCCGCTACTATGGACTTAGAGAAGCTTCTAGAGATAAAGCATAGGGAATATGAGGATATCCGGGGTTTGCTACAACATAGGCAAGAGACATCCAATAACAGCAAGAACAGGAATAGGTCCACACCAGTCCAATATCCGCCCGGACAAGAGGTTTTTGTAAAAAAACAACCAGATAAAAAGCAAAGACAAAAAACGTTTTAACAAAGAAGTAGTAGAACAAGATAACAAAGTTACGATAAAGACGCGAACAGGTAAATTTTTTCATAAGTCCCACGTGAAAAAGTGAGGACTCTTGCAAGAGTAACGTTGCTATATTCTTCTTTCTTATGCCAAGTGGAGGACACTGTGTCCTTATCAAACACTCACGACCCCTTGTTTACAAACACTCACACCCACACCTTTCATATACACATGTTTGCCTTTTTTCAAATAAAAACTACATTGTTTGTTTTCAATTTCATTTAAATTTAAGAAAAATTGTTAGCATTAAACAAAAATTTTATTGTATTACTAACACAAGAATTGTTAGCTTTAAGCAAAAACTTTTTTCGTATTACTAACTCAATATCCAATATTAGCATCTCATTATTATCACTACTACTACTAACATCAACTCGAGCTATTCGAATGTTTAAGTACGACGGTCCACTGGTAACATTAAAACAGGGCAGCGGGTGGAGAGTTGACGGATATTTCAACTTGATCCACATGGTCAACTTGGAGGAGATAGAAACTGCGATAGAAGCAACAAGAAATGAAGCGCGAGAACTGAACGCGGGACAGATCCGAGTCCTGGCGTTCCACCATATGGAACAGGCACAGCAGATGCTCTCAAAACTATCGAGAGTAAGGAAGGCCAGGTCAATTGACTGGCTTGGATCAGCGTGGAAGTGGATTGCAGGATCGCCTGACGCTTCAGACTGGAACGCCATCCTCAACGTGCGGGATAGTCTTGTAGAAAACAACAATCAACAATACAAGATCAACGACAAACTCTTCGAGACGTCACGGAAATCCCTGGAGGCGCTCAACACAATGATTGAGAGGGTCAACACTATTGACAATAACGATCAAGCTGCCATGATTGTTTTGCACAAGGCGATGTTACTGGAGAGTCAAGTGGGTGAACTGAGCAGAGCTTGCCAGTTTGCGAAGGCGGGACTAGTAAACAGCAATTTACTAGATGAGGCGGAGATACGAGCGCTACTCAAGGAGATGGACTCTTTGCCGTATCAGAGTGCCGTAGAAGCCACGGAGTTCGCGAAGCCTATCATCGTGACAAATGGCACCGCGCTACTCTACGTACTGGCACTGCCAAAGGTGGTTGCAAAAGAGTACCAGATGTTAGTCATCCGGCCAGCGATCCACGCAAACAGGCACATCGACGTTAACTTCGGAAAATTGTTGGTGGCCGCAGACGAGACGTTCGCTATAACCAAGGACTGCCTTACAATAGGCAACACCAGCGTTTGTGCGGAAGAGCATCTGACACCGTTGAGTGAATCGGACTGTATCCCTAGAACATTGAAAGGAGGCAACGCCGAGTGTCACTACGTGACATCCAGTCGACGCGTGGTAGAATTACTGGAGGATGGAACCTTGTTTTTCACAAACTACAATGGAACTATTTACACAGAGGGACAGAACTACAGCCTCGATGGAACGTATCTTGTCCAGTTCGCAAATGAGACGGTAACGGCGGATGACAAAACTTTCAGAAGCCACTCACACACGCACCTGATAGCCATGCCTACAGTGGTCACAAATCTAACAAGTTTGGGTTATCATCTCAATCTGGAGCTGATACACGGGTTAAGTACAAAGAACTTGAACCTACTCCAGGTAATGCGAAAAAGGCTGGCAATATCTTCAACTACGGAAATCGTTACGATTTTTGTAGTGATAGTTGCTATCTTCATATTTTGGAGAAAAATCACTCACCAACAGGCATCTCCAGAAACCGACAAAGACGTGGAATCTGATACTACTCAAACGGAGGACATCGCTACAACCGCCCACAAAGACACTTGATCTGCGGGACGCAGATATTTAAGGGGGGAGGAGTTAACACCAGCCAGTGCGCAGCACTGCCTCTCTTCCCCTTCCCCTGCCTCAACGCTTCGACCACTTGACGACTTCGACCACTTGACAACTTCGACCCAGCTATCGACCCAGCTATTGCAACACAGTTGCATAAACGCTGACACTGTAACCGGAAGCCAATGCGCAGTTTCAGCAGCGGCTATTGAAACCCACTTACGCTGGCGCGCTGCCGCTATGGGTCAACGACGCCAAGAACCGCTGATGCGACGGCAGCCAAAATAATGCGCTGACGTTGCAGACGCCGCTGTTCCGCTGCTGCTGTTCTGCCACGGGCTGGAGCTCGCCAGGCCTGGAAGAGGAGCTGGCGAGTCGACGACCAGAAAACCAACAAGCCAGTCTTCGACGAGCTAAAGAACCAAAAAGTCAGTCTTCGACAAGTTACGAGTTTATCCAGATCAACTACTAACAACTTATTGAAATAAAACTTATAACGTTTCGAATCAGCCGACTTATTATTTGAGCATTATGTCCTTCTCCCGCAGCACTTAGTAAGTATTCTATCAACTTAGCCGCCAACGTCACAAAGATGACGATGGCCAACACAACTGAACCCAGGATTACAACAGTCTGTCACGAGGACGACGTTGTAAATCCTTAACTTATATATTCTTGATCAGGGCGACGAGCTGAGTTGATTTGGCCCTGTCCGTCTGTCCGTCTGTCCGTCTGTCCGTCCGTCCGTCTGTCCGTCTGTCCGTATGTATGAACGCGTCGATTTCAGAAGATATAAGAGCTAGAGACTTCAAATTTTTTTTTAAATGTCCGTAATTACAGCGCGAATATCAAGTTTATCATTAAAATTCGATCCCGATCTTTTTTTATCGATAAAAAACCTTATCGAAAACTAGTTATAAAATTATATCTTCTACACCTTCATTGCTAGAGTCTCCAAATTTTTAATGTATGCTTACATCCAATTTATACAATTTCGGTTTTTGTTAAAATTTACCCCCCACCCTTAAATTCACCCCCTCACCTTCACTTTTGTAAAAAGCATATTTCAAATACTAGAGACTTGTGCTTTGGCAATTACATGCATATTCATGTTATAATCATAATCTGAAAGTTTCATGAAGATCGTACGTCCATAAAAAGTTATTAAACAATTAAGTTCTCATAGTAAGCGCACACTGCAGCCCATGCGTTTATGCGTGGGTGCTTATGTGTGTTTGTGTATGTGTGTGTATGTGTTTGTGTATGTGTATGTGTGTGTGTATGTGAGTGTGTGTATGCGTTTGTGTCTGTATGCGTGCGTGTGTATGTATGCCTGTGTGTGCGTACGTGCGTGTGTGTGTGTGTGTGCGTGTTTCTTGTGTAAGCTGAAAGACGCGAAAAATTATTGAAATATCTATTGCTCCAAGGGTTCAGGGGATGTCGTAGTCGAGCAGTCTCGACTAGAGCTTTCTTACTTGTTTGAATATAAGCTTGTAAATTCAAAGCACTCCGGCTGGGAGAGTGTTGTGCTAAGTCAAGCTAGTTTCAGTGAAACGATTCGGAAAAGCCAGGATTTGGCTCTTTGAACTCCGGCGGTTCGCTCGGCTATACAGACCTGTCCTACTATTCCACTCGGTCATAGCAAAACACTAGCTTCGTTTCACTCACAACACTTCTCTTACGCACGGCTACGTGAGCTTACTCAGATATGCAGGCCTCGCTTAAGCTGCTGGGCTGCACCAATGTCCTTGTTGGTGCCGCTGACGATCCTGCTTGCCTCTTTAGTCGTCGCAAGGATTCCCACTGGATGTCCTTGCTGTTCCCACGATGTCCTGGGAATACTGATCTGTCACTCGCGCTGACTTTCACTTTACTGTTTCACTTCGACACTCTTGTCAGTCTCACTTTCACACTTAATATTCATTTTTCTTTTCTGACTCTCACTCCTCGTATGGAGCTGCCGGTGGCCTTTTATAGCCCAGCCACATGCCCTGCTTCGGGTGGTAACGAGGCCTGTTCGGCTCTGGAGCGGGGCCTTTCTGCCGTTTTTGCCCATAACAACGGTCAAGTGGCGTGATCTGGGTACGGCACATTCCCGCCAAATTGCGTGGCAGCCTCTCATTGGCCGAAGTACCGTTGGTGGCCTGCGAGTGAAAGTGTTCACTACTATCACCCGGCCCGAACGGTACCTCGGCTAACGGTCCTCGATGATCGACGTGTGTGCGACGCGAGCCCATTGCTGAATCTAAAGGAGCGAAAGAGGCAGACTATAGACTATAGACGCCATCAGCTGCATTTTTACCTACCGCTGGCAATGCTGTACTCTGCCGGTAAGTGAATAGAGTTAATATTTTTCCAAGTTCCCATAAAATTAAAAACAAATATTCTTTTGCAATCTGGGCATCTTCTTCTCCATGCCCCTTGACCTGATGGCCTGCCGCTGTCAATGCTCACGCCGGGCGCTGCTGCAAAACTCGCCTTTCGGTTTTGCAACAACCGGTGGCATTGGAGCATGCGCGCACGGCTATTGCCATTTCGTGCCTGCTGTCCCTCACCGCTGGAGACGTCTCTCTGCTGGTTTTACTTGCTCCTTCAACCCTCTAGTATGCTCTGGTGGGGCTCTGCAGTCATTTCATGTCCTGCTGCTAGGAGATCGGGCCACAGAGGTCGTTCGCAAATGGACACCGGTGTCAAGTCTTTGGTGTCGGTACGCTTGTTGGCCCCTCCTCTTTCGTGCACAGCTCCAGCAAAGTCGCTGGCCAGTACGCGAGGATCGGTTGCCAAGCTTTTCCGACGCCCAAAGACTCATAGCCGGTAGAGCCAGTCGCGTGGCAGGCATCAGGATCCACACTCATCCAGCAAGCAACCACATGCCGACTGCATACATGATGGGCCGCCGCTGCCTCTGCCCACGCCGAGCGCTGCAGCAAAACCCACCTGTTGGTTTTGCAGCCCCCGGTGGAATTGGCACCCGTGCGGTGGCCACCTGCTTCGCCAACTCCCTCGTCGTCCTCTCCGCTGCTGATGAAGGCGTTCCATGATAGCAACTACCCTCCTGTGCTGCTAGGTCTCCGTTGCGGCACTACAGACACACTCCTGGATTGCTGTTGGGAGCCGGCCACATCGATGCCGTTCGCAACGGTCACCGGTGCCAAACTTTGACGTCGGCTGCCATTTTGCGGCTCACTCCTCATTCGCGCACAGCTGCAGCAAAGCCGCTGGCCAGTGTGCAAGGATCGGCCAGCAAAATGTGCCTACGCCCAAGCACGGACAACCGGTTGGATTTGTCGCGTGGCAGGCATCGACGGTGGACCGATCTCCCACGGGGCAACCCAACTTATGGCTGCGTGCTCTTCGTCTTCACTTGGAACACTTCACTCGACATACTGCACTCGACATACTGCACTCGAGCGCCGTCGGTCCACTCTGGTAACTCATCCACAAGAAGCCCAAGAAGCACAAGATGCCCATATATACCCTCTGCTGCCGCGCCGCTGGCTGCGTAGGCGGCAGCATGTAACGGGTCCTGTGTCCTCTGTTCAGCCCACTCTAGCTTTCCCTGCCTTATGGCTGAATTCCAGGCAGGCTTCGGTATCGCCTTGATACAGTTTTTCCCACTCTCACCTACACATACATAGCCCTTCGGTGGCCGAACAACCAAATGCACGCTCTTCTTCTGTGTTGCATTGTTGTTGGCCGTTTTATGTATCTCTTCGGTAGTGATTGTTTTATATGTCGCTGTGTGTTTTGTTGTTGGCTGTTTTGCATGTCTCCGCGTGTTTTGTTGTTAGCTGTTTTATATGTCTCTGTCGCTTTTGTTGTTGGCTGTTTTAGATTTCTCTCGCTTTGACATCTTCGTGCCGCTTCGTGCGCTTGCGATCGCTGAGCAGCCAACGTAGGCCCTTGACCCTTTCCTAAGCTCGCTTGCTCTCGCTTCGCTGTGTGGGTGTGTGCAGCATTTCTTTAGCTTGGAATGCATACGGTTTGTTGTTGTTTTTGCGCTTTCGCTTTCGTTGGAAAATGCATAATTTCGGCTGCGCGCGTTGTTGTTGCCGAGTGCGCCTGCACTGTAGGTGGGTGCTGCTTGCACATGCATTGCGCATGCACTGGCAGCTAAGTTTTAGGTACCGAAATGTACACTGCTTGTTGCCATGCGCACGCAATTTAAACATTTGTTGTTGCGAAATTATACAGTTAATTTCCCGGTGGTAACTGTGGCTTTCCAGCCAAAGATGGAACGACGACGACAAAATTATACATTTTAAGTAAAATTTTTGCTGTGCTTTTATCTCTTCTTCTTCGCTTAGATGAGAAGCAATACACTTCGCTGTGTATTCACGAATCAGCTCTATTGCTCACCCGTGTCTCCTCTCCGCAGAGGCATTAGACAAGTGGCGTTCCTTTGCCCATTGTCACCTACGGCCGGCTTCCACTGCCGCCTCCGTAGGTTATAATGCCGCGCCTGATCCTGTCCAGCTCGCTCCAGGTTTCGGCGCACTTGATCAGCCTCTGCCCTGCTGCAGGCGGCTGACTAGTCTTGCAGTTCTGACACCGCTCGCAATGCTGCACGTACTCCCGCGCATCCCGATACATACCGGGCCAGTAGTATCGTGCGGCCACCCGAGCAATTGTTTTTCGGCTCCCAAAGTAGCCAGCGGCGACTGCATCGTGGCTCTCTTCCAGTAGTTGCTTGCACCCGATAGTCTGGCCACTTTTGTGGTGCCTTGCGCAGATCCTGGAACAGCTTGGTGAGCCAACGACATCCTGTCCCAGCTGGCGTCTCCTCACTAGCGACCAAGCGGCTCGCCTCTTTCTCCAGAAGCTGCCATGAGAAGCTGCCATCTGCGTCGAAGATACCGTTGCTTTTTGGTCCTGTTGGTGCCCTTCACCTCCTTATCCACACGAAGCGGTTCTTGACTATCCGTAGTCACCTCCAGTGGCTTCTTGGGACCCGCTTCCATGCTTACAGCAACCATCGATAACTTCGCTTCCAGTTGGTGACTTGGTTTGGGATCTCTTGGCCCAATTTTCAGCGCCAAACCGCCACATTCTAGTGGGGTGCCTATACTAGCCAAGAAATCCCAGCCAAGCACCAAATCGTCTATCACTCCTGGCAGGATCAGCAACGGTATCTGGATTTGCTGATTTCCCAGGCTGATCGTCGTCTCCAGCTGCGAGTCCACCTGACTGCAACTGCCGTCCGCCAAGCGTATGTGCGTCCTTGGTCCTGATGCGCCTCTCCTCGGCGCAGGAGAAGGCTTCGCCTCATCATCCATGCGACGATACTCCACGTCGTCTCCAGCGTCGTCCATGGCCATCAACTGCGTCCGGCCGTGTCAGGCGGTGGCTGCTGCCGCAGTCTCTCTCGAACTCCTTGAACTCGTCTGGCAAGTGCATCAACTCCACCAGAGTCCGGAATTAATACGGGCGGGCGTAGGCATGCAGATCGGGCAGGCTGTTGTTGTAGATGAGCTTCATCTCGCGGTCTGCTCCATAGCGCAGGGACCGCATGAGAGTCTGCATCTCAACCATGTAGACCTTGAAGCTTTCATCTACCATTTGCCTCCGGCGTTTGACGTCGTCCTCCAGCTTCTCCAGATAGCCTCTGGGCAAGAAGAACTCCTGGAAGCTGCGCACAAACGTCGCCCACGCCGTCTAGTGTCGGTTGTTGGCCACATACCACTTCGATGCTCTGGCATCGCCCTCGGGACCATGTCCAATTCCAAGTCATATGTTTCAGCCGACCTCTCCACTTGCTCCAGGAACTCCAAAGGCTTTGTAGTGCCATCAAAGCGGAAGCTCCACTTCCTTACTTGTTTGGCCACCTTTGAGTATTCCTGAGCTGTGATGCCGAGCCCTCGTGGCCTTATTTCAGGTTGCGGGGTGAATGTGACTCCCACCTCACTTTGCCGCGTATCCTGCAGGCGCGCAGCTGCGCTAGTGGAGGGCACACACAGCCGCGCCACATGCACAAACTTTGCCTCCAGATCGTCCTCCGTGACGGCGGTCGTTGCCCCATCCCTGAGTGAGGCACGGCGTCCATGTAGTCGACCCAGCTCGGCGATCCTCAGTAAGTAAGGAATGCTTCCTTCATTCCTCTCAGCCCACTCGCCAAACTGCCTCCGCATAACGTCCAGTGTGCCTGACAAGATCGCTCCGAACTCATCACCATAACGCAGCACTTCGTCCTTTTTCAAGTTATATACCCACGCTCGTAACATTGTCACAAATGAAAATTAAACTGTTATCGCAAAGCCCCACGTTGGGCGCTAGTTGTAACGAACCTTCGTTTATCCCGAGTCTAAGCTGGGCTAGTTTCAGCTGACTGTGGATTCGTTCCAACAAATTTATATGTTGAAGCCCCTGCGATATTAATTAGTCACTTGTGATTTATAATTTATAGCGTAAAGTATATTTTCTTGAATATAAGCTTGTAATTTTACACGTCACTTATTTTATGATTCTATGCTGGTTCGCTTTAGCAAGGCACACCGGCTGAGTGCTGGTTCAACGTACTCCGGATGGGAGAGTGTTGTGCAAAGTCAAGCTAGTTTCAGTGAAACGATTCGGAAACGCCAGGATCTGCGTGACGACCAACTGCTTTTACACGCACATTGCCCATTTTTCAAAATAACCGCCACCAACAATTCTACGATCACCTCTATTACCCAGCAGCTCTATTTGGGTATGCCGTCGGGTTTTTACGCCGCCAGTATATCACACTCTCTCCAACCCCACATTCCCTGCTCGGTCGCCACTTGTAAAGTTACTTTTTAGGCCGGGGTAAGAAACTTACAATCGAAAAGTTTCATGAAGGAAGTACATCCACAAAAAAATTTATCAAACAATTAAGTTCCCATAGTAAGCCACCACTGCAGCCAATGTGTGTTTATGCGTGCGTGCGTATTCCTGTGTGTGTGCATGTGCGAATAATTACTGAAACATCAGTTGCTCGAAGAGTTCAGGGGATCTCGTAGTCGAGCACTCTCGACTAGAGCTTCCTTACTTGTTTTTCCTTCAAATCCATCAAGCAAAAATTTCTCACATACTTTGTTCAAAATTATAGATTCATTTTCTCTTTCACATAATTTTCCAAGAAACTTCATTAAAGTTGTATCTATTTGATCTTCAGAGGTGCATTTTCCGATTTGCCACGCCCCTTGTCGACGGATTGGGAAAATGTTAACACTTATAAATCGGAGATTTCAAGACTCTAGCTTCAATAGCGCCGAAATAAACTGCGTTCAGTACGTACGGTGCGTACGGACAGACGGACGGACAGCAAGACGGACATTGCACAAAGCCAATATATTCATCATTATCAAATTCCTTTACACTCTGATTCAATCGAGTATACAGCGTTTGTGACCCCAGATGGACACTATGAGTTTTTATCTATGTCGCTCGGACTTGAATATGCACCTTCTGTTTTTCAACGTTTAGCATGGCAAGTTTTAGGTGAATTAGCAAATTCGTATGTTATCGTCTATATGAACGACATAATCATAATTGCCTCAACGATATGTCAAGCGTTGGAAAGGTTAGAGATCGTTCTAAACACTTTAACAGAGGCTGGATTTTCATTCAACATCACAAAGTATTCCTTTTTGAAAACATCGGTACAATATTTAGGTTACAATATTAGTGCGGGTGAAATTTGTCCAAATCCTCAGAATAGTAGCGTTGACTGCTCTGCCACCTCCACAGTTAGGCAGCATACTTAGACAATTCATTGGCTTGACATCTTATTTTCGACAACTTATTGAGGGATTTTCGCAGTTGATGAAACCGTTGTGTTTCTTAACTTCAAAGAAAAGTAAATTTATTTGGAAAACAGAACATGAGCAGATACGGAAAAAGGTTATTTCTATTCATACTGATAAACCAGTGCTTATACAGATGCAAGTTGTGATGGATACGGTGCAATTTTATTACACAACAAGTAAGAACGTTGCAGTCGGGCGTTACCGACTGCGGAACACTCAAAAAATGTGAAAATTACAGGTTATTTTTCGATATGCCACGCCTCTAAAGAGGCGTAAAAATTATTTTTGGGGTCATCGATAGAGGAGGTTACTGGCAACTTAACTATCTAAATTTAAAGCTTCTACAAATTTTGTGGTTTGCCACGCCTCCTGTGGGTGGACATATATCCGACAAAACTTTTTCGGTCTTGGGTGATCAGCCCAAGTATATATACAAAATTTGAGGTCTCTGGCATCGATAGTGTCCGAAATATAGAAGAATTTAAACAAGTAAGAACGTTGCAGTCGGGCGTTACCGACTGCGGAATACTCATTCACATCCCATCAACAATTTAATAGTTAAGTTTCGTTCTAATACTGTAGAATATACAGGTTTTTCCGATTTGCCACGCCCCAACTGGGCGTAGACACCTCATTTTTGGTTAGTTTTTAGAAAGAGATAACGTTACCCTAACTGCAAAGTTTGAATGCTTACCCTAAAAAAATGTGAAAATTACAGGGTATTTTTCGATATGCCACGCCCCTAAAGAGGCGTAAAAATTATTTTTGGGGAATCGATAGAGGAGGCTACCAGTAACTCAACTATCCAAATTTGAAGCTTCTAGCTATTATACTTTAGGAGATATAAACTTTTGCGGTTTGCCACGCCCCCTGTGGGCGGACATATATCCGACAAAACTTTTTGGTCTTGGGTGATCAGTCCGAGTAAATATACAAAATTTTAGGTCTCTGCCATCAATAGTGTCCAAAATATAGGAGAATTTAAAAAATCACTATATCTTCAGGTCCGATTTGCCACGCCCCCAACGGGCGTAGACTTATAATTTATCTTCAGACTTTATAGAATCATACCATTAGCTGACGTGCAAAATTTCAGCATTCTAGGTTTACAACTTTAGGAGATACAGTTTTATCCGATTTGCCACGCCCCCAATGGGCGTAGATATATCCGCCATAGCTCGTGATCTTGGGTGGTCAACGCGGACCTACATACCAAGTTTCAGCTTTCTAGCTCTTCAACAAACATGATTTCTGGTATATCGGAAAATGCATTTTCCGATTTGCCACGCCCCTAGTGGGCGGATCGGGAAAATTTTAACACTTTATAAATCGGAGATATACACGAGTATGTGGTCCAAATTTCAAGTCTCTAGCTTCAATAGCGCCGAAATAGATTGCGTTCATACGGACAGACGGACAGACGGACGGACGGACAGACGGACAGACGGACAGACGGACAGACGGACAGACGGACGGACAGCAAGACGGACATTGCACAAAACCAATATACTGATTCACTTTCGTGAATGAGTATAAAAATCACTATATATTCAGGTCCGCCCCTAATGGACGGAGATATATTCGCCATAGCTCGTGATCTTGAGTGGTCGATGCGGACCTACATACCAAGTTTCAGCTTTCTAGCTTTTCAACTAACATAATTTCTCGCATATCGGAAAATGCAGGAATTTTACTGTGTTCACTGATTGTAACTCGCTAAACGCATCACCAAATAAACAAGATTTGACCCCCAGAGCTAAGCATTGGTGGGCTTATTTGCAGGTGCTTAGATTCGATATTCAATATAGAGAGGGACAAAGAATGGCGCACGTCGACTTTTTGTCAAAAAAATTCTCTTTTGCCAAAGCCTACTTCTGCCGTTAAGGTGATTGGCGAGAAAAGACTTAACCTGGCTGAAATTTCAAGCCACTGGCTCATTGCTGAATGGCGTCGAGACTCGGACATAGCCGAAATTGTGAATACATTAAAAGTCCGTTATAAATCAAGTACACGAGTCAATAATGCGCTTAGGTTGGGAGAAGACACTATATAAAGTCTATGATATTTATTGCTTTGACAATAAGGAAAAATATGTTAGAACATTTGTTGATAACTGTATCACTCGTAAAATGTCCAAATCATCATCAGGCAAAATACAAGCTGAATTACATCCAATTCCGAAAATCAATATTCCTTGGCATACAATGTATATCGATATAACTGGAAAACTAAGTGTCAAAAGTGATCAGAAAGAATATGATATTGTTCAAGTAGACGTGTTTACCAAGTATGTCTCTCTTAGTCGTAGTCATAAATTAGACAGTAAAAGTTACATAAATGTTCTTCAATTCGCTGTTTCGTTGTTTGGAGTATCAAACCAAATAATAGCTGACCAAGGAAGGTGTTTTACGGGCGTAAAGTTTAGCCAATTGTAAAACTAACCGTGTGACGAGGGCTAGTCCGTTAGAAATGTTATTTGGAAAGGTGGTATGATGGGGATTGCCTTAATGGATAAAACAACTTTCAAATATTTAAGGAACGAACTTTCTAATTTCCTATAAATAAAAAATTATTAATAAAATAAGTGAGAAAGCTGTAGTAAAGACTGCTCGACTACGAGATCCCCTGAACCCTTCGAATAACTGATTTAATAATTCTTTGCGTCTTTCTGCTTACAAAAGAAATACACACATACACACACACACACACACACACACACACACACACAGACACATATGGGCACGCACGCATAAACACGCATGGGCTGCAGTGTCGGCTTACTATGGAAAATTAATTGTTCGATAACTTTTCTTGTGGATGTACTTCCTTCATGAAACTTTTAGATTGTGATTATAAAATTAAAGTGTGTATGTGGGCAAAAGCACAACTCTCTAGTATTTGAATGGGATGGGGGTGAATATTACAAAAATCGAAATTCTAGAATATGAATTAACATATAAAATTAGGCGACTCTAGCTTTGAAGATAATGGAAATAAAATCGATAAAAGATAACGGGAAGAGTTATCGATTTTTTGAGATAAACTCGATATCCGCGCTTTATATGCGGACATATGAAAAATCAAGTCTCTAGTTCTTATATCTTCTACAGACGGACATACAGAGAGACGGACAAAGCTAAATCTAAATTATATATAAGTTAAGACTATCGACAATTTAAGGAGGCTGGAGAGTCCATTCAGAATTTCAAGGGGAGAATCCAACCAGTAGAGCCAGTTCATATTCGGACTA
Source organism: Drosophila arizonae (assembly GCF_054131065.1). Taxonomy (NCBI): domain Eukaryota; kingdom Metazoa; phylum Arthropoda; class Insecta; order Diptera; family Drosophilidae; genus Drosophila; species Drosophila arizonae. The sequence continues at coordinate 36,132,222 of NC_142927.1, forward strand.
GAGAGAGTTTAGATCTATTGTTACTAAATTATATAAAATATATTATTTATTTGAACACAAAGTTGTTTATATTCACAAGAACCCAACACAGCGTCCCAGAAGTACCGTTTTATCGGGCCGACAGCGTTGTGTCGCTATTGCGGAGTGAAGTTCGGTAGTATGCACAAAGAGTAATTGAGAGACACAAGTTAATTGTGTTTAGAATTCGAGTGCGGTCGAAACTCGCTGCGCGAAAATGATGGGAGAAGGAAATAGCTTTCCGACATCAGAAGTGGGATCTGGCCCTCTACCTTCAACACTAGATGCGTTGATGTTGATGTAGATGACCACCTTTTATGACGCATCTACTGGAAAAGCAAAATAAAAATTTAATTGAACTGGCTCGGGCTCTACAAACAACGACATCATCTTTCGCGTCTTTCTGCTGCAGTGATGGCTTACTAAGGGAACTTAATTGTTCCATGTGGATGTAGTTTCATGAAACTTTCAGATTATGATTATATCATAGATATGTATGTATTTGCCAAAGCACAAGTCCCTAGTATTTGAAATACGCCTTTTACAAATGTGTTGGTAGGGGGTGGATATGAAGATGGGGGTGAATTGTAACAAAAATCGAAATTGTATAAAATACATATAAGTATACATTAAAAATTTGGAGACTTTAACTCTAAAGATGTAGATACAAATTTATTACTGGTTTTCGATAATGTTTTAATCGATAACAAAATAAAGGGGCAATTTATCGATATTTAAAGCAAAACTCGATATGCGCGTGCCATACATGGACCTAGGAAAAAAATTTCAAGTCTCTAGCTCTTTTATCTTCTGAGATCAAATATACGGGCAGACGGACAGACGGACAGACCTTTTCACGAAACCATTATACCTTTGTTTCCCATTTTGATTGGGTTCAGGGTATAATAACTTCACTTGACCTAACAACTGGAACTTAAATTAAACTTATTTCAACTATGTAAGATAATATTATTAATAAATAGAACCTGAACATCTATTTATGAAGTCAGATAGCGGCTTTTCTATTCTACTTGATGCTAATTCTACTTTTGATTTCAAATGTAACTCCGTAATGGCGTAGTGCCACGGTAGGTTATGAATCCTTTTTAGTATTTATTTACTTATTTATTTCTTAAAGATATCGACAAAAACGGGAGTCAACATAAAATTAAATGGCCTAAACATAGTACAGAAAATAATTACAATAGTATCACCAACCCGATGGGGGTATTTGTTAGTCCGGCCAGCTATGCCCACGTTTCACAGCCAAATATGGTCAGTGATACTACTGAGACTATGAAAAGGAAGTGTTAGAAAGAAAACTTAAAATAAATATTAAATAAAGAAATATTAAGTATAGATAATAAAATATTGAAAACAAGTAAGAACGTTGCAATCGGGCGTTACCGACTGCGGAATACTGTAAGGTGGCCTTTTTTGCCCACCTTACATGTTTGCAGGTAATAAGTAAAGATATCGAATGAAATAGAGTTTTGTTATGGTGAATAGGATTTGAGGCATAGTTTGATTTTGTAGCGATTAAGGAAAATGAAATGGAATTTTGTTGTTATGGATTTTTATTTTTGTAGTTATTAAGATTATATTTTGAAGTCATTGTTTATATTTCAGATGTAGGACGTAAGTTGATATTAGTTGATTATTATTAGGCAGTAAGTAGAATAAGCGTTAGTTCGTAAGGTAGCACTAAGTAGCTGATAATTAGATGTAAATACCGTAGCGATTAGCCTTAGAAAGTAAGCGAAATTCAAATGAGTGGGCGGGAACGCGATCAGCAATGCAACCGTGCAGCTCGAAAGCTCGCGGTGGTGAATTGCATTGCTGGTCGCGTGGTAAAATCTGCACAGCGGCAGAAGAGGATTGAAAGCTGCGTGTAGTTTTTAGTTAGTTTCGAGCTCCCGAAGCGAGCGGACGTGACAGCGAGAACAAAAGGCAGCGAGACGATTTAGCGAGTATAGAGAACAAAGGCACAAATAAAGTAAGAACATGTGTAATGGAATTAACTTGCGTGTTTTATTCAGATCTGGTTTGTCAACTAATTCCCCAGTCCACTAATCATAAGGCCCAGGCCACGTGGTCGCCTAACCTATACAACTTCCCCTCCCCCTCTCCGATTTCTTAACTCAATACGTCCCGTATCAACTTACAAATTTCTTGTGAGTTATGGCCCTGGGCAGACTGAGACTCTGACCCCGGCTGGAAAATAATGTAACCTTACAAGTGGCGCCCGAGCAGGGACGCGGGGCTAGAGAGAGTGTGGTATACGGGCGGCGTAAAAACCCACCGGCATACCCAAATAGAGGTGACGGGCAGTAGAGGCGATTGCGTAGTTATTTGGTGGTTAATTTGAATATAGGCGTAAAAAGCAGCAAAAGGCAAGAACATTCATGGTAAAGTGCAAAAATTAAAAAGTGAAGACACCCTACGACGGCCGTGGGGTCGGGGGGTCAGAAATTTCGGGAAGCGTCGAGCGGAAAACGGGACCAGAAAACCGTTGCGGCGCCGAAAAGTACAGAGCGTGCGAAAATATTACGCAGAAGCGTAAAACGCATGTGCATAAGCATGTGCACGCGCGGGGGCAGCGTAGCGAACGTCGCCGAAATGCAGCAACGAGAAGTGGTAAGAGCAGAGTGTGTATATATGTATGCACACACCAAAAGTAAGTAACAGGAAAAAAAAGAAGGTGGTCATAGTGAACGAAATTAAATGTCAACAAGATCATTGATGCCGCTGCAATTGCACCAAGGAGCTAATAGTTGAGTATAAAAGTGGTTACAAATGAAGTAGGAGGAGAAGTGAAAGCATTTAGTGCCGACGGCAAGCGAATATACCCGCCATAAGAAAGTGTAGTTGTGAAAAAAGAAACAGTCAAGAAAACGCGCATAGTCAAGTGTGCAAGTGTGCATATATATACATGAGTGAATGTAAGGATTAGCGGGGAGAGAACAAAAGGTGAAATAGTGAAGTGTATATATGTATGTGCGTGGGTGCATGCGTGCGTACATATTTATATACATGCGCAGCGCTCAGTTAAGAGAGAGTGAATAGTAAAGGGTACTATGCGCATATAGGCAAGGGTACATATGTGTATATGTACGTGAGAGAACAAATTGAGAGAGAGAGAGAGAGCGATCGGTCAAGCGTATGTGTGTGACTATGCGCATATGACACTGGGCGATTTTTTTGTATGCTTGCACATGCAGGTGCGTGTATGTGTGTAATTATGCGCATATGACACTAGGCGATTTTGCTAATGCGCGTGTGACACTAGGCGATCTTTCTGATGCGCATATGACACGAGGCGATTTTGATCGTGGGAGTGGACAATAGACCGAGACCAGTGAAAATAAAATTAAATAAAATAAAATAAAATAAAATAAAATAAAATACAATAAAATAAAATAGAATGAAATGAAATGAAATTAAATTAAATGAAATTAAATGAAATGAAATGAAATGAAATGAAATGAAATGAAATGAAATGATATAAAAACGCACTGGAACGGAGCGAAGCGGAACATAGCAAGGTTAAGTAGGATAAAGCGAAGCGAAGTAAAAGCAAAGAAGATAAAGCGAAGCCAAGTCAAGTGAAGATGAAGTGAGGCGATATGAGATAATGTGAAGAGAAAACGCAGCAAGGAGAACTGGAGCGGAGTGAATCAGAATAAAAGCGGAGTAATAAAGATAAGAGTAAATAGAGATAAAATAAGGCGGAATAAGTAGAGACGGGAAAGTCAAGTAAAGTAACTAGAGTAAAGAGAAGAGGAGTAAGTCAAGTAAAACGGTAGTGAAAGCAAAGCAAGTTGAAGCGAACAAACTAGGATAAAGGGATAAAGTTGAGTTGGATGAGCGAACGGAAAGTGAAAAAAAGGAAGGGGAATAAGATCAATTAAGAAGTAAAATTGAAAGAAAAAAAAAAAAAATACATAAAACAGAACAGATTAAGAAAGAACGAAGGAAAGAAATAAAACAAAATAGATTAAGAAGAATAAAGAAAACGAAATAAAATAGATTAAGAAAACAACAAAATAGATTAAGAAAAATAACGAAATAAAACAAAATAGATTAAAAAAAAAAAAAAAAAGATTAAGAGAAAAACAGGAATAAAACTAAAGAGAGCGAAATAGGTTAAGGCGAATAAAGAAAGTAAAGCAAAACTAGAATAAGTGCAGAAAGGCAAGGAAGAGGATAAAGGAATAAAATAAGATAGATTAAGACGGGAAAAGCAAACAAAATTGTGTAAGATAAGAAGGAGAGGAAGAAGAAAAAATTATAATAATATGATAATAATACGGATAAAGGAGTAAAAAAAAAGAAAAAACAAGTAAGAAAGCTCTAGTCGAGACTGCTCGACTACGAGATCCCCTGAATAGATATTTCAATAATTTTTCGCGTCTTTCAGCTTACACAAGAAACACGCACACACACACGCACGTACGGACACACAGGCATACATACACACACACGCATACAGACACACATAAACACAAACACACGCATACACACAAACGCATACATACACACACATACATACACACACATACATACACACACATACATACACACACATACATACACACACATACACACACACACATACACACACTTGAATTCACGACGGTGTTCGACGAGCTTGCCGAGGATGCTAGGGGTCGGAAGGCCATTATAGCTGGAGATTTTAACTCCTGGGCGCTAGAATGGGGTAGCCCCACAACAAATGCCAGAGGTCGTATCCTACTGGAGATCTTCGCGACACTAGATGTTGCACTGCTCAACACTGGTCATGAGTACACCTTCAGTCGGGCGGGATACGGAACTGTTATCGACATTACTTTTGTCACTTCATCCCTCTTTCGGGGAGCAACATGGAGCCATTGCGATAGCTATACAGGCAGCGATCGTACGGCACTTCTGTTCACAATAGGTGAGCCACCTGCCAGGGCGTCAACATTGTGGAGGGAGTCGTATCGGCTAGATACTTTTGATCCCGCGGTCTTTTCAGAGGCCATTCAGTCTCTGGGTACAATTGGTAATGCTGAGGCCAGAGCATGCCAAATGGTAGCCCAAATACAGTGTGCCTGCAATAGCAGCATGTTACGTCGCAAACAGTTCACGCGACAACATGAGCCTACGTATTGGTGGAATACGCCTTGGGGCAGGGCATATAAGATAGTAGTTAAAAGACTATACGCAGGTAGACAGGTGCAGCCTACGGATCGTCTGGAGCTTAAATCGATTGTGGAAACACTCTTTCCAGAAAGTCTAAGCTCCATTCACGCCCCTGAGTCCGAGTCTGCTGATCAGGGCTCAACGAGCACTGAAATTGTGTTAGTTACAGAGGAAGAAATATCAGAAGTTCTCCGAGGTCTTATAACCAACACAGCTCCAGGGCCGGACTGGATCCCAAATCGTGCGCTAAAGCTAGCCCTCGCCTTGCACCCAAGTACGTTCGCCGAATTATTTAATGCATGCCTGATCCAAGAGACGTTCCCGGCAAAATGGAAAGCCCAGAATCTGGGATTGCTACCCAAGGCTGGCAAACCACTATATGAGCCATCTTCGTACAGACCGATCTGTCTCTTAGACACCATGGGAAAGGTGTTTGAGAAACTGATCTGCTCTAGGCTGGAGACTGCGATTGCAAGCGCCGGAGGCCTGTCACCAAACCAATTTGGATTCCGGAAGGCCCGGTCAACAACGGACGCGCTTAACAAAGTTGTCGGTCTGGCCACTTTCGCTATTTAAGACACCAGATGGAGGCACGGGACGAAGGAATACTGCATCATCGCGACCCTGGATGTAAGGAATGCCTTCAACACAGCTAGTTGGGATATGATACTGAATGCGCTGTCACAATATAATATCCCTAAATATCTAAGAGAGATAATAAAGAGCTACTTCAGTGGAAGAACACTGGTATACAACACGAGTGAGGGTCCCCAAACTCATACAGTGTCAGCTGGAGTACCCCAAGGCTCAGTGCTGGGGCCTCTCCTATGGAACATCATGTACGACAGCGTACTGCGCTTGGAACTACCAGCAGGCGCGCACACCATTGGCTTTGCTGATGATGTAGCTGTCGTAGCAGAGGATATGTGCAGCGAAAGTATCAATCGCATACGAAGCTGGTTGACAGGAGCTGGGCTCGAGCTTGCGGCACACAAGACCGAAGTTGTACTAGTCAGCAGTCGCAAAAGAGTGGAAACTGCCAATATAAAGATCGGCAGCGTAACCATTGCGTCAAAGATAGACACAAGATTAACTTTCCGCGAGCACTTAGAATATGTGCATAAAAAGGCAGCTGACTCTTGTAGAGCTCTCTCGAGAATCATGCTTAACACGCGGGGACCTAAACAGCAACGACGTCTCCTCCTAATGAGCGTCATTAGGTCTGTCATCCTCTATGCTGCGCCAATATGGGCAAGAGCGATGGCAACGCCGAGCTACAGCCGAGGAATTTGCGCGATCTACAGGCTGTGCGCAATCAGAGTCAGCTGCGCTTTCAGGACTATCTCCGATGACGCGGCGCTCGTCATAGCCGGTATGGTGCCACTGGAGTATTTGGTCGCCGAAGCCGTGGAGCGGAATTCGCACGGGCCTACGCGACTCAACGCTGTCAGGGCGAACAGCATCGCACGATGGCAAAGAAGGTGGAATAGCTCAGCTAAAGGGCGGTGGACGCACAAGCTCATCCCGGAGCTTGAACCATGGGTTAACCGCAAACATGGCGAGGTTAACTTCTACCTTACGCAGATCCTCTCGGGTCATGGATGCTTTCGGAGCTATTTGAAGCGCTTTGGCCACGAGGAATCTGACGAGTGCCCCTGGTGCGAGCGAGGCCATGTGGAAGATGCCAACCACATTCTTTTCGAATGTGGACGGTTCCTGGAGGAGAGGCGTCGTCTGGAAGAGGCAGTGGGCCGCTCCATCAGAGCGGACAACTTAGTGAACGCCATGCTGGAATCGGAGGAAGCTTGGGAACTAACAAGCACCTTCGCGGCCACGGTGATGATGGAGCTCCGCAGAGTCGAGCGATCGAGAAGAAGAGCTGTCCCAGGCTAAGGTAGCGCATAGTGCTTGCGAAGCAATGCTTTACGGCCGTCCCGCAAGCACCGCGCGCTGTCCTAGCCACCACGCTACTTGTAATTTGTTATATAATTTTGTCAATAAATGAATATATAAAAAAAAAAAACACACACATACACACACACAAACAATTACATACATATACACACACAAGCATAAACACGCATGGGCGGCAGTGAGCGCTTACTATGAGAACTTAATTGCTTAATAACTTTTTTTGTGGACGTACGATCTTCATGAAACTTTTAGATTATGATTATAACATGGATATGCATGTAATTGCCAGAGCACAAGTCTCTAGTATTTGAAATACGCTTTTTACAAAAGTGTGGGTGAGGGGTAAATTTTAACAAAAACCGAAATTGTATAAGCATACATTAAAAATTTGGAGACTCTAGCAATAAAGATGTAGAAGATATAATTTTATAACTGGTTTTCGATAAGGTTTTTATCGATAAAAAAAGATCGGGATGAGTTATCGATTTTTTAATAATCGATATCCGCGCTGTAATTACGAACATTTTACAAAAAATTTGAAATCTCTAGCTCTTATATCTTCTGAAATCGACGCGTTCAAACATACGGACAGACGGACAGACGGACAGACAGAAAGACGGACAGGGCCAAATCAACTCAGCTCGTCACCCTGATCAAGAATATATATACTTTGTGGGGTCTGCCACGCCTCCTTCTGCCTGTTACATACATTTCAACAAAACCATTATACCCTGATTTCCCATTTTCAATGGGTTCAGGGTATAAAAAAAAAGAGAGAGAAGGAGAAAAAAAAGAGAAAGAAAAAAAAAACAAAGAAAAAAGGAAAGGAAAGAAAACATGGAAAAGATATTAGTATAAGCGAACAAGGAAGCATCAAGACAACAAGGCATCAAGAATGGAAGGAGGAACACCCCATACTTCGGGACTAAGCGTCGGCTGTAAAGAGGAGTTGATAGCGGTGGCATGGGATCTCGGCCTTGAAGATGAAGGCCGCGTGGAGGATCTCAGAAAGAGGTTGTCGTCATTCATCCAGGGCGGCAACTATTCGGTGGAAATCAAAGGAAGACTGGCCGAATGGGAGACACGTTTCTCTTCGGGAGGCGCGGCGTCGAGTATGGGCGGCCGCGCGTACCAGAAATCAGAGCCCGATTTGCGGAAGATCCAGGAGAGTGGTTCCATTTCAGCGGCGCCGCTTAGGCTTAGCGTGCCGACGGCGAGCAGCGTGGCTGGGAGCCGGAGGGACGAGAGGCCGAGGGAATCCGGCAGTGGTGGCGAAATGAGGATTGAGCGACAGGCTCCAGCGTTCCATGGAATATCACCGAGCAAGTGAGAAAGTTGAGAATGAAATACGACGGTCGGTCGGATCCTCTCGGTTTCATCGAAATCCTGGAGGAGCGAGCCATAACTTATGGGATCGAACTGGACAGGATGCCGAGGGCGCTGAGCGAGGTGTTGGCAGACAAGGCGGCTAAGCGGTTCTTAACTAGTGGGCTAAGAGACGTGCCCGGGATGGAATTCAAGAAAGAGTTCTTGGATTTCTTCTTACCTCCCCAATACCTCGAGCGTCTGGAGGACCAGATTCGGGCGCGCCGGCAGCGGGAAGGCGAACCCTTCAAGGACTACTTGATTGAGCTGCGTCTATTAATGCGTCAGGCTAGATACAGCCCGGCCCAAGAATTGAATAGGGCCTACGAAAACGCATCCCCGGAATACAGGCTGTACGTACGGAGGCACGATTTCTCATCGCTAACACAGCTGGCCCAGATGGCCGCGGAGTTCGAGAACGTGAGGAGTCAACAAAGAGAACGTGGAAGGAAGGCGACGGTGGAGACCGCCTGGCCTAAGCCAGCGGAGGTGCGGCAGAATAATCCCTTCTGCGAGAAGATGTCTGATCCCCGGGCTGGAGGACAAGCCGGGGGACAGAGGGAGACGCCAGCGACGACACCTTCGACGGAGGCAACTAGCCGGATGATGGCGCAGGACGCTGGACCCAGGCCGAGTTGGGTCTGTTATCGATGCGCACAACGCGCAGGAATGTCGTAACGCGCCGGTGTTGTTCTGCCGAGACTGCAGGCAGCGAGGCCGGACTGCGAGGGAGTGTTGCGAACAGGACGGTGCGGGAAACGGCCAGGGGCGCCCTCCAAGAGAGCGGAGCGGCGCCAATTAGATACGGAAGACGACGTCGGGGGTCAAAGGATGACCGCCACGATCGACACCGGGGTCACGCGCAGTTTTGTCAGCGAAGATTGCGTGCGCCAACGGACGATACGAGGCGAGCGTTGCCAGGTGGAGTCGCGAATCAAGCTGGCCGATGGATCGGTGCCGACGTGACAAGGATGATGAAAACGGATGTAAGTCTGGCTGGAAAGACGGCGGAAGCGAACCTGCTAATAATGCCGACCATGCTGGACCATGTCATCCTCGGCATGGATTTTCTGTGCGCCATCGGCACTACGGTGCGTTGCGGCAACGCGGAGCTGGAAATGAGTATGGTGGACGACGTGGGAGAAGGAGCGTTGCCACCGAGGGAGCGAAGAAGGGAGAAAGGCAGCAGCGGTTTTAGAGAGCAAGGCCAGCTCGCTAAAGGAGGTGTGAGAGAGTCGGGCCCAGAGGTGTCGCGCGAAGCCGCGACGTCGAAGGAGGATCCGAGGTCGGCAATCACGGTGTCGACAGTCGGCGTTCAGGATGCGTCAAGCCAAGGCGCGCCGCCCGACGAGAAAAGAGGTGAGAGGAAACGGACTAAGAAAAGAGGAAATAAGAGGAAAAGAATGAATGAAAGAACGCCGAAGAGAGAATCTTCCGGCGACAAAAGGGAATGAAGAGAAAAGAGGCGAGACACTGGAGTATAAACGGGGAGCTGGGCCTCCCACGAGAGCTGTGAAGCAGAGCGAGGATTTGAGGGGCGGACCCGAAGAGCGGCCGCCGGAGTTTAGGTCGGTCGAGTTGGAGAAGGAAGGTGAGCCCGGAGGCGGCCCACCGACAAGACAAGAATCAGAGAGCGAGTACGGAGGAAAGGAACGATCCGCGCCCGGTAGCAAGGAGTGGCCGGAGGAGTTGGAGGAAGAACTGCAGGAGTTTCTAGAAGCAGAGCTGGCATTGTTTGAGGACCTCAGAGGCGTGACGCACATCGCCGAGCATAGTATCCGGATGAAGGACGACAAGCCTTTGAAGCAAAGGTTGCGGCACGCACGATTCATATCGACGCTGGATCTAAAGAGCGGGTACTGGCAGATCCCGATGGCGGCTGATAGTAGGGAATATACGGCGTTCACTGTGCCAGGCAGGGGACTGTTCCAATGGCGAGTGATGCCGTTCGGTTTGCATTCGGCGGGGGCGACATTCCAGAGGGCACTGGATACAGTCATCGGGCCCGACATGGAGCCTCACGCGTTTGCATATCTAGATGACATAGTGGTCATCGGAGCGACAAAGGAGCAGCATGTGGCCAACCTGAAGGAAGTTTTCCGGCGGTTGTATGCGGCCAATCTGAGACTCAACAGAAAGAAATGCAGTTTCTTTCGGGAAAAGTTGGCGTACCTTGGCCACGTGATAAGCGGAGAGGGGATTTGCACGGATCCCGCGAAGGTTGAGGCGATTCGGAGCCTCCCATCACCTTCGTGTCTAAAGGAGTTGCGGCAATGCCTAGGAATGGCATCGTGGTATAGACGGTTCGTGCCGGACTTCGCATCGCTAGTACAACTGATGACGAAGCTCCTGAAGAAGGGTCAGAAGTGGACCTGGAGCGAGGAACAGGAGGAGGCGTTGCAGAAACTCAAGGAGAGTTTGACGACCGCGCCTATTCTGGCCTGTCCCGACTTCTCGGCCGAATTCGTGCTGCAGACCAACGCCAGCGACTACGGCCTCGGTGCAGTGCTGACGCAAGAAGTTGAGGGGCAGGAGCGAGTGATAGCATATGCCATTCGGAAGTTACTGAAGGCGGAGCTAAACTACTCGGCCACGGAAAAGGAGTGTCTCGCGATCGTCTGGGCGATCCGAATGATGCGATGTTACCTGGAGGGTTACAGGTTAGACGTCGTCATGGATCACCTAGCGCTGAAATGGCTCAACTCTATAGAAAGTCCCACGGGCCGGATCGCTCGTTGGGCGCTAGAGTTGCAGCAATTCCAGTTCGATGTACGCTATCGCCGTGGGAAATTGAATGTGGTGGCCAACGCACTATCCCGACAGCCCATAGACAGTTGCAAGCAGGCAACATTGTGTTGCCGTGGAAGAAAATCCCCCTTGCGGGTGGATAAAGAGGATGCGTGAAAGGATCGTAAAGGAGCCTGAGAAGTTCCAGGATTACGTGGAGGAGAACGGGCAGTTATACCGGAATTTAGGCCATAGGATAGACGAGGAGGACTTTATCCCATGGAAGCTCTGCGTTCCAAGCAGTTTGAGGGACAGAGTGATGAGGGAGTGTCACGACGCTCCCACGGCCGGACATCAAGGAGTGAGGAAAACGGCAGCACGACTTGCGCAAAGGTACTATTGGTCGGGCATGTTCCGAGATGCCGCCAAGTACGTGAGGTGTTGCGAAACGTGCCAAAGATTTAAATGCGTGCAACAAAAGCCGGCCGGGCATATGCTCACAAGGCAGGTGGCGGAGCCAATGGCGGTCTTGTGCGCAGACTTCGTGGGACCGTTGCCTCGTTCCAAGCGTGGGAACACAATGTTGTTGGTGTTCCACGACGCTTTCGCTAAATGGGTGAAGCTGGTGCCATTGAGGAGAGCTACTACCGCTCTGTTGCAACTGGCGTTCCGGGAACGTATACTCAGCAGATTTGGAGTACCCAGGACATTCGTTTGCGACAACGGCGTACAATTTGCAAGTAGGAGTTTCAAGGCGCCTTTTTCGCCGCAGGAGAACCCGACGGAGAGAACGAATCGCACGGTGAAGACAATGATAGCTCAGTATATCGAAGGCCATCAGAGCTCATGGGACGAGCTGCTGCCGGAGATAACGCTGGCCGTCAATTCGAGCGTGGCCGACTCCACGGGCTTGACTCCAGCATTTCTGATGTTTGGGCGGGAACCACGCCTACCCGCCGCTTTGTACGATGAAGTCACTCCCGGTTCGGCGGCCCGAGGCCAAAGAAGTTAAAATGAGAGAGGTTTTCGACATAGTGCGAAATAACTTGCAGCGAGCATCAAAAGATCAAGGCAGGCACTATAACTTAAGACGGCGTGACTGGCGGCCAACGTTGGGTTCGGCAGTTCTGTTGCGACAACATCAACTGTCGAACGCGGCGGAAGGATTCGCGGCAAAACTGGCGCCCAAATTCGACGGCCCTTACAAGGTCGTTAAGTTTCTATCCCCCAACGTAGTGCGCCTAACGAAGGAGGGCGAACGCAAGAGAAGGGTGGCCAACATTGCACAGTTGAAGCCATTTCATCAAGGGGATGAGGAAATTGACATGATCCCGGTAACCGAGACCAGGGAAATGGGGAACAGGCCTATACGGTGACCGTCGACTCATCGGGGGGCGTAATAATTTCCCTGTCGAAGTAAGGGGGAGGGTGTAAGGTGGCCTTTTTTGCCCACCTTACATGTTTGCTGGTAATAAGTAAAGATATCGAATGAAATAGAGTTTTGTTATGGTGAATAGGATTTGAGGCATAGTTTGATTTTGTAGCGATTAAGGAAAATGAAATGGAATTTTGTTGTTATGGATTTTTATTTTTGTAGTTATTAAGATTATATTTTGAAGTCATTGTTTATATTTCAGATGTAGGACGTAAGTTGATATTAGTTGATTATTATTAGGCAGTAAGTAGAATAAGCGTTAGTTCGTAAGGTAGCACTAAGTAGCTGATAATTAGATGTAAGTACCGTAGCGATTAGCCTTAGAAAGTAAGCGAAATTCAAATGAGTGGGCGGGCACGCGATCAGCAATGCAGCCGTGCAGCTCGAAAGCTCGCGGTGGTGAATTGCATTGCTGGTCGCGTGGTAAAATCTGCACAGCGGCAGAAGAGGATTGAAAGCTGCGTGTAGTTTTTAGTTAGTTTCGAGCTCCCGAAGCGAGCGGACGTGACAGCGAGAACAAAAGGCAGCGAGACGATTTAGCGAGTATAGAGCACAAAGGCACAAATAAAGTAAGAACATGTGTAATGGGATTAACTTGCGTGTTTTATTCAGATCTGGTTTGTCAACTAATTCCCCAGTCCACTAATCATAACCACCGCGACACTACTAACTGGTAGTTTGAACGAGGTCACGACCCGTTCGCCAGAAGGTTAAAACTCTGGCAGTCAAACCGCGTGGTCTTGAGCGAACGACGGCGGCAACGCTGGCCGTTCCTCGATCCGCGGTCTACCAATCGTAGTAACCCCACTAACATTCCACAACACGCCTTCGCAGCCCCAATCTGGAGTGCGCTTGATCGCGCCACTCGACTGCGGCTACCCTCCCGCGTGCAAACGCGTGGGCATGGGCGTGGGCGTGGGCGTGGGCGTGGTCGGCGAGCTCAGGCCACGTGGTCGCCTAACCTATGCAACTTACCCTCCCCCTCTCCCATTTCTTAACTCAATACGTCCCGTATCAACTTACAAATTTCTTGTGAGTTATGGCCCTGGGCAGACTGAGACTATGACCCTGGCTGGAAAATAATGTAACCTTACAATACTCACTCAAATCCCATCAACAATTAGTAGTTAATTTTCGATCTAATACTGTAGAAAATGCGGAGTTTCCCGATTTGCACTCAGAACGAGATAACGGTACCCTAACTGCAAAGTTTGAACGCCCCTAAAAAGGCGTACAAATTATTTTTGGGGTATCCCAACAATCCAAATTTGAAGCTTCTAGCTATTATAATTTAGGAGATGTAAACTTTTGCGGTTCTCCACGCCCCTGTGGGCGGATATATATGCGATAAAGGTTTTTGGTTTTGGGTGATCAGCCCGAGTGTATATAAAAAATTTGAGGTCTCTGGCAAATATAGCAGAATTTAAAAAAATCACTATATATTCAGGTCCGATATTCAACGCCCCTAATGGGCGTAGACATATAATTTTGTCATTCGACTTTATAGAATCATAACATTAGCTGACGTGCAGCGCTATAGCTGTAAAACTCTTTGAGCTTTATCCGATTTGCCACGCCCTCACTGGGCGTAGATATTGTAATAAAATGAACCAATCAAACTATTGCTTTGAGTTCTGGACAGCGAATGCTCTCCGTATTTTATTCAATAATCGTCTTAGCCTAAAATACATAAAGTTTAGATAAAGAATTCTGTCGCTAAAAGCAGCGGCAGAATGGAAGTATATAGCATGCTGTATGTGTGTGTATATATGTTTGTATGCATATGCAGAAGGCATATACATTTAGCTTTAAGCTGCGGCGTGGAAGAGAACGTAACAATGCTTACGCTGCAAATCCCACGCTGCAGGCCGGCTTATACATAAGTGAGCGATCATATTACGGCACTTATGTATGGCTGTTATAATATAAATGAAGCAACAAAGTGTTGTTATGTTGTGAGCATGATACTCCTACTTATATTAGGCATATGTCTACTTCATATATTGTATACACTAAAATAATGTGAGCATATGCTTATACGACATACAACATACTACACCTCCCCTTTTTTAAAAAAAATAACGTAATATAATGTAGTTATTTAAAAATAAATTTTTTTTGTTTTTATATATTTATATGCTATGTTGTATTCTTAAAACAAAATATTATACTTTTTTTATTTATTTTTTTTTAACATTCTTTTTTTTTTTTTTTGTTAAAAAAATTTTCTTTTAAAATTTTCTGTTTGTTATTAAATGTTTTTTTTTTTTTTTTTTTTTTTTTTTAATTTTTTTTTTTTTTTGTATTTACAATGCATAAAAAAAATTTGTTAAATATTTTTGTTTTCTTTTTAATAAAAAATTCAATGCATTTTACTAAAATTGATTCCATTGTTCGAGAAATGAGGGTATTTATGAAATGAATATTTTTTTTTTTTATTAATTTTTATTTTTATTTTTATTTTTTTTTTTTATTTATATATATATCTTTAAATTGGTTGATCAGACCAATTTTATATCTTCATATATTTTTGAATCTGTCTGGTGGTTTTGTGCAGTAGATATTGTGCAGTAAATATTCGCACAAGTCATATGGTGTTTTATACTCTGTTTCCATGTCCGTAATGAACGTCTTCATTGGACCGTACTTCAGAACAAGATTTTTGAATATTGCTTTGGCAACAGTTGTTGCACTTATATTTGCAATTTCAGATAGTAGAATTATAATTGTATGTAATGTCATGTAATGTAAACAGTATCGCTTCTCGATCGTTATTAATTACTATTTGGGTCACCGGCTTGAGTAGCGCTACTCTAGAATATATTATTGCCCATATTATTAAAAGAATCTGTGAAACTAGTTCAAAGATCTTTTGCACGGTGCCTCTTGTGTTGCTGATTATATATACACCGGCTTGTCATGCAAGCCTTTGGAAAATCTGACCTAAGTCTAGAATTCCATTGGAGTACAAAATCGCTAACATCAATTCTTGCTATAATTTCTTCATGTTTCTAAAAACATGTCGATTTGTTATATGCAAGGCCACTACTTTTCATATTTCGTCATTACAAATGACATTGGGCTTAGAAGCGTTTGTTAAGAGATTGCATAGGCAAATCTTCTTGAACATATCCTGCAGGATTTATCTGTTTACTTGCCTGGTAGTGACTTCAGGACTTTTATAAAATTTTTGTCCTCACCAGTTGAGAATCTTAGTCGCCTTTTACGACAAGCGTTCTCTCACTGTGGTTGTATTCTAGAGCCCCGCGACCACACGGGTGTGTCTAAGGAGGCTTTAGTTACATTTTAAATCATAAAAGATGTGTATGTTGTGTAACGAACCTTCGGTTTATCCCGAGTCTAAGCTGGGCTAGTTTCAGCTGACTGTGGATTCGTTGCCAACAAATTTATTTGTTGAAGCCCCTGCGATATTAATTAGTCACTTGTGATTTATAATTTATAGCGTAAAGTATATTTTCTTGAATATAAGCTTGTAATTTTACACGTCACTTATTTTATGATTCTATGCTGGTTCGCTTTAGCAAGGCACACCGGCTGAGTGCTGGTTCAACGTACTCAGGATGGGAGAGTGTTGTGCAAAGTCAAGCTAGTTTCAGTGAAACGATTCGGAAACGCCAGGATCTGCGTGACGACCAACTGCTTTTACACGCACATTGCCCATTTTTCAAAATAACCGCCACCAACAATTCTACGATCACCTCTATTACCCAGCAGCTCTATTTGGGTATGCCGTCGGGTTTTTACGCCGCCAGTATATCACACTCTCTCCAACCCCACATTCCCTGCTCGGTCGCCACTTGTAAAGTTACTTTTTAGGCCGGGGTAAGAAACTTACAATCGAAAAGTTTCATGAAGGAAGTACATCCACAAAAAAATTTATCAAACAATTAAGTTCCCATAGTAAGCCACCACTGCAGCCAATGGGTGTTTATGCGTGCGTGCGTATTCCTGTGTGTGTGCATGTGCGAATAATTACTGAAACATCAGTTGCTCGAAGAGTTCAGGGGATCTCGTAGTCGAGCACTCTCGACTAGAGCTTCCTTACTTGTTTTTCCTTCAAATCCATCAAGCAAAAATTTCTCACATACTTTGTTCAAAATTATAGATTCATTTTCTCTTTCACATAATTTTCCAAGAAACTTCATTAAAGTTGTATCTATTTGATCTTCAGAGGTGCATTTTCCGATTTGCCACGCCCCTTGTCGACGGATTGGGAAAATGTTAACACTTATAAATCGGAGATTTCAAGACTCTAGCTTCAATAGCGCCGAAATAAACTGCGTTCAGTACGTACGGTGCGTACGGACAGACGGACGGACAGCAATTATCAAATTCCTTTACACTCTGATTCAATCGAGTATACAGCGTTTGTGACCCCAGATGGACACTATGAGTTTTTATCTATGTCGCTCGGACTTGAATATGCACCTTCTGTTTTTCAACGTTTAGCATGGCAAGTTTTAGGTGAATTAGCAAATTCGTATGTTATCGTCTATATGAACGACATAATCATAATTGCCTCAACGATATGTCAAGCGTTGGAAAGGTTAGAGATCGTTCTAAACACTTTAACAGAGGCTGGATTTTCATTCAACATCACAAAGTATTCCTTTTTGAAAACATCGGTACAATATTTAGGTTACAATATTAGTGCGGGTGAAATTTGTCCAAATCCTCAGAATAGTAGCGTTGACTGCTCTGCCACCTCCACAGTTAGGCAGCATACTTAGACAATTCATTGGCTTGACATCTTATTTTCGACAACTTATTGAGGGATTTTCGCAGTTGATGAAACCGTTGTGTTTCTTAACTTCAAAGAAAAGTAAATTTATTTGGAAAACAGAACATGAGCAGATACGGAAAAAGGTTATTTCTATTCATACTGATAAACCAGTGCTTATACAGATGCAAGTTGTGATGGATACGGTGCAATTTTATTACACAACAAGTAAGAACGTTGCAGTCGGGCGTTACCGACTGCGGAACACTCAAAAAATGTGAAAATTACAGGTTATTTTTCGATATGCCACGCCTCTAAAGAGGCGTAAAAATTATTTTTGGGGTCATCGATAGAGGAGGTTACTGGTTATTTTTGGGGTCATCGATAGAGGAGGTTACGCGTCACCTTGACGCGTATTTTGCGGTCGCGCCGTCGCGCTTGTGGAGGGCACACACAGCCGTGCCACATGTGCAAGCTCCGACTCCAGCTCGTCGTCCCCGACGGCGGTCGTTGCCTCATCTCTGAGCGAGGCACGGCGTCCATGCAGTCGCCCCAGTTCGGCGATCCTCAGTGAGTAAGGAATGCTTCCTTCATTCCTCTCAACCCACTCACTAATCACACTCTTATCGCAGGGCCCCACGTTGGGCGCCAGTTGTAACGAACCTTCGGTTCGCCCGAGTCTAAGCTGGGCTAGTTTCAGCTGACTGTGGATTCGTTGCCAACAAATTTATTTGTTGAAGCCCCTGCGATAATTAATTAGTCTTGTGGTTTAGGTTTTATAGCGCAATGGTATATTTTCTTAAATAAATATGAAATGTACACGTCACTTATGTAAATGTATGCTGGCTCGCTGGTTTGCTTAGCGACGCACACCTACTGAGCGCTTGTTCAACGCACTCCGGCTGGGAGAGTGTTATGCTGAACACGCTAGCTCACCGTAAGGATTTGAGAAACGCCAGGATCTGGATCTGTAAACTCTGGCGGTTCGCCAGCTATGCAGATCTCTCCTACTATCTCGCTCACTCACAGTACAACACTATCTTCGTTCACTCACAAGCACTTCTCTTACGCACGGCTACGCGAACTCACCCAGGTGTGCAGGCCTCGCTTACGTTGCTGATATGCACCGATGTCCTGATCGGCGCCTGCTGATGATCTGCAAGGATTCCCACTGGATGTCCTTGCTGTTCCCTCGATGTCCTTGCTGTTCCCACGATGTCCTGGGAGTCCTGATTTACCACTCGCGTTGACTTTCACTTGACTTTCTTCACGCACTTTCACTATATAGCTTCTCACCGGTATATTTTCGACTTCTTTTACTTCTTTTGACTTTTTGTATGGAGCTGCTGGTGGCCTTTTATACCCCAGCCACAGGCCCTGCCTCGTGTGGTAACGGGGCCTGTTCGGCTCTGGAGCGGGGCCTTCCTGCTGCTCGTGCCCATAAAAACGATAAAGTGGCGTGATCTGGGTGATGACACTTTCCCGCCAAATTGCGTGGCAGCCTCCCATTGGCCGAAGTACCGTTGTTGCCATGCGAGTGAAAACGTCCACTGCTATCACCCGGCCCGAACGGCACCTCGGCTAACGGTCATCGATGATCGTCGTGCGTGCGACGCGAACCCATTGCTGAATCTGTAGGAGCGAAAGAGCCCGCCTCTAACAGGACTTTGACCCCCTTTCCAGTGCGAGGGTCGCTCCTACAGTATTCGCGTCGCTGTGTGGAGCAACATGTATATGCACGTATATGCATATAAACGCACAGCAAATACATACGTTTATATACATTAATACGTGCATACCTATATTGCTCCTCACACTCCCCTCTTCCTTCGGGAAAACACGAGACCATCGTGTTTGAATTTGGCGCCCGTCTCCGCTGCGTTGCTCCGTTTTGCGTCGCTCCATCCCTCGATGCTCCATTTTGCGCTGATCGCTGCTGTTAACGCTCTCATGGCAATGGACATTTCAACCCATTTGGCGCACGCTGTCCCTCGCCGTTGGAGACATCTCTCTGCTGATCCCTGTTGCTTCTTGGGCCCTTGGGGATGCTCCGGTGGGGCATCGCAGTCAATACATGCACTGCTGCCATGAGATCGGGCCACAGACGTCGTTCGCAAATGGACACCGGTGTCAGATCTTTGGTGTCGGTGCGCTTGTTGGCCACTCCTCTTTCGCGCACAGCTCCAGCGGAGTCGCTGGCCAGTGCGCGAGGATTCGGTTGCCAAACTTTACTGACACCTGGCGATCCATGACCGGTGGAGCCATTCGCGTGGCAGGTGTCTGTAGTCACACTCTCACAGCAAACAGCCACATCTCCGACTGCATGCCCGCGTGCAATATGGGCCGCCGATGCCTCCGCCCACGCCGGACGCTCCTGCACAACTCACCTGTTGGTTCTGCAGTCTCCGGTGGCTTTGGCACTCGTGCGGCGGCCACCTGCCTCACCATATCCCTCGTCGACCTCTCTGCTGCTGGCGAAGGCTCGTCGCTGATCTCCGTTTGTGGCTGGAACTCCGTGGTGGGTGCATTCAAATTATGGATTGTTTGTTTGAAAGCTGGCCACATCGATGTCATTCGCAACTGTCAGCGGCGCCGAATTTTGACGCCGACTGGCATTTTGTGGCACACTCCTCATTCGCGCACAGCTCCAGCGAAATCGCTGGCCAGTGCGCGAGGATTCGGCCAGCAAAACGCGTCTACGCCTCAGTACGGCAACCGGAAGAACAGTCGCGTGGCAGGCATCAATGATGAACCAACCCCAATGGGCAACCCAAAAATATGCCTGCATGCTCCTCGTCTTCACCTGGAACCCTTCACTCGACACACTGCACTCGAGCGCCGTCGGTCCACTCTGGTAACTCATCTACAAGAAGCCCGGCCCGATGCTAACATGCCCATTTATACCCTCTGCTGCCACGTCGCCGGCTGCGTAGGCGGCAGCATATAACGGCTCCTGTGTCCTCTGTTCAGCCCACTCTAGCCTTCCCTGCCTTATGGCTGAATTCCAGGCAGGCTACGGTATCGCCTTGCTACCGTTTTCCCCCAGCGATCGCTGGGCAGCCGACGTAGGCCCTTGACCCTTGCCTACGCTCGCTTGCCCTCGCTTCGCTGTGTGTGTGTGTGCAGCAATTCTTTTGTCTGGAATGCGTGCGGCTTGTTGTTGTTTTTTTTTCCGCTTTTCGATTTCGCTAGACAAATACATAATTTCAGTTGTGCTCGTTGTTGTTGCGCATGTACCGTATATGAGTGCTGCTTGCGCATGCACTGCTTTGTTGTTGTATCTGTGCATTGTGCATTGCGCATGCACCGACAGCTAAGTTTTTCGGTGCAGTACTGTACACTGCTTGCTGTCGTGCGCGCGCAGTTCAAACAAATTGTTGTTGCACATGCATATACCGTAATTTTCCTGGTGGCAACTGTAGTTTTCCAGTCACAGATGCGTTTCGCAACCGAAATTATGCATTTTTGAGCAAAATTTTGTCGTCTTATTTTTTCTTCTTCTTTTTTTTTTTGATAAGAAGCAATACACTTCGCTGTGTATTCACTCCCTTTTTTTTTTTTGGAAAAAAAAACAAAACAGCTCTATTGCTCACCCGTGTCTCCTCTCCACGGCTTGAGATCCGCCACATGCGCCGTCCTGGTCCGCTTCTCTGCCTCCGACCTGATCCGGCAGATGACTGGAGACACAAGACTGGCCACTATATAAGTTAACAACAAATATATTTTTCAAGTTAAAAACAAAAATATTCTGCATTGCAACAAAACCCAATGGGAATTGTTGCAACACAAATAAAACGTAACAAGCTGATCAGACCAATAAGCCAAAACCGCTGACACCATGTCTAGCGGACTTCCTGCACACGCCAACCAGAGCTCCAGCAATTCCAAGAAGAATTGCACAACGGTTCAACAACACCACGAGCGACGCCGCTGCCAACGTCGTCGACTGAACCACAGCTTAGCTAGGGATAGAATTGATTTAAGTAATTTAGTTGCAAATTTGTTCTTGAATAAAACGGACTGCATTTAAGCAGTAAAATATAAAAACATCTTTTTTTACCGTTTTAATAAAGAAAGAACTTAACTGGCGCCCGAGCAGGGACCGGCTTCGCGCGCAATACAGCAAAACGTTTAGTACGTGCGTGATACTGCAAGTTAAAAGCAGAGTCGGTTTAAATAAAACGAATATTCGATCGCGTTACAACACAGCAAAACGCCTGTACGAGCGCGACCGAAAATCACCAAAGCAACTCACGTCGCGTAACTTCGACGTTCGGTGGAATTCGTTAAAGGTAGTCTGGAACGTAATAGTTCGATTGCCCATCGGTGGACGGTAATCCTGTACGGCCCGCCCACAGGATACTTCAACGGAGTCTGGTCGCAGGATCCCCAGTAGGTACAACCAAAAAGGATGAAATCCGGATCAGCAGTGAAGACCGCCACATCATCATTATTGTAAGTTAGAAACATAAGAACACGAAACAAGAAACTAACAAAACTAAAACTAAAACAAATAAGTGTAATAAAATATAAGAAAAGTTTTTGAGAAAAATAAAAATTAAATAAGTGTAATAAAATATAAGAAAAATTTTGAGAGAAATAAAAATCAAACAAGTTTAAGAAAATTTAAGAAAAATGTTTAGAAAAATAAAGAGAAAAATAAAATATTAAAAAAAAAAAAAAAAAAAAAAAAAAAAAAAAAAAAAAAAACACACAAAAGATAAAAAAGCGTAAAGCGATCAAATTCAAAGTGACTACAATAGTAGTATAAAATAACCCAACTTTGCGATTCCCAAGGGACCCTCCAAAGTAGAAGGGAAAAACCAGCCACTGGTCTTAATACAAAATAAAAATAAAAGCAAAATTTAATTAAAAAAAAAAAAAAAAAAAAAAAAAAAAAAAAAAATTTTATATCAGAAATTTCTTTATATTAAATTAAGTTGTACTAATGATAATCATAAACTAACACTAACTAACTAACTAAATTCAATCAAAAATCCACCTGTAAACATAAAACAATAGATCAAAGTCACAGTTGATAACGTATGGCTAACGAGAATAATTTGATTAGGCCCCCAGTGTTAGTCGAACAACCCCAAGTAGGTGCACACATTATCAATAGGCAGCAACAACGACATATAGACCGTCAGAACGAACACTTACAGAACAGAGGCATGGCGAATAACGCAGAACAGTTGATTGCAGCCACTGTCGCTCAAATTTTGACAGAACAACTTCCGACGCTAGTGAGACAAATAGTTAACCCCTCCAGGGAATTCAATGACGTGGACGATCAGACCATAAATGACAATCAAAATTTGAACGACCTTAACAGAGTACCAGACATTGTCAAAAGTCTTAGGGAATTTTCCGACAATAAGATCGAATTTAGCTCATGGAAAAAGAGTGTGGATCGCATACTCTCCATATATGCAAGCCAAGTTGGATCACCAATGTACTATGGCATTTTGCATACAGTGAGAAATAAGATCATCGGCCAAGCCGACGCGGCCCTCGAATCGTATAATGTACCCCTTAATTGGAGTGCCATCTCCAAGTGTCTCACACTGCACTATGCAGATAAAAGAGATATAAATACATTAGAATACGAGATGACTATGTTAATACAGGGCAACAACCAGACAGTAGAACAGTTTTATCAGGTTGTCTACAACCAGCTGACTTTAATATTGAACAAAGTAGGATGTATGGAACTAAATAGAGAGTCGGAACTACTCATGACGAAAATGTACAGGGAAAAAGCATTAGACACTTTCATCAGAGGTTTGAGAGGAGACTTGCCACGTATTCTTAGCATAAAGGAACCAACAGACCTTCCCTCAGCTCTCCATTTATGTTTGAAATTAGAAAATCAGAACTATAGAACAAACATAGCATTCAATAAAAGCCATCAAACAGGTCACAAAAGCGTAGCTCGAAACGCAACACCACCCATGTTGCCACCGCGTATGGTTCAATACGCACAAAATCCCCCTCAGATGATGAGATCTGTACCAATTGGTTTCAGAGCTCAAGTGCCAATGCAACATGCATGGCCAAATACCATTAATCAGGGACACCAATACCAGAGACAACAATATTACCAAACGCAACCTCAACAGACAAACGTACCGCCCCGACCATTAGCACCCAAACCACAGCCACGCCCCGAACCAATGGACGTTGACAAAAGCATCCAAACACGGATGGTAAATTACATGAACAGGCCAAATTTTGAACTAGGGAAAAGACCCCCACCAATAACAAATACAACGGACAAAAGACAAAGAAATTTTA
This sequence comes from Drosophila arizonae, assembly GCF_054131065.1. NCBI lineage: Eukaryota > Metazoa > Arthropoda > Insecta > Diptera > Drosophilidae > Drosophila > Drosophila arizonae. The sequence continues at coordinate 36,155,906 of NC_142927.1, forward strand.
ATATTCAAATGGGAGAGGAATATCCCGACAATGACTACCACAACGCTTCCATAAGTATGGAAGAATACGGACAGACCATCGAAAGCTACGAACAACAGACCGAACACGAACAATCACTACAAGAGTACGCACAACAAATTGAACAAAATGACGACGAACAAGAGAGCCCCATTGAACATGATAACATTAATTTTTTAGAATAACTAGCTCTTCGCTTCCTTACATAGAATGTAAGACAAAAAGCGGAGAGATACTTAAAATACTAATAGACACAGGTTCGAACAGAAATTACATACAGCCCAAACTAGTTTCTAACCCGATTCCCAATCAAAAGCCTTTCGAAGCCGTAACAGTCGGCGGAAATATAAGAATAACTCACCATAAAATCGCTAATCTCTTTGACAGACAAGATATCCAAGTAAAGTTTTTCCTATTACCTACGTTAAAAGCATTTGACGCAATTCTGGGCAACGACAGCCTTAAAGAACTAGAGGCCGTAATCCATAGCAGCAAGAATCAATTAATAATTAAAGATACCATATTTATACCCCTTAAACAGAAAAAAATCGAGGCAGTTAACACTGTCATACCACGGACAGATCACATGACTATCGAACTGAAACAAAGATTAAAACAGTTAGTTACGAAATACCCCAATTTATTTGCCACCCCAAACGAAAAATTAACCTACACAACCAATGTAAAAGCAGAAATTCGAACCAAGACAGACTCACCCATATATTCCAAATTTTACCAATTCCCAATGTCTTTAAAAGACGAAGTCCATAAACAAATACGAGAACTTTTAGAGGACGGAATTATTCGCCCATCCCGATCACCCTACAATTCACCTGTGTGGATTGTTCCCAAGAAAATGGATGCTTCCCAAGAGAAAAAGTATAGAATGGTTATTGATTACAGAAAGCTTAACAAAGAAACAATAGCAGACAAGTACCCTATTCCAGAAATAAACGAAGTACTAGCACAACTTGGGAATAATAAAATTTTTTCAGTGCTTGACTTAAAAAGTGGCTTCCATCAAATTCCATTAAAAGAAGCAGATATTGAAAAGACCGCCTTCTCCGTAAACAACGGAAAATACGAGTTTACACGACTCCCTTTCGGTCTGAAAAACGCACCTTCTATTTTTCAAAGGGCGTTAGATGACATTCTTCGTGATCATATCGGCAAGATATGCTTCATTTACATAGACGACATTATCATATTTAGCAAAGATAATGAAACACATGCAGAAAATCTTGACACAATTTTTCGAACTCTTCAAGAAGCTAACATGAAATGTCAGTTAGACAAATGCGAGTTCTTTAAAGACAAGGTAGAATTTCTCGGCTTTGTCATCTCAGATAAAGGCGTCGAGACTAACCCAGACAAAATAGCAACCATAGCCAAGTATCCCTATCCAAAAACACTCAAAGACTTGAGATCTTTCCTCGGACTCTCTAGCTACTATAGAAGGTTCATAAGAGATTTCGCTAAGTTGGCAAAACCACTTAGCTCTCTTTTAAGAGGGGAGGATGGACGAGTGTCCAAAAGCCAGTCTTCAAAAAAACTAATTAATCTCAGTCAAGAAGCCATTGATTCCTTTGACAAAATCAAAAACGCTCTAATATCCAATGAAGTTATTTTACAATACCCAGACTTTAATAAGGAATTTCAATTAACAACAGACGCATCCAATTATGCAATTGGAGCAGTCTTATCTCAGAATAAACGACCCATATGCTTCCTTTCAAGAACATTGTCAAAATCCGAAGAAAATTACGCCACTAATGAAAAAGAAATGTTGGCAATTATTTGGGCACTAAAAGCCCTCAAAAATTACCTTTACGGTAAGGCAAAAGTAAAAATATACACAGACCATCAACCACTTACACATTCGCTTAGCAGTTGGAATGGCAACGCTCGAATCAAACGATGGAAAACGTACCTAGAAGAGTTTGATTATGAACTCCTTTATAAACCAGGCAGGGATAACACAGTAGCAGACGCATTGTCAAGAATACCCATAGTAAAACAAATCAATTCAGTAACATCCACTCAGCATAGCGCAGAAAGTTCAAGTCATAACCTAATACCTAGTATGGAGGTCCCGATAAACGTATTCAAGAATCAAATATTCTTAAACAAAGCAAACACAGACGACTATAAATTCCAAATCCCTTTCCCAACTTTCCATAGACACCTAATAACTAGACAAGAGCTCACGGAAAATAACCTAGTTCAGATATTAAAAAAGTATTTAAATCCTTCTGTAATTAACGGAATAATAACGTCAGAAGAAATCATGAATCAAATTCAACAAATATACCCCAAACACTTTAGGAATTATAAAATCAGATTCACCCAGACACAAGTGAAGGACTTGACTAACGAAACAGAACAGGACGAACATATACTAAAAATACACAATAGAGCTCACCGAAACGCAATAGAAAATAAAAAACAATTATCAGAAACCCATTACTTCCCTAAAATGAAACAGAAAATAGCGGCATTAGTCAAACAATGTCAAGTTTGTAAAGAGGAAAAATACGACAGACAACCAAACAACCCTAAACTAAATGAAACACCCATACCTCAATATCCTGGACATATAATTCATGTAGACATATATACGACAGGCAAAAACTTAGTACTGACAGCAATAGATAAATTTTCGAAATTAGCCCAAGGACGCATCATCAAATCTAGAGCAATAGAGGACATAAAAAAACCACTTCACGACATTTTATTTTATTATGGAGTTCCGAAATTCGTGGTCATAGATAACGAAAAATCTCTGAATTCAGCATCCATAACATTCATGATGCGAGATCAATTAGGGATTGAAATTTATAACACTCCACCTTATAAAAGCACAGTCAACGGCCAAGTCGAACGATTTCACTCTACGCTTTCAGACATTATGAGATGTAACAAGAGAAAACAAGAATATAAAGCCTTTCAAGAATTAATTGACAAATCAATATACGACTATAACTACACCATTCATTCAACGACTAACAGACGACCACTAGATTTGTTTTTTGGCAGAAACCTAACGACGAACCCAGAACAATATGAAAAATCTAGACAAGACAACATTGACAGACTTAGACAGAAACAAACAATAGACTTACAGAACCACAATAAAAGACGCAACGAAATACGTACCTACACACCAGGACAAGAAATATACGTCAAGATCAACAACAGACTAGGAACTAAATTGTCTCCCAGATACAAAAAAGAAACAGTAAAAGAGGACAGAAACACAACAGTACTAACCTCAACAAATAGAGTCATACATAAAAGTAATATTAAAAACGTTTGACATTTATAGACTACTCGTAATAATGGCGATGATGGTACAACCTATCGAACCGAATATGGACATAACGAACCATACGGCAGCACAAACCATAACGATCTACGACGGACTAGGCAAAATACAAACAACGACGACAAGAATTATTCACATCATTAACTTAGGCAAAATTAAAGAAGCTTTAGAGCAAATAGAATTTCATACAGAAAAAAATTTAAAATTTAGCAGTTTATACCACACCTTGCACCACGAAATTAACCAAACTCACTTGACTTTACGCACTATAGATTATGACATTAACAAGAGGACCACAAGGGCCATTAATATTCTAGGCACAGCTTGGAAATACATAGCAGGCAACCCAGATCATGATGACTTCGTGCAGATAGAAGAACATATTAATAAAGTTATAGATAACAATAACAAACAAGTAATAATAAACTCACAGTTAGAACAAAGATTAAATAAGCTGACCACAGTTACCAATACCCTTACAAACAATATACGGAAAGACGATAGATTCACACACGATATAGCGGAAAGTTTACAGAACCAAGTTAGATTGATCAAAGAGGAGGTTATTAATATAAAATATGCCATACAATGGGCAAAAGTTAACGTAATAAACTCATTTTTACTAAAAAAAGCAGAAATAGATGAAATAGAGAGAATCTTCAAAGCTGGTAGAATGCCTTCATTATCTGTAGAAGAAATGCTAGAATATTCAGATGTGGCCATATTTCACAATACTACTACTTTGTTTTATGTAATTAAAATACCTAACGTAGAAGAAAATGACTATGAAAATCTAATTGTGAAACCAGTCGTAAGAAATAACGCTATCATAAATATAGAGTATAAAGAAATATTGTCTCGAAAAAATGTAATGTTTGGAATTATAAAAAATTGTAAAAAATATAATAACATAAAGATTTGTTCAAAAAATAACATTGTCAACATTAGCAATAGTACATGTTTGCCTAGGCTCCTCAATGGAGAAAAGTCGCTGTGTGAGTTCAGTAACGCCGAGCATGTGGAACCCATCGAAGAAGTGGCCAACGGTCTTCTGATCCTTAACAACTTTGATGGAGTGGTGACATCGACCACAACAAGTACATGGTTAAACGGCACCTATGTCATTCGCTTTACCAACGAGTCCATTTCAATTGGCAACCAGACTTTCAACAACCTAGAGAGCAGCACACTGAGAGTCGGCTCTTCGATAATCCAGATGACACCAGAAGAATCGAGACGACTCCAAATTCTATCACTAAAGGCTTTGCAGGCATTACACATCAACAATACCCAAAGATTAGAACACCTAAAACTTACGACACATGCAATATCATCCATAATATTGGTCTGCATAGTCGTGATAATCATTGTCATTGCCTTCCTCTACATAAAGAGAGCGAAAAAAATTACGTTACTACTGGACAATAGCCAGGTAAAGAAAGTAACAGAGGCACCAAGACGAACCATAGAAAACATACAGTTCAACGACATTCCCTTCTTTTAATGATCGCTTGAGGACAAGCTCAAATCAAAGGGGGAAGAGTTAACAACAAATATATTTTTCAAGTTAAACACAAAAATATTCTGCATTGCAACAAAACCCAATGGGAATTGTTGCAACACAAATAAAACGTAACAAGCTGATCAGACCAATAAGCCAAAACCGCTGACACCATGTCTAGCGGACTTCCTGCACACGCCAACCAGAGCTCCAGCAATTCCAAGAAGAATTGCTCAACGGTTCAACAACACCACGAGCGACGCCGCTGCCAACGTCGTCGACTGAACCACAGCTTAGCTAGGGATAGAATTGATTTAAGTAATTTAGTTGCAAATTTGTTCTTGAATAAAACGGACTGCATTTAAGCAGTAAAATATAAAAACATCTTTTTTTACCGTTTTAATAAAGAAAGAACTTAACTTATATGGGCCTACATAGCGTGGCGCCAGTTTTGCTGCGAATCCCTCTGCGGCATTAGACAAGTGGCGTTCCTTTGCCCACACCTTGTCACCTACGGCCGGCTTCCACTGCCGGCTCCGTAGGTTGTAATGCCGCGCCTGATCCTGTCCAGCTCTCTCCAGGTTCCGTCGCACTTGATTCAGCCTCTGCCCAGCTGCAGGCGGCTGACTAGTCTTGCAGTTCTGACACCGCTTGCAACGCTTCACGTACGCCCGCGCATCCCGATACATACCGGGCCAGTAGTATCGTGCGGCCACCCGAGCAATTGTTTTTCTGCTCCCAAGGTGGCCAGCGGCGACTGCATCGTGACTCTCTGCCAGTACTTGCTTGCGCCGCTCCGTTGGCACACACAGCTTCCACGCCGCCACACTTTTGTGGCCGGCTTGATGCGGACTGTGCCGATATAAGTTTCCAGACTCTTCGCGATAGTCTGGCCACTTTTGTGGTGCCTTGCGCAGACCCTGGCGCAGCTTGGTGAGCCAACGACATCCTGTCCCAGCTGGCGTCTCCTTACTAGCGACCAAGCGGCTCGCCTCTTTGTCCAGAAGCTGCCGTGAGAGTGCATCTGCTACCCCATTTCGCATGTCTTTTCTGCGTCGAAGATACCGTTGCTTTTTGGTCCTGTTGGTGCCCTTCACCTCTTTATCCACATGAAGCGGTTCTTGACTATCAGTAGTCACTATTTTCGACTTCTTTTACTTCTTTTGACTTTTTGTATGGAGCCGCTGGTGGCCTTTTATACCCCAGCCACAGGCCCTGCCTCGTGTGGTAACAGGGCCTGTTCGGCTCTGGAGCGGGGCCTTCCTGCTGCTCGTGCCCATAAAAACGATAAAGTGGCGTGATCTGGGTGACGCCACTTTCCCGCCAAATTGCGTGGCAGCCTACCATTGGCCGAAGTACCGTTGTTGCCATGCGAGTGAAAACGTCCACTGCTATCACCCGGCCCGAACGGCACCTCGGCTAACGGTCATCGATGATCGTCGTGCGTGCGACGCGAACCCATTGCAGAATCTGTAGGAGCGAAAGAGCCCGCCTCTAACAGGACTTTGACCCCCTTTCCAGTGCGAGGGTCGCTCCTACAGTATTCGCGTCACTGTGTGGAGCAACATGTATATGCACGTATATGCATATAAACGCCCAGCAAATACATACGTTTATATACATTAATACGTGCATACCTATATTGCTCCTCACAGTTGGATATTATTATATCCATTATATGTTGTCAAGACAAAACCGGTAATAAGTTCAAGGCTGAAATCGACAATATCGAGTCAGCAAGAGCATACAATTTCAAGTGGAAAAGGGTCATAACGAAGTTGTGTAAATATAAATCAAATCGAATTTATTTATTTTTATTTTTTATTTTTTATTTTTTTTTTTTTTTGGTATAAAAAAAAATTAGTGTATACCCTTTCATTTCTTGAACAAACATAAATTTTTTTTTTATATAGAGAAATCAAAAATTAGTTTATATCCTATCATTTCTTGAACAAAATTAAAAAGGAAAATTTTTTTTTTAAATCTAATTTTATATAATTTTATATTTTATATATATATATATATATATGTTAGCTTTTGGAAAGAATAGTAAAATAAGAAAAAAAATTTTTTTTTTGTTATCATTACTTATTCATGCTAAATTTTAGTTTATATATATTAGAAAGAAAATTTTTCCTATTCGACAAACGCAGTGGTCTTCCTGGCTAATTTATGCATGGCTTCACGGGCCATGCGCCATACCGAGCAACGCAATTGTCGCTCAGTAGTACAATTTTACAAATTAAATTTTATATCTTAATATATATTATTATAGTCTATAAAGTTGCGCGCTCTGAGTAGCGCTGTCGGTTCACATGATCCTGTTGATGGGCCCAGCTTGTAGGGCATTAAATTGGCCCAGCTTGGCGCGCTGGGCGTGGCCGGTGCTGTTCTTCGCACAGGCTTCTATATTTATAGATGATTGTTGCTGATGTTGCTGCTGCTGCTGCTGTTGTTGTTGTTGTTGTTGTTATTCAGTTTCTGTTGTTGCTTTAGCAGTTGCTGCTGTAGTTGTTGCTGCTGCTGCTGTAGTTGTTGCTGCTGCTGCTGCTGTTGTTGTTGTTGTTATTCAGTTTCTGTTGTTGCTTTAGCAGTTGCTGCTGTAGTTGTTGTTGCTGCTGCTGCTGTTGTTATTGTTATTGTTACTGTTGCTGTTGCTCTTGTTGCGCTATTGCGCTGCTGTTGCTGCTGTTGTTGTTGTTACATCGATTAGATATATTGTGTTTGCAACTTATTTGAAAATCTTGCCCTGGTTGAATTTACGGCCATCATTGTCCACCGAGAAAAATATAAAACAGGCACTTGAGTGACACTTATCACGGTCGCCATGTAATAAAATGAACCAATCAAACTATTGCTTTGAGTTCTGGACAGCGAATGCTCTCCGTATTTTATTCAATAATCGTCTTAACCTAAAATACATAAAGTTTAGATAAAGAATTCTGTCGCTAAAAGCAGCGGCAGAATGGAAGTATATAGCATGCTGTATGTGTGTGTATATATGTTTGTATGCATATGCAGAAGGCATATACATTTAGCGTTTAAGCTGCGGCGTGGAAGAGAACGTAACAATGCTTACGCTGCAAATCCCACGCTGCAGGCCGGCTTATACATAAGTGAGCGATCATATTACGGCACTTATTTATGGCTGTTATAATATAAATGAAGCAACAAAGTGTTGTTATGTTGTGAGCATGATACTCTTACTTATATTGGGCATATGTCTACTTCATATATTGTATACACTACAATAATGTGAGCATATGCTTATACGACATACAACATACTACAATATATCCGCCATAGCTCCTGATCTTGGGTGGTCAACGCGGATCTACATTCCAAATTTTAGCTTTCTAGCTCTTCAACTAATATGATTTCTGGCATATCGTAAAATGCATTTTCCGATTTTCCACGCCCTTAGTGGGCGGATCCAGAAAATTTTAACACTTTATAAATCGGAGATATACACGAGTATGTTTTCCGGACAGACGAACGCACGGACGGACAGTAAGACGGACATTGCACAAACCAATATACTAATTCACTTTCGTGAATGAGTATAATAATTCTTAAGATAAAACAAGTAAGAAAGCTCTAGTCGAGACTGCTCGACTACGAGATCCCCTGAACCCTTGGAGCAATAGATATTTCAATAATTTTTCGCGTCTTTCAGCTTACACAAGAAACACGCACACACACACACACACAGGCACGTATGCACACACAGGCACACATACACACACACGCATACAGACACACATACACAGGAGTTCGAGTTGCGTTTTCACGGAGTGCGGTCGATGTCATCGTGGTCCATCGTAGACAATAGCTTGAACTGTGTTTTCCCCTGTGAAAGTGGAAAAAACTGAAGTCAACGTGTTTGCTGTGGGCGCGGCGTACCCAGCGACCTCAAAAAACTACCAGAGACTTACTGCGCGGCGGTTCGTGGAATTCCCAAGCGGTATAATTCGGTGGTGCAAGAGAGGGGGGGCGATAGCGTCAGTGTTTTGGCGTCAGGGCTTCTTTCCTTTCCTTGTCTTTTGTGAGCGCGTAAATTTTGTTACTTTAGGCGTCACACTTGCGCAATAAGAAAAATCAGGTGCATTCACTCTAACAGCTGTTAGTAGTGCTGGAAATTGCATCGGGCAATCAGCTGCTCACTAACGTTGGTGAGTTGCTAAGCCTTAGCAAAGACAGCAACCTAGCTGCTGGAGTGAAGTAGCAGTTATTAAAAGTAGTGCATACTTTCGGGCTCTCGCTGTAGTCAAGTTGAGTTTAAGTTACTGCGGGTTGTAAACTCAGATTATAGTAGTAGCCATTGCCCACTACAGGCTTCACGCCGTGGTAGTCGGAGCAGAAATGGATGCCATGATGGAGGACGAGCTGCAAGCTTTTGCGCGTCGTTCCTCGTTGCAGCGATCGCCGCAGCAACAACAGAGGGTGTTGGCGCAGCCGTCGACTTCTATCCAGGCTCCAGTGGCTGAGTGCCAGGCACCCAAGTCACTAAAAGAAGCGTTAGCTCAAATAGGAGCTACACTAGAGGGTTTGTCTGCCTTATTTGGGGGTCAGCGGCATATAAATGCCTTAATGAGAGAGGAGCTGGCTAGGCTGGTCAGCCTTCACAAGACGGCCGAAGCGTTCTGCAACCGTTCGGTTAAAAACTGTGAGGTGCAGACCACGCCACTCAAAAAAGTAGGCGAAAACTTTAAGGCAGCGAGCATTAGTGCTACAGTAGGTAGCAATACTCCCAAGCGGTCGAGGGAAGTTGCCTCCGAACAGAGGAAAACTCCCTCAAAAAAGCCGAGGCCCAATAGAAGTGCAGCGAACCCAAAAGAACCAATGGCTCTACGGGCTACAGCTGAATCTGAAACTTCAAACCAGGCCGCCCGACAGACAAACCAGAGCAGCTGGACAGTCGTCAAAGGGCGAAAGCCTATGCAAAAACGTCCCAGGACTGACGCGATTGCGATTTCAGGCGTAGGGGGTTGCAGCTATGCGGACATGCTTCGTGTAGTTAAAAACGACCCAAATTTGAAGCATCTGAGCAGCGACGTTCAAGACATTAGGAAGACAGCTAAGGGGGACCTTTTACTGCAACTGAGTAGGAAGCCGGAGCATAGCGCTGAGGCTCTGCACGAAGCTGTAGGCAAGGCCTTGGGAGACCGAGCGGTAGTTAAAACACTTACCGAATCGGCGCAAGTTGAGATTCGCGATCTAGATGAGTTAGCGACCAAAGAGGAGATCTTGGAGGCAATTAGGGTGGAGTTGAAGGATAGCTCACTCCCCATTGAGGCTATCAAATCGCTTCGGCCAGCTTTCGGTGGACAGCAAAGAGCTACGGTTGCTCTTCCAATTGGTAAAGCTAAAACTCTGCTCGAGCTGTCCAAAATTAGAATAGGATGGGTAGTTTGCCGTATCCGAGCCGTGGAGCAGCCTAAACGCTGTTTCAAGTGCCTCGATTACGGTCATATGGCAGCAAACTGCGGCAGCGACTGTGACTTAAAGGGCGCCTGTTTCAGGTGTGGAGAGATGGGTCACAGTGCCAAAGCATGCACCAAGCCACCAAAATGTAGCCTCTGCATCCGGAAAGGTGAAAAGCAGACGGACCATTCAGCAGGCAGCTTCAAGTGCCCATCTTACCGTGAAGCTGCTCGTAAAATGAAATGTTAAGGTTTTTGCAGCTTAACTTAAATCATTGTGTTGCTGCCCAAGATCTTCTAGAGCAGACCATTAGGGAAAAATGTATAGATGTAGCTTTTCTCAGTGAGCCTCACCACTGTAGAACCAGCTGCCCTAGGACATGGTCAACAGACGTTAATGGCAAAGCTGCGTTGTGGGTATGCGGCAACTCAACGAACGTACTTTCGAATGTTAAGTCATTCAATGGGTTCGTACGTGGCCGATATGGTAGCTTGTGGCTTTACAGTTGCTATCTGGCCCCCAGCATGCAGCTCAGTGAATTCACGACGGTGCTCGACGAGCTTGCCGAGGATGCCAGGGGTCGGAAGGCCATTATAGCTGGAGATTTTAACTCCTGGGCGCTAGAATGGGGTAGCCCAACAACAAATGCCAGAGGTCGTATCCTACTGGAGATCTTCGCGACACTAGATGTTGCACTGCTCAACACTGGCCATGAGTACACCTTCAGTCGGGCGGGATACGGGTCTGTTATCGACATTACTTTTGTCACTTCATCCCTCTTTCGGGGAGCAACATGGAGCCATTGCGAAGGCTATACAGGCAGCGATCATACGGCACTTTTGTTCACAATAGGTGAGCCACCTGCCAGGGCGTCAACATTGTGGAGGGAGTCGTATCGGCTAGATACTTTTGATCCCGCGGTCTTTTCAGAGGCCATTCAGTCTCTAGGTACAATTGGTAATGCTGAGGCCAGAGCATGCCAAATGGTAGCCCAAATACAGTGTGCCTGCAATAGCAGCATGTTACGTCGCAAGCAGTTCACGCGACAACATGATCCTACGTATTGGTGGAATACGCAAATAGGTGACATTCGTCGCAAATGCATCCAGGCGAGAAGAAGCTACCAACGGGCTCGCGGTAGGTCAACGTTTTTTGAGAAACAGTTAGCTTACCAGGCAGCTAGAAGACAGCTGAAGAAGGCCATTCGGGCAAGCAAAAGAGAATGTTTTTTACAGTTGTGCGACTCAGCCGAATATGACCCTTGGGGCAGGGCATATAAGATAGTAGTTAAAAGACTATACGCAGGTAGACAGGTGCAGCCTACGGATCGTCTGGAGCTTAAATCGATTGTGGAAACACTCTTTCCAGAAAGTTTAAGCTCCATTCACGCCCCTGAGTCCGAGTCTGCTGATCAGGGCTCAACGAGCACTGAAATTGTCTTAGTTACAGAGGAAGAAATATCAGTAGTTCTCCGAGGTCTTAGAACCAACACAGCTCCAGGGCCGGACGGGATCCCAAATCGTGCGCTAAAGCTAGCCCTCGCCTTGCACCCAAGTACGTTCGCCGAATTATTTAACGAATGCCACCAGATGAGCCATCTTCGTACAGACCGATCTGTCTCTTAGACACCATGGGAAAGGTGTTTGAGAAACTGATCTGCTCTAGGCTGGAGACTGCGATTGCAAGCGCCGGAGGCCTGTCACCAAACCAATTTGGATTCCGGAAGGCCCGGTCAACAACGGACGCGCTTAACAAAGTTGTTGGTCTGGCCACTTCCGCTATTCAAGGCACCAGATGGAGGCACGGGACGAAGGAATACTGTATAATCGCGACCCTGGATGTAAGGAATGCCTTCAACACAGCTAGTTGGGATATGATACTGAATGCGCTGTCACAATATAATATCCCTAAATATCTAAGAGAGATAATAAAGAGCTACTTCAGAGGAAGAACACTGGTATACAACACGAGTGAGGGTCCCCAAACTCATACAGTGTCAGCTGGAGTACCCCAAGGCTCAGTGCTGGGGCCTCTCCTATGGAACGTCATGTACGACGGCGTACTGCGCTTGGAACTACCAGCAGGCGCGCACACCATTGGCTTTGCTGATGATGTAGCTGTCGTAGCCATAGGAAAGGAGCTCAAAGATACAGAGGATATGTGCAGCGAAAGTATCAATCGCATACGAAGCTGGTTGACAGGAGCTGGGCTCGAGCTTGCGGCACACAAGACCGAAGTTGTACTAGTCAGCAGTCGCAAAAGAGTGGAAACTGCCAATATAAAGATCGGCAGCGTCACCATTGCGTCAAAGAGGGCGATAAAATATCTTGGTGTCATGATAGACACAAGATTAACTTTCCGCGAGCACTTAGAATATGTGCATAAAAAGGCAGCTGATTCTTGTAGAGCTCTCTCGAGAATCATGCTTAACACGCGGGGACCTAAACAGCAACGACGTCTCCTCCTAATGAGCGTCATTAGGTCTGTCATCCTCTATGCTGCGCCAATATGGGCAAGAGCGATGGCAACGCCGAGCTACAGCCGAGGCATTTGCGCGATCTACAGGCTGAGCGCAATCAGAGTCAGCTGCGCTTTCAGGACTATCTCCGATGACGCGGCGCTCGTCATAGCCGGTATGGTGCCACTGGAGTATTTGGTCGCCGAAGCCGTGGAGCGGAATTCGCACGGGCCTACGCGACTCAACGCTGTCAGGGCGAACAGCATCGCACGATGGCAAAGAAGGTAGAATAGCTCAGCTAAAGGGCGGTGGACGCACAAGCTCATCCCGGAGCTTGAACCATGGGTTAACCGCAAACATGGCGAGGTTAACTTCTACCTTACGCAGATCCTCTCGGGTCATGGATGCTTTCGGAGCTATTTGAAGCGCTTTGGCCACGAGGAATCTGACGAGTGCCCCTGGTGCGAGCGAGGGCATGTGGAAGACGCCAACCACATTCTTTTCGAATGTGGACGGTTTCTGGAGGAGAGGCGTCGTCTGGAAGAGGCAGTGGGCCGCTCCATCAGAGCGGACAACTTAGTCAACGCCATGCTGGAATCGGAGGAAGCTTGGGAACTAACAAGCACCTTCGCGGCCACGGTGATGATGGAGCTCCGCAGAGTCGAGCGATCGAGAAGACGAGCTGTCCCAGGCTAAGGTAGCGCATAGTGCTTGCGAAGCAATGCTTTACGGCCGTCCCGCAAGCACCGCGCGCTATTCTAGCCACCACGCATCTTGCAATTTGTATAATTTTGTCAATAAATGAATATAAAAAAAAAAAAAAAAAGACACACATACACACACACACGCATACACACACAAACGCATACACACACACATACACAAACACATACACACACAAGCACCCACGCATAAACACGCATGGGCTGCAGTGTGCGCTTACTATGAGAACTTAATAGTTTAATAACTTTTTTTATGGACGTACGATCTTCATGAAACTTTCAGATTATGATTATAACATGAATATACATGTAATTGCCAAAGCACAAGTCTCTAGTATTTGAAATACGCTTTTTACAAAAGTGATGGTGAGGGGGTGAATTTAGAGGTGGGGGGTTAATTTTAACAAAAACCGAAATTGTATAAATTGCATGTAAGCATACATTAAAAATTTGGAGACTCTAGCAATAAAGGTGTAGAAGATATAATTTTATAACTGGTTTTCGATTAGGTTTTTTATCGATAAAAAAAGATCGGGATGAGTTATCGATTTTTTAATGATAAACTTGATATGCGCGCTGTAATTACGGACATTCTAAAAAAAATTTGAAGTCTCTAGCTCTTATATCTTCTGAAATCGACGCGTTCATACATACGGACAGACGGACAGACGGACGGACGGACAGACGGACGGACGGACAGACGGACAGACAGACGGACAGGGCCAAATCAACTCAGCTCGTCGCCCTGATCAAGAATATATATACTTTGTGGGGTCTGCCACGCCTCCTTCTGCCTGTTACATACATTTCAACAAAACCATTATACCCTGATTTCCCATTGAAAATGGGTTCAGGGTATAACAAGTAAGAAAGCTTTAGTCGAGACTACTCGACTACGAGATCCCCTGAACCCTTGGAGTAATAGCTATTTCAATAATTTTTCGCGTCTTTCAGCTTACACAAGAAACACGCACACATACACACACACACGCACGCACTCACGCACACACAGGCATACATACACCCACACGCATACACACACATATACACAAACACACACATACATAAACAGATAAACACACAAGCATAAACACGCATGGGCGCATGGGAATTTTATAAATTGCAAATAAGCATGCATTAAAAAAGAGAACGAAGCATCATTTCTACCGATGTGTTGGGCCCTCCGTCCTAACTTACGATGAGCTTCGCACACAGGTTTGCAACATCGCTGATGTCTTTTATTCATGCCCTTTAGTTGCGATTTCAGAGCACCCATCAGACATAGACGTATTGACCCCTGCGCATTTCCTGAACGGTGATCCTCCTTCATCCTTCTGTGAGTCCAACCTGACAGGGCTCAATTTTAATCGTTTGGATGCTTGGCAGCGCGTAAGCTATCTCCAGTAGGTGCTCTGGACTCGTTGGCGACACGAATATCTCAACTTGTTTCAGCGGCGAGCGAAATGGAGAACCTCCAAACCTGGTTTAGCTGTTGACAACATAGCTCCTGTGAAGGATGAGAATTTACCTCCACTTTAGTGGCTACTAGCCAGAAGTCGCTTGCTCGCGTCCATCACATAAACTCTGTAAACTCTAATAATCACTAATAAATTAATCGTTAAATAAATTCATTCGTATAATACTTTAAAGCTATTTGAAAAATCTCGATAGCTCAACAGTCATAATACTTTTAATTAGCTCTAAATACGTATTGTTAAAACCAGTTCTAAATGCAAATATGTATATTTTTTAAAATATATTACAGTACTGATAATGGAATTAACATTTACGAAGATGAGTCCAAAAGTTATCCACATGCACCTCCACGTATTAAAAAACGGTCAATATTGTTGAATGCAGAGATCAAAGCGCAAGACACATCAGCATCCGCAAGATCGTTGAGTACTGAGCGCCAATTATTTCCGCCATATCGTAAATCAGAGGAGAGGTTTGTTATTATTATTTGTTACGAAAGTTCTTCAAATATGTTCTCTCTCATCAAAACATTTGTTTTTCACTTGTCCACTATATCCCTTCAGGCATACTGTCTCTTTAACCGACAGAGTTCTCAGTAAGAGTTAACAGACGTGTTTTTTTTTTTGTGCTCTAAAAATTTGCCTCTTGTCTTATTAAATAAGTTTCATTAAAGTTTCACATAATTACGGTCGGTTGATTATTGCAAAGATCTTCTTATTCTTGTGAAAGGGGTTTTCCGTGAAAAAATTTTTATACTCATTCACGAAAGTGAATCAGTATATTGGTTTTGTGCAATGTCCGTCTTGCTGTCCGTCCGTCTGTCCGTCCGTCCGTCTGTCCGTCTGTCCGTCTGTCCGTATGAACGCAATCTATTTCGGCGCTATTGAAGCTAGAGACTTGAAATTTGGAACACATACTCGTGTATATCTCCGATTTATAAAGTGTTAAAATTTTCCCGATCCGCCCACTAGGGGCGTGGCAAATCGGAAAATGCATTTTCCGATATACCAGAATTCATGTTTGTTGAAGAGCTAGAAATCTGAAACTTGGTATGTAGGTCCGCGTTGACCACCCAAGATCACGAGCTATGGCGGATATATCTACGCCCATTGGGGGCGTGGCAAATCGGATAAAACCGTATCTCCTAAAGTTGTAAACCTAGAATGCTGAAATTTTGCACGTCAGCTAATGGTATGATTCTATAAAGTCTGAAGATAAATTATAAGTCTACGCCCGTTGGGGGCGTGGCAAATCGGACCTGAAGATATAGTGATTTTTTAAATTCTCCTATATTTTGGACACTATTGATGGCAGAGACCTCAAATTTTGTACATATACTCGGACTGATCACCCAAGACCAAAAAGTTTTGTCGGATATATGTCCGCCCACAGGGGGCGTGGCAAACCGCAAAAGTTTATATCTCCTAAAGTAAAATAGCTAGAAGCTTCAAATTTGGATAGTTGAGTTACTGGTAGCCTCCTCTATCGATTCCCCAAAAATAATTTTTACGCCTCTTTAGGGGCGTGGCATATCGAAAAATACCCTGTAATTTTCACATTTTTTTAGGGTAAGCATTCAAACTTTGCAGTTAGGGTAACGTTATCTCTTTCTAAAAACTGACCAAAAATGAGGTGTCTACGCCCAGTTGGGGCGTGGCAAATCGGAAAAACCTGTATATTCTACAGTATTAGAACGAAACTTAACTACTAAATTGTTGATGGGATGTGAATGAGTATTCCGCAGTCGGTAACGCCCGACTGCAACGTTCTTACTTGTTTTTCTTGGTCCGTGTATAGCACGCGTATATAGAGTTTTGTTTTAAATATCGATAACTTGCCCCTTTATTTTGTTATCGATTAAAAACATTATCGAAAACCAGTAATAAATTTATATCTCCTATTATATGCATTTTATACAATTTCGA
Source organism: Drosophila arizonae (assembly GCF_054131065.1). NCBI lineage: Eukaryota > Metazoa > Arthropoda > Insecta > Diptera > Drosophilidae > Drosophila > Drosophila arizonae. The sequence goes on from NC_142927.1 coordinate 36,172,755, forward strand.
TTTTTAACAAAATTTACCCCCCCTCCCCTAATTCACCCCTCACCCTCACATTTGTAAAAGGCGTATTTCATATACTAGGGACTTGTGCTTTGGCAAATATATGCATATCCGTGTTATAATCATGATCTGAAAGTTTCATGAATCGTATGTCCATAACAAAATTTATTAAACAATTAAGTTGTCATAGAAGCGCACACTGCAACCCACGCGTATTTATGCGTGGGTGCTTGTGTGTGTTTGTATATGTGTGTGTGTAAATGCTTGTGTATGTGTGTGTATGCGTGTGTGTGTATGTATGCCTGTGTGTGCGTGCGTTTGTTTTTTTTTTTTTTATTTTGTTTATTCGTTTATTGACAATCTTATTATATTACAAGTTCAGTTCGGTGTGATCTGCCAAACTGTACGCACGTGTGAGCGCTCCGCGATAGCGAAATTCTTATCTTTCACTTTCGACTTAAAACAAAAACAAAATTAAGAGAACAGTTAGTCTGGCTGGCGCCGCTATGTCGCCAACACAGAACAGAAAAGTTCCAAAAACGGACACTGGTCAACGGCAGAGCAACAACAACTATTATCAACCGTTACAAGCGCTGGATGACGAAACTGATAACGACAACTGTGAGGAAGTAATTGTCAACAAAACCAAAACTCACATTCCTCCTATTACGGTACTTAAAACTACTGCTGAACAACTGCATGGTATTTGCAAATTACTAAATGTCAAAGACTACTCAATTAGAAAAATTTCTATTGGAGTTAAATTACACTGCGAAGAAGAGGTGGATTTTGCCAATGTCTGCACCCACCTGCAAAACTCTAAAAATGAGTTTTTCTCCTTTGCAAAAAAAACACAATAAACCATACAAAGCGGTGCTTACGGGACTTGATGACACTCCGGCTGATGTGGTTAGGAACAAGCTTACACAAATGGGACTTCAATGTACAGATGTCAAGTTTATTCAAAGGAAACGAGCCAACAATAGTAATTTCTCGCTGTATGTAGTTTACTTTGTCAACAAATCAACAAGTCTAAACGAGCTGAAGAAAAACTACTCTGTCATTGACCATATCAGAGTCAAATGGGACTACCAAAGACGCAGACCAAACACCGTGACTCAGTGCTATAACTGCCAGATGTTCGGGCACGGATCTTCCTATTGTAGTGTAAAACCATACTGTATGAATTGCGCAGGAAACCATAAAACTATTGAGTGTTCAGAAAAGTTACCTGTTAAGTGTGCAAATTGTCACGGCTCTCATAAGTCTAATTCAGTGGAGTGCCCAGGCAGAATAAATTATATAAAGTCAAGGGATAGGGGCGTCACCAAAGCACGGGTAGTCAGAACACCATTACAGTCTCCACAGTTAAACTGCGTAAAAACCTTCCCAACTCTTAATGGACAGATATCTGAACCATTAAAGACAACCTGGGCCAGGCAACCAGAGTTAAGCAGTGATCTCTTTTCGCTAGACGAGCTAAAAAGTCTTACTTTTGAGCTCATTAGTAATCTCAGAAATTGTAAATCCAAGACTGATCAGTTTGAGGTAATAACCTCACTTGCCTTCAAATTTCTTTCTTAATGTTAGACAAAGTAAAGATCATTGCGTGGAATGCCAGGGGCATTCAAAACAAAAAGAAGAATTTTGTCACTTCCTGTTTAACAACGACATTGACATCTGCCTTGTATCTGAAACCTGGTTAAAAAATAGTATTTTCCTCAAGATTCGTAATTATAGCTGTTACAGAAACGACCGTACGACTAGTAGAGGAGGAGGGGTAGCAATCTTTATTAAAAAAAATATCCGCCACTCTTTGCTACCTCTCCCAAATACTAAAATTATTGAAACAATTGGCGTAAAAATCTTCATTAGTGATGGCACTGAGACGTCCATTTACTCATGCTATTTCCCAGGGGGCCGCGAAAATTCCTCGAAAAAACAGCTTTTTCAGGCCGATTTACATAAGTTGTGTAGTGCAAATGGAACATTTATTCTGGGAGGGGATTTTAATTGCAGACATCAGTCGTGGGGATGCTCTAGAGCGAACTCGTGGGGTAATCTACTCAAATCTAAGGTAGACTGCAGGAACTTTTATCTAATGCATCCCTCTGAACATACATATTACCCTGCAGGAAGTCACGGGCAACCCTCAACTTTAGATTTTTTCCTTACTAATCGTCCTGGTTATCTAGCTAGCCCACGTGTGCTACACACATTAAACTCTGATCACCTTCCAGTGCTGCTTGAGGTATCTGTCAATTCTGCCATTACCGCAAACTACTTTTACTTCGATATGAAAAGAGCAAACTGGGTAAGATTCGCCCGTTTTGTCAAAAATTCGCTTCCACCCCTAAACTCCAACTTAATGTGCCGCACAGAAGATGTTGATGATATGATTAATGTTTTTAGTGATGTCCTTCGCGAAGCCAAAGATATTAGCATCCCAAAAAAAACAAATCAAATTTTCTCAAAACCACTGCCGCAAAACATTCTCAACCTTATAAAGAGTAGGAACATACGACGGCGCACCTGGCTGAGATATCGTCACCAGTCCGATCTCATCCTTTTAAAATGGTTAAATAAACTAATCACCAAAGCGATACTAGAATTTAGAAATAAATCCTGGAATATCACTCTTGCAGCCTTAGATAAAGGTTCTTCCCCCTTTTGGAAACTCTCCAAAATTGTTAGAAAGAAACACTTAAATATCCCAACATTAGTCAATAATAACATCAGTCACACGACAGAAGAAGAAAAGGCTGAGGCGTTAGCTCAATCCTTTCGACTAAATCATATCGTAGCTGCTGGGCTCGGTGATCCGCTAACTAAAGCCGCTGTCGATGCCTCAATCCTCTCAGTCGCGCAATTATCTATAGAGCCGCTGAATGATTACTTTGTTAGCTCCAGCGTCATAAAAGGTATACTGAAAAAGCTGAAGAAGAAGAAATCTCCAGGTATTGACAAAATTGACAATATATGCTTAAAAACCCTACCTACGAAGGGAATAAAGTTTATTACTTACATAGTCAATAAATGCCTAGAGCTATGCTATTTCCCTTCTGTCTGGAAATGTGCTAAAGTTGTTCCTATTCCAAAACAAAATAAGCCTGTCGAGTTGCTCTCGTCATACAGACCTATTAGTCTTTTGTCGGCAGTCAGCAAAATACTAGAGAAGGTTATCCTAGATAAATTAACTCATTTTGTTGAATCCAATAATATCCTTCCAAGTCACCAGTTTGGATTCAGAAGCAAACACAATACTGTTCAGCCCCTTTATAGAATTAAAAAAATCATTAAAGATAATTTTTCTAGTTCTATGTCAACGGGAATGGTACTGCTAGATATCAAAGCCGCATTTGATTCAGTGTGGCATGACGGCCTAATACACAAAATGCTACATCTTAATTTCCCACCTGCGGCCATAAAGATAATCCAAAGTTATCTAAAAAACAGATCTTTTATTGTATATTTAGGTAATGCTTCATCCACAGCAGTTAACATCTCAGCAGGCTGTCCCCAAGGCTCATGCCTATCCCCTATTCTATATAATATATATACCTCTGATCTCCCAATATTACCTCATTGCACTACCTCGGTCTTTGCGGACGATACAGCAATTCTTTGTGGTGGAATTCTTTCTGCAGATATAGTTCGAAACCTCCAAACAGCATATGACTCTTTAGGTACATATTTCTCTCAATGGAAAATTTTAGTCTGCCCAGAAAAGACCAAGGCTATATTCTTCACAAAAAAACGAAAGGACATCTACGTGCCAATAACAGACATCAGATTGGGCTCGGAATATATAAAGTGGGATCCAAATGTCAGGTACTTGGGTATTACACTGGACAGAAGACTTACATTCAAGGACCATATAACCAATACAAACAAAAAGCTCAAACATATTCTTCGTACGTTATATCCCTTTATAACTAGAAACACGAGACTAAGCATAGAAAACAAAATGTTCTTGTATAGGTCAATTTTCCAATCAGTTACTTTTTACGGTGCACCTGTCTGGTCAGATATAGCCAAATGTCACATAAGTCAATTGCAAATCGCACAAAATAAAATCTTGAAGCTTATTTTGAATCTTCCTTGGCATCATTCCACGTTAGATCTACACTGTCGAGCCAATGTTGAATTGGTAGATATTAGATTATCGCGACTATCGCAAAATTTCATAGCCAAGTGTCATGAATCAACATATTCACATATAAATGAACTGGCATAGCCATTTAATTTTAAGTATTATTTAGTGTTTAAGTTAGTTTGTAATAAATAACCTCGGGGTTTTCTATTTCTTTGATTTTTCCCCCAAATAATTAAGTCATATTATATACCATGTCATATCTCTAAGTAAATATCTAAGCAGAAAAGGCCTAGTTCCTAGTCTAAACTCTTTAATCATTGTATGATACCATTCACAAAAAAAAAACTGTAATTACAACAAAGAGTGAAATAAATTGAAATATTACAAGTTGCAAGTTGTGTGTTGGCTAGCATAGCGCGCGATGCTTGCGGGACGGCCGTAAGGCTTTGCTTCGCAAGCAATATGCGCTATCTTAGCTTGGGACAGTTCGTCTTCTTATTCGCTCGACTCTGCGGAGCTCCATCATCACTGTGGCCCTTTAGCTGAGCTATTCCCCTTTCTTTGCCATCTTGCAATGCTGTTCGCCCTGATAGCATAGTGTCGCACAGGCGACCATTCCATAGGAGAGGCCCCAGCACTGAGCCTTGGGGTACTCCAGCTGACACTGTATGAGTTTGGGGACCCTCACCCGTGTTGTATATCAGTGTTCTTCCTCTGAAGTAGCTCTTTATTATCTCTTTTAGATATTTAGGGATATTATATTGTGACAGCGCATTCAGTATCATATCCCAACTAGCTGTGTTGAAGGCGTTCTTAACGTCTAGGGTCGCGATGATGCAGTATTCCTTTGTCCCATGCCTCCATCTGGTGCCTTGGATGGCGGAAGTTGCCAGACCAACAACTTTTTCTAGAGCATCTGTTGTTGACCGGACCTTCCGGAATCTAAATTGACTTGGTGACAGGCCTCAGGCGCTAGCAATAGCAGTCTCCAGTCTAGAGCAGATCAAGGCGAGGGCCAGCTGTAGCCCACGATTTGGGATCCCGTCCGGCGTGGTTGGTTCTAAGACCTATCAGAGCTACTAAGATTTCTTCGTCTGTAACTAAAACAATTTGAGTGCTCGCTGAACCCTGATTGGCAGACTCGGACTCCGGGGCATGAATGGAGCTTAATCTTTCTGGAAAGAGCGTTTCCACAATCGATTTAAGCTCCAGACGATCCGTCGGCTGCACCTGTTTACCTGCGTATAACTACTATCTTATATACCCTGCCCCAAGGGTCATATTCGGCTGAGTCGCACAACTCTAGAAAGCATTCTCTTTTGCTTTCCCGAATGGCCTTCCTCAACTGTCTTCTGGCTGCCTGGTTTTGTTTTGTTTGTTTTTCGAAAAACGTAGACCTACCCCGAGCCCGTTGATAGCTTCTTCTCGCCTGGATGCATTTGCGACGAATGTCACCTATTTGTGCATTCCACCAATACGTAGGCTCTTGTTGCCGCGTGAACTGCTTGCGGCGTAACATGATGCTATTGCAGGCACTCTGTATTTGGGCCACCATTTGGCATGCTCTGGCCTCAGCATTACCAATTGTGCCCAGAGACTGAATGGCCTCTGAAAAAACCGCGGGGTCAAAAGTATCTAGCCGATACGACTCCCTCCACAAGGTTGACGCCCTGGCAGGTGGCTAACCTATTGTGAACAGAAGTGCCGTATGATCGCTGCCCGTATAGCTATCGCAGTGGCTCCATGTTGCTTCCCGAACGAGGGATGAAGTGACAAAAGTAATGTCAATTACAGATCCGTATCCAGCTCGACTGAAGGTGAACTCGTGACCAGTGTTGAGCAGTGCAACATCTAGTGTCGCGAGAATCTGCAGTAAGATACGGCCTCTGACATTTGTTGCGTGGCTACCCCATTCTAACGCCCATGAGTTAGAATCTTCTGCTATAATGGCCTTCCGACCCCTAGTATCCTCTGCAAGCTCGTCAAGCACCATTGTGGATTCACTGAACTGCATGGTGGGGGTCAGTTGGCAGCTATAGAGCCATAAGTTACCATATCGGCCACGTACAAACCCATTGAATGACTTAACATTCGAAAGTACATTCGTTGTGCTGACACATACCCACAATACAGCTTTGCCATTGGCGTCTTTTGACCATGTCCTATGGCAGGTGGTCCTACAGTGATGATGCTCACTGAGAAAAGCATTTTTCTCTTATGGTCTGCTCTAGTAGATCTTGGGCAGCAACACTGTGATTTAAGTTAAGCTGGAGGAACCTTAACATTTCATTTTACGCTCAGCTTCACGGTAGGACGGGCACTTGAAGCTGCCTGCTGAATGGTCCGTCTGCGTTTCACCTTTCCGGACGCAGAGGCTACATTTTGGTGTCTTGGTGCATGCTTTTGCACTGTGACCCATCTCTCCACATCTGAAACAGGCACCCTTTAGGTCATAGTCGCTGCCGCAGTTGGCTGCAATATATCCATAATCGAAGCACTTAAAACAGCGTTTAGGCTGGTCCAAGGCACGGATACGGCATACTACCCATCCTATTCTAATTTTGGCTTCCCCAATTGGGAGAGCAACCGTAGCTCTTTGCTGTCCACCAAAGGCTGGTCAAAGCGATTTAATAACCTGAACTCTCCTCTAATGGCCTCCAAGATCTTCTCTTTGCTCGCTAGCTCATGCAGGTCGCGAATCTCAATTTGAGCCGATTCGGTAAGTGTTTTACCTACCGCTCGGTCGCCTAAGGCCTTGCCTACAGCTGCGTGCAGGGCCTCAGCGCTATGCTCCGGCTCCTACTCAGTTGCAAGAAAAGATCTCCCTTAGCTGTCTTCCTAATGCCTTGAACGTCGCCGCTCAGATGCTTTATATTTGTGTCGCTCTTGACTACACGAAGCATGTCCGCATAGCGGCAACCACCTACACCTGAAACCGCAACTGCGTCCCTTCTGGGTCGTTTTTGCAGAGGCTTGTGTCCTGACCCCCAAATAAGGCAGTTAAGCCCTCTAGAGTAACTCCTATTTGGACTAACGCTTCTTTTAGTGAGTTGGGTGCCTGGCACTCAACCACTGGGGACTGATTAAAGGTCGACGGCTGCGGCAGCGCCCTCTGTTGTTGCTGCGGTGATCGCTGCAATGAGGAACGACGCGCGAAAGCTTGCAGCTCGTTCTCCACCCTGGCATTCATTTTTTGCTCCGACTGCAACGACGTGAAGCCTGTAGTGGGCAATGGCTACTAATATAATTTGAGTTTACAGACCGCAGTATCTTACACTCAGCTTAACTACAGCAAGAGCCCGAAAGTATGCACTACTTTTAGTAACTGCGTCTTCACTCCAGATGTTAGGTTGCTGTCTTTGCTAAGACTTACCAACTCACAAAAGTTAGTGAGCAGCTAATTGTCCGCTGCCATTTCCAGCACTACTAACAGCTGTTAGAGTGAATGCACCTGATTTTTATTAATTGCGCAAGTGTGACGCCTAGTGACAAAACTTTTCGCGCTTGAAAAAGAAAAGGAAAGAGAAAAACCCTGACGCCAAAACAATGACGCTATTGCCCCTCTCTTGCACCACTGGATTCTACCACCGTGGTACTCCACGAACCGCCGCGCAGTAAGTCTCTGGTAGCATACACGTTTTCTTTAGATATTTCCACTTTCGCAGGGAAAAACTCGGAACAAGCTATAGTCAATGATGGATCACAATAACATCGACCGCATTCCACGAAAACGCTACTCCCGTGTGTGCGTGTGTGTGCTTGCGTGTGAGTTTCTGTGTGTGTGCTTGTGTCTGGTGTAAGTAGAAAGACGCGAAAAATGATTGAAATAGCTATTGCTCGAAGGGTTTAGGGGATCTCGTAGTCGAGCAGTCTTGACTAGAGCTTCCTTATTTGTTAGAGCTAAACTTAGCTAATAAATTACTGATGGGAAGTGAATTAGTATTCCGCAGTCGGTAACGCCCGACTGCAACATTCTTACTTATTATTAAACGAATAAATAAATTAGTTTCAAAGTGAAATAAACTAGTTTCATTTTGTAACTTATCCTGTTTAAATTTATTACATTTTTACTTGTTTTCCGTTTATTTGCTTAACAAGAAACTATTTATTTCCTAATTTGTTCTCTGTTCAGTTGACGTTGCGTTGCTCTTATAATCAAAAATGTCGATTTCTGACTTCATCTCGGCTGCGGACAGACTTATAAAATTTGAGTCCGGCATTGACTATTCTGAGGAGGTTGGTTCCACCACCAAAGCACTACTTCAAGCCTTAGAAATCTGACGGGATCGGGTCAAGGCTCTATGGGAGAAGTCAGAAGGCAGTATGAAGCGTGTTCCAAAGCAGTTATCTGGGGGTCTGGTAGTGGCCAAATTGATGCCATGGAGGCAAAACCACAGCTATTGTTCAGGCATGAACATACGAAGATCGTATACATGTGTACGACGCACTCAATAGTTGGCAGGCGATGGGAAAAGGTGAGGGTCACATAAGCGATTATTTAAGAGACGAGCGCTGAGGCTTATAAACTTAACGATAGGATATGAATAACTAATAGGCCAATGTGGAGTCTTATAAAATCAGGCGATATGCTGAGCCTTACACACTCAGCAATAGACGCACTAGATTTAAAAATGAAATATGCATGAGTCTGGGTAAAACTCAGGTTCAGACGAATAAAAATCAATATGTAACTAAACACCATCATAGTCAAGTTTATTCGATTAGCTATACTGGACTCTTCCGGAGGATGCGCCCTCCACCCCTTGACTAGATGACTATTTGCGCTAGCCAACATTCAGTGATCTGTTCACGGCTATTTACATAAATAATTGCAGAGTATCCTATAAAAAAAGACGGTTGCAGCGGCTTGGGTCTCTTCAAGTGATCGCTTCGAGAATAAGTTGCTGTTAGTCAACAGCTATATTAAAATTCTTCTCAACCTTTCCAAAGTCGCTAAAGAGTCAGGCTCGGCTCTCAGAGAGTTGCATCGAGCATGCTTAGATCTCCACTGAGAACTGGGATTGCATTCTTGTGCTCACTTGAGACTATGTTTAAAATGTTCCAATTTCCAATTATTTCCGCCATATCGTAAATCAGAGGAGAGGTTTGGTATTATTATTTGTTACGAAAGTTCTTCAAATATGTTCTCTCTCATCAAAACATTTGTTTTTCACTTGTCCACTATAACCCTTCAGGCATACTGTCTCTTTCAACCGACAGAGTTCTCAGTAAGAGTTAACAGACGTGTTTTTTTTTTTTTTTTTTTGTGCTCTAAAAATTTGCCTCTTGTCTTATTAAATAAGTTTCATTAAAGTTTCACATAATTACGGTCGGTTGATTATTGCAAAGATCTTCTTATTCTTGTGAAAGGGGTTTTCCGTGAAAAAATTTTTTTTCTTGGTCCGTGTATAGCACGCGTATATAGAGTTTTGTTTTAAATATCGATAACTTGCCCCTTTATTTTGTTATCGATTAAAAACATTATCGAAAACCAGTAATAAATTTATATCTCCTATTATATGCATTTTATACAATTTCGATTTTTAACAAAATTTACCCCCCCCTAATTCACCCCTCACCCTCACATTTGTAAAAGGCGTATTTCATATACTAGGGACTTGTGCTTTGGCAAATATATGCATATCCGTGTTATAATCATGATCTGAAAGTTTCATGAATCGTATGTCCATAACAAAGTTTATTAAACAATTAAATTGTCATAGAAGCGCACACTGCAACCCACGCGTATTTATGCGTGGGTGCTTGTGTGTGTTTGTATATGTGTGTGTGTAAATGCTTGTGTATGTGTGTGTATGCGTGTGTGTGTATGTATGCCTGTGTGTGCGTGCGTTTGTTTTTTTTTTTTATTTTGTTTATTCGTTTATTGACAATCTTATTATATTACAAGTTGCAAGTTGTGTGTTGGCTAGCATAGCGCGCGATGCTTGCGGGACGGCCGTAAGGCTTTGCTTCGCAAGCAATATGCGCTATCTTAGCTTGGGACAGTTCGTCTTCTTATTTGCTCGACTCTGCGGAGCTCCATCATCACTGTGGCCCTTTAGCTGAGCTATTCCCCTTTCTTTGCCATCTTGCAATGCTGTTCGCCCTGATAGCATAGTGTCGCACAGGCGACCATTCCATAGGAGAGGCCCCAGCACTGAGCCTTGGGGTACTCCAGCTGACACTGTATGAGTTTGGGGACCCTCACCCGTGTTGTATACCAGTGTTCTTCCTCTGAAGTAGCTCTTTATTATCTCTTTTAGATATTTAGGGATATTATATTGTGACAGCGCATTCAGTATCATATCCCAACTAGCTGTGTTGAAGGCGTTCTTAACGTCTAGGGTCGCGATGATGCAGTATTCCTTTGTCCCGTGCCTCCATCTGGTGCCTTGGATGGCGGAAGTTGCCAGACCAAAAACTTTTCTAGAGCATCTGTTGTTGACCGGACCTTCCGGAATCCAAATTGACTTCGTGACAGGCCTCAGGCGCTAGCAATAGCAGTCTCCAGTCTAAAGCAGATCAAGGCGAGGGCCAGCTGTAGCCCACGATTTGGGATCCCGTCCGGCGCTGGAGCTGTGTTGGTTCTAAGACCTATCAGAGCTACTAAGATTTCTTCGTCTGTAACTAAAACAATTTGAGTGCTCGCTGAGCCCTGATTGGCAGACTCGGACTCCGGGGCATGAATGGAGCTTAATCTTTCTGGAAAGAGCGTTTCCACAATCGATTTAAGCTCCAGACGATCCGTCGGCTGCACCTGTTTACCTGCGTATAACTACTATCTTATATACCCTGCCCCAAGGGTCATATTCGGCTGAGTCGCACAACTCTAGAAAGCATTCTCTTTTGCTTTCCCGAATGGCCTTCTTCAACTGTCTTCTGGCTGCCTGGTTTTATTTTGTTTGTTTTTCGAAAAACGTAGACCTACCCCGAGCCCCGAGCTTGCGGCGTAGCATGATGCTATTGCAGGCACTCTGTGTTTGGGCCACCATTTGGCATGCTCTGGCCTCAGCATTACCAATTGTGCCCAGAGACTGAATGGCCTCTGAAAAAACCGCGGGGTCAAAAGTATCTAGCCGATACGACTCCCTCCACAAGGTTGACGCCCTGGCAGGTGGCTAACCTATTGTGAACAGAAGTGCCGTATGATCGCTGCCCGTATAGCTATCGCAGTGGCTCCATGTTGCTTCCCGAACGAGGGATGAAGTGACAAAAGTAATGTCAATTACAGATCCGTATCCAGCTCGACTGAAGGTGAACTCGTGACCAGTGTTGAGCAGTGCAACATCTAGTGTCGCGAGAATCTGCAGTAAGATACGGCCTCTGACATTTGTTGCGTGGCTACCCCATTCTAACGCCCATGAGTTAAAATCTTCTGCTATAATGGCCTTCCGACCCCTAGTATCCTCTGCAAGCTCGTCAAGCACCATTGTGGATTCACTGAACTGCATGGTGGGGGTCAGTTGGCAGCTATAGAGCCATAAGTTACCATATCGGCCACGTACAAACCCATTGAATGACTTAACATTCGAAAGTACATTCGTTGTGCTGACACATACCCACAATACAGCTTTGCCATTGGCGTCTTTTGACCATGTCCTATGGCAGGTGGTCCTACAGTGATGAGGCTCACTGAGAAAAGCATTTTTCTCTTATGGTCTGCTCTAGTAGATCTTGGGCAGCAACACTGTGATTTAAGTTAAGCTGGAGGAACCTTAACATTTCATTTTACGCTCAGCTTCACGGTAGGATGGGCACTTGAAGCTGCCTGCTGAATGGTCGGTCCGTCTGCGTTTCACCTTTCCGGACGCAGAGGCTACATTTTGGTGTCTTGGTGCATGCTTTTGCACTGTGACCCATCTCTCCACATCTGAAACAGGCACCCTTTAGGTCATAGTCGCTGCCGCAGTTGGCTGCAATATATCCATAATCGAAGCACTTAAAACAGCGTTTAGGCTGGTCCAAGGCACGGATACGGCATACTACCCATCCTATTCTAATTTTGGCTTCCCCAATTGGGAGAGCAACCGTAGCTCTTTGCTGTCCACCAAAGGCTGGTCAAAGCGATTTAATAACCTGAACTCTACTCTAATGGCCTCCAAGATCTTCTCTTTGCTCGCTAGCTCATGCAGGTCGCGAATCTCAATTTGAGCCGATTCGGTAAGTGTTTTACCTACCGCTCGGTCGCCTAAGGCCTTGCCTACAGCTGCGTGCAGGGCCTCAGCGCTATGCTCCGGCTCCTACTCAGTTGCAAGAAAAGATCTCCCTTAGCTGTCTTCCTAATGCCTTGAACGTCGCCGCTCAGATGCTTTATATTTGTGTCGCTCTTGACTACACGAAGCATGTCCGCATAGCGGCAACCACCTACACCTGAAACCGCAACTGCGTCCCTTCTGGGTCGTTTTTGCAGAGGCTTGTGTCCTGACCCCCAAATAAGGCAGTTAAGCCCTCTAGAGTAACTCCTATTTGGACTAACGCTTCTTTTAGTGAGTTGGGTGCCTGGCACTCAACCACTGGGGACTGATTAAAGGTCGACGGCTGCGGCAGCGCCCTCTGTTGTTGCTGCGGTGATCGCTGCAATGAGGAACGACGCGCGAAAGCTTGCAGCTCGTTCTCCACCCTGGCATTCATTTTTTGCTCCGACTGCAACGACGTGAAGCCTGTAGTGGGCAATGGCTACTAATATAATTTGAGTTTACAGACCGCAGTATCTTACACTCAGCTTAACTACAGCAAGAGCCCGAAAGTATGCACTACTTTTAGTAACTGCGTCTTCACTCCAGATGTTAGGTTGCTGTCTTTGCTAAGACTTACCAACTCACAAAAGTTAGTGAGCAGCTAATTGTCCGCTGCCATTTCCAGCACTACTAACAGCTGTTAGAGTGAATGCACCTGATTTTTATTAATTGCGCAAGTGTGACGCCTAGTGACAAAACTTTTCGCGCTTGAAAAAGAAAAGGAAAGAGAAAAGCCCTGACGCCAAAACAATGACGCTATTGCCCCTCTCTTGCACCACTGGATTCTACCACCGTGGTACTCCACGAACCGCCGCGCAGTAAGTCTCTGGTAGCATACACGTTTTCTTTAGATATTTCCACTTTCGCAGGGAAAAACTCGGAACAAGCTATAGTCAATGATGGATCACAATAACATCGACCGCATTCCATGAAAACGCTACTCCCGTGTGTGCGTGTGTGTGCTTGCGTGTGAGTTTCTGTGTGTGTGCTTGTGTCTGGTGTAAGTAGAAAGACGCGAAAAATGATTGAAATAGCTATTGCTCGAAGGGTTTAGGGGATCTCGTAGTCGAGCAGTCTTGACTAGAGTTTCCTTATTTGTTAGAGATAAACTTAGCTAATAAATTACTGATGGGAAGTGAATTAGTATTCCGCAGTCGGTAACGCCCGACTGCAACATTCTTACTTATTATTAAACGAATAAATAAATTAGTTTCAAAGCGAAATAAACTAGTTTCATTTTGTAACTTATCCTGTTTAAATTTATTACATTTTTACTTGTATTCCGTTTATTTGCTTAACAAGAAACTATTTATTTCCTAATTTGTTCTCTGTTCAGTTGACGTTGCGTTGCTCTTATAATCAAAAATGTCGATTTCTGACTTCATCTCGGCTGCGGACAGACTTATAAAATTTGAGTCCGGCATTGACTATTCTGAGGAGGTTGGTTCCACCACCAAAGCACTACTTCAAGCCTTAGAAATCTGACGGGATCGGGTCAAGGCTCTATGGGAGAAGTCAGAAGGCAGTATGAAGCGTGTTCCAAAGCAGTTATCTGGGGGTCTGGTAGTGGCCAAATTGATGCCATGGAGGCAAAACCACAGCTATTGTTCAATAGCACTCAATAGTTGGCAGGCGATGGGAAAAGATGAGGGTCACATAAGCGATTATTTAAGAGACGAGCGCTGAGGCTTATAAACTTAACGATAGGATATGAATAACTAATAGGCCAATGTGGAGTCTTATAAAATCAGGCGATATGCTGAGCCTTACACACTCAGCAATAGACGCACTAGATTTAAAAATGAAATATGCATGAGTCTGGGTAAAACTCAGGTTCAGACGAATAAAAATCAATATGTAACTAAACACCATCATAGTCAAGTTTATTCGATTAGCTATACTGGACTCTTCCGGAGGATGCGCCCTCCACCCCTTGACTAGATGACTATTTGCGCTAGCCAAAATTCAGTGATCTGTTCACGGCTATTTACATAAATAATTGCAGAGTATCCTATAAAAAAAGACGGTTGCAGCGGCTTGGGTCTCTTCAAGTGATCGCTTCGAGAATAAGTTGCTGTTAGTCAACAGCTATATTAAAATTCTTCTCAACCTTTCCAAAGTCGCTAAAGAGTCAGGCTCGGCTCTCAGAGAGTTGCATCGAGCATGCTTAGATCTCCACTGAGAACTGGGATTGCATTCTTGTGCTCACTTGAGACTATGTTTAAAATGCTCCAATCTCAGTTCCGAGATTCTCAAACGAATGATTTCGCACAGAACGGAAGTGGACATAATCAGCACAAAATGCAATCTGTGTTCAAACAAATCATCCAATCCGATTCTGCCTTTGTTTTTACCAACTATCTATCCATGAGCGAGAGATCTACTTCAAATCAAAGTAGCTTTGCCTAAACTGTTTCGCTAAGGGTCACCAGTTACGAGAGTGTACCTGTACGCACAGTTGTTTTAAATGCAATGGCATAACACTGTCCTCCAAAGGGACAATAGTCCTCAAAGCGCTAGTGCATTCTCAATAGCTCCCATTTCGACTGATGTTATGTCTAAAGTCCAAACATATCTGGCTGCTAACACGCGAGGTGTCCTCCTCAGCACGGCGGTGATCAATATATGCAATTTCGGCACAATCTATACCGTTCGTGCTTTAGTCAATTTAGGGTCCAATTTCCAATAATTTTTAAGCGAATAATACAAAAGATCAGCTGCACTTCAAATCCGTATGGACTCAAGTTTCCAGCAGTTACAGCTCATGCAGGTAGGTAGCCTCGCTTCGTCTCCGATTCCGCAACTTTTATTGAACCAGCTTCCGAATATTCAGCTGGGTTCTGCAAAGATTCGGAAATTGATGTCCTTAAAGGTGCCTATAACCTGCCGATTTTTATTCAGGGATTTTACGATCAGATTATTTGTGGACCTCTTATAGGTCTAGAGACGGGTTTCGGTAGGGTACTGATAGGTATTCACAGACGATACCAGGAACGGTCTACTCCTTCATAGCTCAAGTTTCTGTTTCGAAAGAGGCAAACCATCAGTCTCTTTCAACCATGTCATCTGCCGTAAATCTTCCATTCCGAGTTCCCGACATTAACATGCCGAGAGTGAAGCTCGTTTTCAATGAGCTCCTTCCATCATTGAATGATAAAAACTTGAATCATATTCTTCTTTCAGGTCCAACATACCAACCCGACCCACGTACTCCTTGTAATGTCCAACCAACTTCAAGTCGTTCTGACGAGCAGGAAATTGATACTCTTACTTAATCGATTTTCAAGGTAAATAAGCCGTTCTCAAAAGATAGCAAGCTTCCCGGATACAATTCTTTCCGCGTATACAGAGGAGTCCACCGGATCTCCGGAACTGCCGGCACTTTCTGGTCCCTTCAGAGGAGAAGCGGATGCGTGTGGAAGTTGGAACTGTTTGGCTGCCCCCGTCTCGACCCCTAAGAAGGCAACCACAGCTCTGCAGACGGCCTCATCCACCATAAGGTCTTCAGCAATCCACCAATGGCAAACGTAATGCTCCGCACAGAAAGAGTTCTCCAGCTACGAGGACGACATGAACATGCACATATTTAAGCACATAAGTACATAAATGCTTCTATAACTGATACCCACAATTAAAAGTATGTATGTATGTAAGTGTGTACAGTTCATATCCACCAAATGCAAATGCTGGGCTTTAAAACTGCTACAAGCACACAGGCATATAAATGCTCATACGTGTAGCAAGGGACTGTAAGTGTGTGTGTGCATGCTCGTCACGAAAACATTTTCTTTATCCGCACCAACGCTTTCTTGAAATACATTTTTTACATGTTGGGTATTCAAAATCTGATAATTACTAAATCTTTGTATTCATCAAATGTGCAAGAAAAAGATAGCCAATATATTTTTCATTATTATAAATTTATTTCAAACAAGTAAGAAGGCTCTAGTCGAGACTGCTCGCCTAGAAGATACCCGGAACCCTCCAAACTGATATTCTACTCATTCTGCACTTCTTTTCTGCACACTCATCCACACGCAAGTATATCACGCGCTCTGCTGACTGCGTAGTTAGCAGCGATTGCGATTGGGCTGCGCTGCAATGTGGGCAATATTATGAGATCTTATTTGTTGAATTATTTCTTTAGTAGACATACAATCGTAACCCTTTATACAGCCTTGTTGCATATCTGCAAGATACCGTTTAAATGGAGTTGTTTCGCAATGGGTATCAAGAAAGTGGTATGGGAGTTTTTTTTTGTAAGTCAGAAATATGTGTTTTTTAGATTTTTTAGCTGGTCACACTATTCCACATGTCTAGCCAATTTACTGAATTGTGTATATGGTGTCCAAATCAATTTTATATTTGCAAATTTTTTTAATAACAACCATTTTTAATTTGCGAAATAACTATAACTATATTAATAATGCGTTTGTCATCAAGTTTTTGGTTTTGTTGTTGTGTATTGTAAGTCTTGAATATCGATATGTTGCAGATATGCAACAAAGTACTATTAGGCCTCCTTTTTGCACTATCAATATTGTTGTATTTATGCAACGTACCATTTATTGTGCTTACTACTATATACTTCTTTTGTTTTTTTGTGTTATTATGTGTTACTATGAATTTATTTTGGATTGTCTTATGTGCTTTATGTTCTTCTTTGAGGCCAACCTACACATATGTATATTTTTGTAGACAGTATTTCTTACTTAGGAATAATATCCGAAAATGGATTGAAACCTTCGGAAATCGTAAGCCTTTTAATAGTTTGGAGGGCGAGGACGAATTCGATTTTTCTGCCAATGAAGAAAGTGATTTCGATCCAGACAGAGAAGAATTGGATGGTACGGATGAGGACATTGATGAGCATGATGAACGTGCTGACGTTGATGTAACCATTGCTTCAAATAGCACTATGCTATAGCACGCTGCTATGGAGACAACGCAACTTATTATCGAATGAGTGTCAACTGCGGCTGCTCGCGAATACTGCCTTGCCTCTTAAAGTAATGAAGCTTTCGGACCCATACAATTCTTTTAATATCTGTTTCCAAAGCACTTTTTTGAGCATATTTCAAATTAAACCCATTTGTACATTCGCCAAAAAGACCCCAATGGAAGTTTAGATTTCACTTTGATGGAGATTCGAAAATTTGTTGGAATTGTATTGTATATGTCCATTTCACGTCTTCCACGAATCTACTAGTCTAATAATATGGGGCTGCTATGCACATAAGAACCACACATTATGTCGCAAAAAAAATTCGAAACTATAAGACGTCATGTGCATTTTAGCAATAATGATAATATTTTGCCTTTGATTCTCGCCAATCACGATCGGCTTTGCAAAAACAGGCCAATTATCCAGGAACTAATCAACAATTTTCAAAAAGTTCCTATGGAGCAGTTTTTGTGTGTCGACGAGGAGATTTGTTCAACCAAAGCTAGAAATCATATGAAAAGATACAACCCGAACAAGCCTCATAAATGGGGACATAGAATTTATGTTCTTAGCGGCCATTCAGGCTTCTGCTGTAAGTTTGAGATAGATCTAGGAAATGAAAACAAAGTTTTGCTTAAAGAACCATCTAGGTGCGGCATCAAACTGTGTTTTTAGAATGGTCAGAGAAGTGTCCAGGCATCAGAACTTTCGAATTTATTTTGACAATTTTTTCAATTCATTGCCCCTTTTGAAATACTTAGCGGATGAAGGTATTTTAGCTTTGGGTACTATACGAAGAAACAGAATTCCAAATAACAAAGCAATTGATAATATTAATTTGAAGAAACATCCAAAGAGTACGTCTGTAGAATATGTCGCTGACTTTTAATAGTTGACAAATACTCGTCGTCCTGATCAAGAATATACATACTTAATGGGGTCTGCGATAATTCTTTCTGCCCGTTACATACTTTTTCACAAAACCATTTTAAAAAAGACTCATTACATAAAATTTCAATATTTGAATGCAAAAACATTATTTTGCTCACCATATCATCTGTGGTTGCAATTTTACAGCGTCTATAATTTATTAGGTTTCTGGCAACCGAAGAGTTGGGGAAATTGTTGCTTGTTGCTTATCAACCAATTCAGAACATTGAATTCTGCACTGGTATATTAAAATTTTCATAACATTCCACCTAGGAATAATGTTATCAATTTGATTAGTCTACGTTGCAATGTATTGTACAATGCATTGTGCAAAATATTAAATTTATCTGTCAGTTTCTTTAAGTGAGTACAGTAAAATGTTGTACAACATTTTTCTTGACAGTTGAATATACTGTATAGTACAAAATGAGTACAGTATTTTTGAGAACACTTTACTACTGTACAGTACTATGGTGCTGGAAATGAATACATTCATGCAGATCTGTAGTATATAAGTCAGTGGTTGTCTTCGGGTGTAAGTAGATCAATCCTCTCGTCCAGCGACGGTACTTATAATCTTCGCTGAATAGAACATAGGGAGATTTTGGTGGAGAGTCTTACTTATGCTCCCGTTACGTTTGGCCCTGTGGCTCAAAGGTTCAAATGAGTTATGGCAAATTATGATATCAAAGTGCCGGAGCACTGTTCGACTTTATTAGGGAACGTTTGTTACAGAACTGAACTATGAACTATGGCATAAGCTGAAGATCAATGCTAAGCTACAAAACCAAAATGGGGAAGCCGACTCAGCATAAACAACAATTGCACAGAGTCAAGTGTCGGGTTACCCTGGCCAACTTGATTGGGGCTCTGAGTTTATGCATCTTATTCAATACTTAAATACGATTCTTATGTGATAACTACACCCCCCTCAAGCTTCTGACCGTCCCCGGACACCTTGTAGCCATTGATGATTCCTTGCTACTACCCCTTCACCAACACTTTTGTAAAAGGCGTATTTCAAATAGTAAAGACTTGTGCTTTGGCAAGTGCACGCATAGTATATAATTACGATCTGAAAGTTTCATGAAGATCGTATGTCCATAAAAAAAAGTTATAAACAATTAAGTTTTCATAGTAAGCGCACACTGCAGCCCATGCGTGTTTATGCGTGGGTGCGTATGTGTTTGTGCGTATGCGTGTGTGCGTGTTTCTTCTGTAAGCAGAAAGACGCAAAAAATGATTGAAATAGCTTTTGCTCGAAGGGTTCAGGGGATCTCGTAGTCGAGCAGTCTCGACTAGAGCTTTCTTACCTGTTCCTTTATAAAATCGTCAAAATTTTGAAAAACGAAAAACAAGTGTATTTTTTATTTTCAGTTTTCTATCTGATAAAACAAACCGCATCAAAATCGGACGTGGTGCCATATAAAGGGTTAATGAAACTTTCAGAGCGTAATTATATAATTTAAATGTATGTTAATGTGTGTACATACCAAAGAAAAAGTCTCTAGTACTTGAAATATAGGGAGCGAAGGGGGAGTGGTATCCAAAATCTGTAAATTACAAAATCTTCGTATCGATTAACTGTATATACACAGTAAGTCTCTAGGTCTAAAAGTGTTCAAATTAGGCTGAAAAAAAAACCAAATTAAAATTTTCGATTATTCTCAATAAAAAAGTTATCGTACAAGCTATCGAAAAAATATGATACCCTTGTACTGCGTATGGTACACACGAGAATGCATGCCAAATTTCAGCTCTCTAGCTCTTATAACTTCTGAGATCGACGCACTCACACGGACGGACGGACAGGGCTATATCAGCTCGTCATCCTGATAATGAATATATATACTTTGTGGGATCTGCCACGCCTCCATCTCCCTGTTACATACATTTCAACAAAACCATTATACCCTGATTTCCCATTGAAAATGGGTTCAGGGTATAAAAAATTTAATTCTCTAGCTCTTATATCTTCTGAGATCGACGCGTTCAATTATACGGACGGACGGACGAGCTAAATCGACTTAGCTCGTCGCACTGATCAATAATATATAGTAGAATCCGGTTATAGCGACATTCCGACGATTTTACGTCGCTATACCCGGAGGACGCTTTAACCAGAAAGAGTAAAAACTATTTTTATTTTTATTTTTTTTTTTTACGGTTGCCATGTTCGTAATAGCTTTTACTATAAAACAATTTAAATTTTTAATTAAAACAACCATTTTTTATAAACTTATTTTAATAACATGGCTCAGAAACATTTTTGTGACGTCGGCATTGTACTCTGTCTCTCTCCCTCTCTATGTGTTAGCAGCATTTGTGGCATTGCTACGCACACAGGCAAGGGTACTGATCACTGATCAATACATACATTTCTAACAGAGTCTTTTTATGCTTAAATTTGTTGTCATTATTTCGGGATTTTTTTTTCACCACGTCATAATTACCGGTGATTGACTCAAAAATATGAAAAAAAAAATCGTCGGCATAAGCGGATTGTCGTTAAAAGCGGAGACGTACTAAGCGGAGGCTCTTTCATATAAGTTTGAATGGGGACCAACCAAGACATCGAATTTTCGTCGACATAACCGGTTGGACGCTTTAAGCGGAGTCGTTATAACCGGATTCTACTGTATATACTTTGTGGAGTCTGCCACGCCTTCTTGTGCCTGTTACATACATTTCAACAAAACCATTATATCCTGATTTCCCATTGAAAATGGGTTCAGGGTATAAAAACACAGCCATTATTTAAATTGATAAAAACAAGTACATTTAAAGAGCACAAAGTAAACACGTCTGCTAGCTCTCACTGAGAACTCTCCATATTCTGCGATTGATTAACAATGATGGATGATCAATTAGCTGAAGCATACTAACAAACAAAATTGTATAAAATTCATATAAGTATTCATATAATTTGGAGACTAAATTTATAACTGATTTTCGATCATGTTTTTAATTGTTAAGAAAATAACGGGGCAAGTTATCGATATTTAAAGCAGAACTCGATATGCGCGTGCTATACACGGACCCAGGAAAATATTTTAAGTCTCAAGTCTTCCTATATCTTCTGAGATCGACGCGTTCATACATACGGACGGACGGACAGACCTTCGTTTATGGGGTCTGCCACGCCTCCTTCTGCCTGCTACATTCTTTTAACAAAACCATTATACCCTGATTTCCCACTTTCAATGGGCTCAGGGTATAAAAATATGTCAAAAATTCTGGTGAATTTGGAGCCGGTATCCAAAATATAACAAATATCGAAATTGTAGAAAAATCTCTAGCTCTTATATCTTTCGAAATCGACGCGTTAAAACATATATACATATACATATATACCTTGTGGGGTCTGCGATGATTCCTTCTGCCTGTTACATACCTCTCAAGAAAACCATTATAGTCTGATTTCCAATATACAATGGGTTCAGGGTATAAAAAGCAATTCATTAAAAAACATAACAAACTACGAATTAACCCTTTCACAAGATCTTTGATCTTTGATTTTTAGCTTGACACCAAAGTATTATTTAATTGCCATACATATCTTTTAAATTATAAAGGTATGATACAAGTCATATATTTACAATTAATTACTCATATACACTGGCGTCATCAGGTTAGCGCCCCCCTTTACACTCAATCTCAAAGCTGAATAAAAGCTAAACCATCAGAGCTTCATATTAAAATTTTTTATTATACTACGTCTATTTATCTTTAAAATAAAAAATGGCAACTGTAGCAGTAGGGAATAATTTGTATTTTTTTTTTTTTTTAATTTAAAAAAAAAAAAAAAAAAAATTAACATAAATTTGGTAATCAGATTAGCGCCCTGAGTTAAAATCAATTTATTTAAGTTAATGACCAAAAATAACACCTGTATTTTAAGCTATTATTATTTTTAAGTAGTATTAGTAGTACGTAGTGCCGTTTTTTGTTTGAAATTCCTTCAAAAATTCGATTAGAATTGGAATTATAAAGTTATTCAATATAATTCAAGGATATGGTTAACCAAGCGTGTTCAATACCTTGGATTAACTCTGTCTTTGTACTATAATGCTCATATACTTTCCTGACCAACGTTTCCAATGATATTAAGATCGAGTGAGTATGGTGGCCACTCCATGAGATCAATTTTTTGGCCCTGACTCCAGGACTTCACGGATCGGGCGGTCTGAATTGGAGCATTATCATGCTGGAAACCCTAATGCCGGTTTTCAGACAGGTTATAGAAATGCGGAGCAGCAGTTTTAAACACTGTGTTATAGTCCTATGCGTTCATGCGCGATGTCAAAAATTTAAGCTTGCATGTGCTGTAGTAAGATATTGCTACCTACACCAATGTCACACCACCCCCCCGCCGCAGCGGCTTGGCAAACCGTTACAAATAATGTTCTTCTATGAGTAGGTCACGGATATAATAATTATAGCCATCAGTTCCTTCCAAATTCAATTTTTCTCATCAGAAAAGACAACATGCTGCCATTGGGTAGAACACGTCATGTTCACCCGGGCAAAATTAATGTGTATTTCTTTTCTCAGCATATCGACTGGTGTGTTTTTTTTTTTTACATTCTGTTTCTTTAAGTAATTAACTTTCTTAATTGCTCTTTGGACCGTTGATAAGCCCGTCTTAACCCCGATTTTATCCCTAATCTTGCTGGTCGATTCGTGGGATTTCGAAGCTTCTATTTTCTTGTGAAATCACTTGATTATTGCCGCTTACGTAGTTATTTCCATAGTTTTCCTTATTTGTAAGAAAATCGCCAATTAGTTTTCTGTTTTTTTCAGGGGTTTCAGCAATTTTATGGTAGCATAGTCCAGATTCAAAGTATGCCTCAATCTTAGATTTTCAACCAAAGATAAAACTGTTTCCTTACCCATACTATAAATATATTGAATACTTTGAGCTTCACAAACAATTTGGTGAGCGTAATTGCCAAAATAAGCAAGATAATTACAATTGCATTTGGGGCGCTAATCTGATGACACAAAATAAGTACATGCATTCTTTGCGAAAATAAAGAAGATTAGAAAATAAAATATAACGGGTTTTCACTCGCGCTTTTTTTTTTTTTTTTGGTATGAGAGACACTCATATGATGATAATTAAATCAAAACAAAAATTTAGAAGTTGCGTGCAATAGGCAAAGCGAAAAACGTCAAAGGAAATGAGTGTAAGGGGGGGCGCTAACCTGATGACGCGCAGTGTATATATATATATATATATATATATATATATATATATATATATATATATATATATATATATATATTTAATTTTTTTTATTATTCACAGTACTCGTTATGGAATAAATATTTATGGAGATGAGTCAAAAAGTTATCCACAAGCACCTCCACGTAATAAAAAACGGCCAACGATGATTACAGAGATTCAAACGCAAAAAACATCCTCATCCGCAAGATCGTTGAGTACTGAGCGCCAATTATTTCTGCCATATCCTAAATCAGAGAAGAGGTTTGTTATTGATATTTATTACGAAAGTTCCTTAAATGTTTTGTGCTTATTCTTCTGAAATCGACGCGTTCAAACATACTAACAAACAGACAGACGGACAGGGCTAAATCAACTCAGCTCGTTGCCCTGATCAAGATCCTTCTGCCTGTTACATACAAACCATTATACCCTGATTTACCATTTTCAATGGGTTCAGGGTATAATAAGTAAAATGTTGAAATTTTTTTTTTTTTTTTCGACTTATTGTGTATGGAAGTTGTATATGCCATAGCTATGGCATCACTCACTATGCGACCGTCGGACCGTATTTATCATGCGTCCGTATATAATGTGCGGATATCGAGTTTATCATAAAAAATCGATAACCCATCACCGGTATGCATTATAGATAAAAAAAACCTTATCTATTTTAAAATTATATCTCCTACATCTTTAAATCTAGAGTATGTATGTATTAAATATATTAAATATATGCATGTTATACAACTTCCATTTTCTGTTAAAATTTACCCCCACCCCTATATCACATTTGTAAAAGGCGTATTTCAAATACTAGAGACTTGTGCATTGGCAAATGCATTCATATCCACGTCATAATAATAATTTGAAAGTTTTATGAAAAAAGTACATCCACAAGAATTTATGCATGGATACGGTGCTTTGAGTGTATACTATACATATTTCGTATCGAATGCTAATGCAAAATTGGCAAGTCCACGAAGCCAATAAAGAATTCTTGTTGAAAGTATAATATGAATACAAATTCAAAATTATCTCCGAAGAGAAATGGGAATTTTAGTGGATATGCCTACGGCAACATCAGGCAATACCAATAATGGCAATACAGCCAGAAAATTTTTCCAACAACCAATCTTAGCTTCTAATATGGTTGGAGTAACTACTGATTTAATTAACCGACTAACCGTTATTTTACGAAAAATGGCATGCCAATTTTCATGGGAAACAGCCAAACTGTTTGCAAATTAGTACCCTTGGTACTTGGTACCCATATGCCATCACTTCATAAAATCCTTGCGCACGGGGCAGATATTACAACAAGTAGTAGTATGGCTCTAGTCGAGACTGCTGGACTAGGAGATAACCTAAACCCCCCAAGCTGATTTCTATTCATTTTACACTTCTTTTATGCATACATAAATACACGTGCATTCACACTCACGCATAAGCCGCGAATTAAGTAAACTGCAAAGTAGTTTAATAAAAAATAATAGCTCCACGAACACGACGTGTATTCTTCAGTAGTCAGAATCAACTCACTCGTTTATTTGTAATGTACTCAATATAAATGTTACATAAAGTGCTTAGTCTACATAAATGTGTCTTAGGAAATTTGTTGTGTCGGCATTACATGAATTTGGGGCATTGCATTTTTGGTTGCGACACCGGATACCTAGTGTGCAAAATAAAGAGATTAATAAATTCTGTTGTTACTTTAACATTTATAGAGTTCAATAACTCTTGTACCTGCTGACTTGTTGAATTTTGTTGAGTGGTTGAGTTTGCATTCTGTTCTGGAAGTGGAGTGGGTTTGTACGTAACTGTTAATGAATATCATCTGTTACAATGCGACACGATATATCGATAAACGTGTGTACCATATCTAGCTGATAGGTACCACCTCTAAGTAAGTTAGTCACAAATAAACCTTTGCTACGAAAGCACACAAGCGCGGCATTTTATTTCTATATTTCAAACATAGATAACTTCCAGCAACTCGGATAGAGAAGAGTCTCCATCCAACAGGTTATGGGCCCAGTTGCAGATATCTATGAGCGGGATTTATCCAATAGAAAAGTTGGACGAAGGCAATTATGACACTTGGCGCGTGCAAATGCGAAGTGTGTTGGTACACCAGGAGCTATGGAGTGTAGCATCAGGTGAAGTGCTACCAACGGGTGCCCCGGAGAATGTGAATCGGCAGGCCACAGATGAGAAGGCGCTGGCAGTGATCACATTGAGTGTGAAGGCTTCACAATTGGGCTATTTAAAGGATTGCAAGACGTCGTCCGAGGCATGGAATCGGTTACAAGATGTCCATCAGCCAACTGGAGCAACACGTAAGGTTAAGCTCTACAAGAAATTGCTTTTCAAGCGCATGGAGCAAGGGCAAAGCATTTCGAGTTATATAAATGAATTCATGGGAATTCTGGATGCCCTTGGGACAGTAGGAATTGAGCTATGCGACGAATTGCGCAGTATTATTTTGCTTCCAGAAAGTTTCGAAAATTTCGTTGTCGCCATTGAGACGCGCGACAGTCTGCCGGCCTTCAACACTCTATGCATCAAAGTGAAGGAGGAGAGCGAGCGGAGGGAGAACGCAGAAGAAAAGAACGAATGCGAAAAAGCATATAGTGCAACTTACAAGCCAGCCGCGCAGAGAGCGCAAAAGCAGAGAAACAAAAATGTGGTATGTTTCAAGTGTGGCGAGAGCGGGCATATGAAGGCTGAGTGTAAGAAAGAGAGCGCAAGTGAGAAAAAGGCAGTAAGAAGAGAGAACAAGCAGTGCAGTTTATTTAATGCGTTAAGCGCAGATCATTTGAAAAAGAGTATGTGGTGTTTGGATAGTGGCGCCACAAGCCATATGTGTTGTGATAAAAAGTTATGCACAAAGTTTGAAAAACACACAGAAATGATCAGTCTGGCTGACTCTGGTCTGCTGAGAGCAGAGGGAAGAGGAGAAATAAAGCTAGAGACGGAATTATGCACGTTGCTGTTAAAAGATGTTCTCTATGTGCCGGAAATGAACTGGAATTTGGAATTGGAATTTGGATGACAAGTCAAGGCGTATCTTCGTATATTTCCTTCGGAGGAAGGATGAAGTCTTCAAGAAGTTCGTCGAGTTCAAAACGTTGGTTGAACGGCAAACAGGCAAGCGTCTCAAATGTATCCGGAGCGACAAGGGAGGTGAATTCGTCAATAAGCCGTTTGATGAATACCTGAAGAGTCAAGGGATTGAGAGGCAGCTGGCAGTAGCATACACTTCACAGCAAAATGGCGTAGCTGAGAGAGCAAGCCGCACTCTGGTGGGGATGTCAAGATGTATGTTGACGCAATCGGGATTTGGTGAATCTTTGTGGGCTGAAGCAGTCAACACAGCCGTATATATACGAAATCGATCGCCAACCAGTGCTTTAGGCAGTATGACGCCAATGGAAGCGTGGACTGGTAAGAAACCTTTTGTCGGTCATCTAAAAACGTTTGGTTCAATCGCAGTGGCTTTGGACAAGGGTCCAAGAATGAGCAAACTGCAACCAAAAGGCAAGGAATACCGGATGGTTGGGTATTCGGTAGCAAGCAAGGGCTATCGTTTGTACGACCCAATAACTCACCAGGTGGTTGAGAGGCGAGATATTCTTTTCGACGAGACTCAAGACGACGACGATTCATTTGTATGTGTGTTGCCAATTTCGAATGCTACCAGTCAGCGTGGTAGCGGGAATGATGACTCTGGCAGCAGTGGGCGCAGCAGTGATCGAGAGAGTAGCGTTGGACACAGCAGCGATCGGGAGAGCAGCGTTGGACGCAGCAGCGATCGAGACAGCAGCCATGGGCGTAGCAGCGACAAAGGCAAAGTAAGCGTGGACGAATCTGTAAATGTTCCTCGCATTGGTCCTGGCAGACCAAGGCTGATTCGAACCGGCAAGCCAGGCCGACCTCGAAAGCAGCACAACGTACTTGGGGCTCTAGTAGCCAGCGACGTAAAGGTTCCATCATCCTATGAGGAGGCGATGAAGAGTGCTCATGCATCAGATTGGTGCGATGCAATGAAACGGGAATATGACGCACTGATGGCCAACCGGACATGGCAATTGGCAGATTTGCCGAAAGGACAGCGAGCTGTTGGCTGTAAATGGGTATACAGTCTGAAGCGTGACAAAGATGGTCAAGTAGACAGATTTAAGGCACGATTGGTGGCAAAAGGTTGCTCCCAGCAGTATGGCATAAACTATGCAGAAACTTTTTCTCCAGTATGCAGACTAGAGAGCGTGCGATTCATCTTTGCACTGGCAGCGAAATTAAGATTGTATGTACACCAAATGGATGTATACACGGCATACCTGAGCGATACAGTGTACATGAAGCAACCACAAGGGTACATTGATCGGGCTCAACCAGATAAGGCTTTATTGCTGAAGAAGGCGATATATGGATTAAAACAATCAGGAAGGGAGTGGCAATAAACTATAAACTAGTAAGTATTGCAATAGAGTAAAATGAATTTAGTAATTATTGCAGCATGTGATGGAAAATAAGAAAAAGCAAAGCGATTCAATATTTTGATGCTTTGATAACAGACAATTTTAAATTATTCGGCAATAAACTATAAACTAGTAAGTATTGCAATAGAGAAAAACGAATACAGTAATTATTTCCACATGTGATGGAAAATAAGAAAAAGCAAAGCGATTCAATATTTTGATGCTTTGATAACAGACAATTTTAAATTATTCGGCAATAAACTAGTAAGTATTGCAATAGAGAAAAATGAATTTAGTTATTATTGCCACATGTGATGGAAAATAAGAAAAAGCAAAGCGATTCAATATTTTTATGCTTTGATAACAGACAATTTTAAATTATTCGGCAATAAACTATAAACTAGTAAGTATTGCAATAGAGTAAAATGAATATAGTAATTATTGCAGCATGTGATAGAAAATAAGAAAAAGCAAAGCGATTCAATATTTTGATGCTTTGATAACAGACAATTTCAAAATATTCGGCAATAAACTAGTAAGTATTGCAATAGAGAAAAATGAATTTAGTAATTATTGCAGCATGTGATGGAAAATAAGAAAAAGCAAAGCGATTCAATATTTTGATGCTTTGATAACAGACAATTTTAAATTATTCGGCAATAAACTATAAACTAGTAAGTATTGCAATAGAGTAAAATTAATTTAGTAATTATTGCAGCATGTGATGGAAAATAAGAAAAAGCAAAGCAATTCAATATTTTGATGCTTTGATAACAGACAATTTTAAATTATTCGGCAATAAACTATAAACTAGTAAGTATTGCAATAGAGTAA
Source organism: Drosophila arizonae (assembly GCF_054131065.1). Taxonomy (NCBI): domain Eukaryota; kingdom Metazoa; phylum Arthropoda; class Insecta; order Diptera; family Drosophilidae; genus Drosophila; species Drosophila arizonae. The sequence continues at coordinate 36,201,505 of NC_142927.1, forward strand.
AATGAATTTAGTAATTATTGCAGCATGTGATGGAAAATAAGCGATTCAATATTTTTGTGCTTTTATAACAGACAATTTTAAATTATTCGGCAATAAACTATAAACTAGTAAGTATTGCAATAGAGAAAAATGAATTTAGTAATTATGCAGCATGTGATGGAAAATAAGAAAAAGCAAAGCGATTCAATATTTTGATGCTTTGATAACAGACAATTTTAAAATATTCGGCAATAAACTATAAACTAGTAAGTATTGCAATAGAGTAAAATGAATTTAGTAATTATTGCAGCATGTGATGGAAAATAAGAAAAAGCAAAGCGATTCAATATTATTATGCTTTGATAACGGACAATTTTAAATTATTCGGCAATAAACTATAAACTAGTAAGTATTTCAATAGAGAAAAATGAATTTAGTAATTATTGCAGCATGTGATGGAAAATAAGAAAGAGCAAAGCGATTCAATATTTTGATGCTTTGATAACAGACAATTTTAAATTATTCGGCGGCAATAAACTTGTAAGTATTGCAATAGAGTAAAATGAATTTAGTAATTATTGCAGCATGTGATGGAAAATAAGAAAAAGCAAAGCAATTCAATATTTTGATGCTTTGATAACTGACAATTTTAAATTATTCGGCAATAAACTATAAACTAGTAAGTATTGCAATAGAGAAAAATGAATTTAGTAATTATTGCAGCATGTGATGGAAAATAAGCGATTCAATATTATTATGCTTTGATAACAAACATTTTGAAAATATTCGGCAATAAACTAGTAAGTATTGCAATAGAGAAAAATGAATTTTGTAATTATTGCAGCATGTAATGGAGAACCAGAAAAAGCAAAGCGATTCAATATTTTGATGCTTTGATTGATAACAGACAATTTTAAATTATTCGGCAATAAACTATAAACTAGTAAGTATTGCAATAGAGTAAAATTAATTTAGTAATTATTGCAGCATGTGATGGAAAATAAGAAAAAGCAAAGCGATTCAATATTATTATGCTTTGATAACAGACAATTTTAAAATATTCGGCAATAAACTAGTAAGTATGCAATAGAGAAAAATGAATTTAGTAATTATTGCAGCATGTAATGGAGAACCAGAAAAAGCAAAGCGATTCAATATTTTGATGCTTTGATTGATAACAGACAATTTTAAATTATTCGGCAATAAACTATAAACTAGTAAGTATTGCAATAGAGTAAAATGAATTTAGTAATTATTGCAGCATGTGATGGAAAATAAGAAAAAGCAAAGCAATTCAATATTTTGATGCTTTGATAACTGACAATTTTAAATTATTCGGCAATAAACTATAAACTAGTAAGTATTGCAATAGAGTAAAATGAATTTAGTAATTATTGCAGCATACGATGGAAAATAAGCGATTCAATATTTTTGTGCTTTTATAACAGACAATTTTAAATTATTCGGCAATAAATTAGTAAGTATTGCAATACAGAAAAATGAATTTAGTAATTATTGAAGCATGTAATGGAGAACCAGAAAAAGCAAAGCGATTCAATATTTTGATGCTTTGATAACAGACAATTTTAAATTATTCGGCAATAAACTATAAACTAGTAAGTATTGCAATAGAGTAAAATGAATCTAGTAATTATTGCAGCATGTGATGGAAAATAAGAAAAAGCAAAGCAATTCAATATTTTGATGCTTTGATAACAGACAATTTTAAATTATTCGGCAATAAACTATAAACTAGTAAGTATTGCAATAGAGTAAAATGAATTCAGTAATTATTGCAGCATGTGATGGAAAATAAGAAAAAGCAAAGCGATTCAATATTTTGATGCTTTGATAACAGACAATTTTAAATTATTCGGCAATAAACTATAAACTAGTAAGTATTTCAATAGAGAAAAATGAATTTAGTAATTATTGCAGCATGTGATGGAAAATAAGAAAGAGCAAAGCGATTCAATATTTTGATGCTTTGATAACAGACAATTTTAAATTATTCGGCGGCAATAAACTTGTAAGTATTGCAATAGAGTAAAATGAATTTAGTAATTATTGCAGCATGTGATGGAAAATAAGAAAAAGCAAAGCGATTCCATATTTTGATGCTTTGATAACAGACAATTTTAAATTATTCGGCAATAAACTATAAACTAGTAAGTATTGCAATAGAGTAAAATGAATTTAGTAATTATTGCAGCATGTGATGGAAAATAAGAAAAAGCAAAGCGATTCAATATTTTGATGATTTGATAACAGACAATTTTAAATTATTCGGAAATAAACTAGTAAGTATTGCAATAGAGAAAAATGAATTTAGTAATTATTGCAGCATGTGATGGAAAATAGGAAAAAGCAAAGCGATTCAATATTTTTATGCTTTGATAACAGACAATTTTAAATTATTCGGCAATAAACTAGTAAGTATTGCAATAGAGAAAAATGAATTTAGTAATTATTGCAGCATGTAATGGAGAACCAGAAAAAGCAAAGCGATTCAATATTTTGATGCTTTGATAACAGACAATTTTAAATTATTCGGCAATAAACTATAAACTAGTAAGTATTGCAATAGAGTAAAATGAATCTAGTAATTATTGCAGCATGTGATGGAAAATAAGAAAAAGCAAAGCGATTCAATATTTTGATGCTTTGATAACAGACAATTTTAAATTATTCGGCAATAAACTATAAACTAGTAAGTATTGCAATAGAGTAAAATGAATTCAGTAATTATTGCAGCATGTGATGGAAAATAGGAAAAAGCAAAGCGATTCAATATTTTTACGCTTTGATAACAGACAATTTTAAATTATTTGGCAATAAACTAGTAAGTATTGCAATAGAGAAAAATGAATTTAGTAATTATTGCAGCATGTGATGGAAAATAAGAAAAAGCAAAGCGATTCAATATTTTGATGATTTGATAACAGACAATTTTAAAATATTCGGCAATAAACTAGTAAGTATTGCAATAAAGAAAAATGAATTTAGTAATTATTGCAGCATGTAATGGAGAACCAGAAAAAGCAAAGCGATTCAATATTTTGATGCTTTGATAAAAGACAATTTTAAATTATTCGGCAATAAACTATAAACTAGTAAGTATTGCAATAGAGTAAAATGAATCTAGTAATTATTGCAGCATGTGATGGAAAATAAGAAAAAGCAAAGCAATTCAATATTTTGATGCTTTGATAACAGACAATTTTAAATTATTCGGCAATAAACTATAAACTAGTAAGTATTGCAATAGAGTAAAATGAATTCAGTAATTATTGCAGCATGTGATGGAAAATAAGAAAAAGCAAAGCGATTCAATATTTTGATGCTTTGATAACTGACACTTTTAAATTATTCGGCAATCAATTAGTAGGTATTGCAATAGAGTAAAATGAATTTAGTAATTATTGCAGCATGTGATGGAAAATAAGAAAAAGCAAAGCGATTCAATATTTTTATGCTTTGATAACAGACAATTTTAAATTATTCGGCAATAAACTATAAACTAGTAAGTATTGCAATAGAGTAAAATGAATTCAGTAATTATTGCAGAATGTGATGGAAAATAAGAAAAAGCAAAGCAATTCAATATTTTGATGCTTTGATAACAGACAATTTTAAATTATTCGGCAATAAACTATAAACTAGTAAGTATTGCAATAGAGTAAAATGAATTTAGTAATTATTGCAGCATGTGATGGAAAATAGGAAAAAGCAAAGCGATTCAATATTTTGATGATTTGATAACAGACAATTTTAAATTATTCGGAAATAAACTAGTAAGCATTGCAATAGAGAAAAATGAGTTTAGTAATTATTGCAGCATGTGATGGAAAATAAGAAAAAGCGAAGCGATTAAATATTTTGATGCTGTGATAACAGACAATTTTAAATTATTTAGTAATTATTGCAGCATGTGATGGAAAATAAGAAAAAGCAAAGCGATTCAATATTTTGATGCTTTTATAACAGACAATTTTAAATTATTCGGCAATAAACTATAAACTAGTAAGTATTGCAATAGAGTAAAATGAATTTAGTAATTATTGCAGCATGTGATGGAAAATAGGAAAAAGCAAAGCGATTCAATATTTTGATGATTTGATAACAGACAATTTTAAATTATTCGGAAATAAACTAGTAAGCATTGCAATAGAGAAAAATGAGTTTAGTAATTATTGCAGCATGTGATGGAAAATAAGAAAAAGCAAAGCAATTCAATATTTTGATGCTTTGATAACAGACAATTTTAAATTATTCGGCAATAAACTATAAACTAGTAAGTATTGCAATAGAGTAAAATGAATTTAGTAATTATTGCAGCATGTGATGGAAAATAAGAAAAAGCAAAGCGATTCAATATTTTGATGATTTGATAACAGACAATTTTAAATTATTCGGAAATAAACTAGTAAGTATTGCAATAGAGAAAAATGAATTTAGTAATTATTGCAGCATGTGATGGAAAATAGGAAAAAGCAAAGCGATTCAATATTTTTATGCTTTGATAACAGACAATTTTAAATTATTCGGCAATAAACTAGTAAGTATTGCAATAGAGAAAAATGAATTTAGTAATTATTGCAGCATGTAATGGAGAACCAGAAAAAGCAAAGCGATTCAATATTTTGATGCTTTGATAACAGACAATTTTAAATTATTCGGCAATAAACTATAAACTAGTAAGTATTGCAATAGAGTAAAATGAATCTAGTAATTATTGCAGCATGTGATGGAAAATAAGAAAAAGCAAAGCGATTCAATATTTTGATGCTTTGATAACAGACAATTTTAAATTATTCGGCAATAAACTATAAACTAGTAAGTATTGCAATAGAGTAAAATGAATTCAGTAATTATTGCAGCATGTGATGGAAAATAGGAAAAAGCAAAGCGATTCAATATTTTTACGCTTTGATAACAGACAATTTTAAATTATTTGGCAATAAACTAGTAAGTATTGCAATAGAGAAAAATGAATTTAGTAATTATTGCAGCATGTGATGGAAAATAAGAAAAAGCAAAGCGATTCAATATTTTGATGATTTGATAACAGACAATTTTAAAATATTCGGCAATAAACTAGTAAGTATTGCAATAAAGAAAAATGAATTTAGTAATTATTGCAGCATGTAATGGAGAACCAGAAAAAGCAAAGCGATTCAATATTTTGATGCTTTGATAAAAGACAATTTTAAATTATTCGGCAATAAACTATAAACTAGTAAGTATTGCAATAGAGTAAAATGAATCTAGTAATTATTGCAGCATGTGATGGAAAATAAGAAAAAGCAAAGCAATTCAATATTTTGATGCTTTGATAACAGACAATTTTAAATTATTCGGCAATAAACTATAAACTAGTAAGTATTGCAATAGAGTAAAATGAATTCAGTAATTATTGCAGCATGTGATGGAAAATAAGAAAAAGCAAAGCGATTCAATATTTTGATGCTTTGATAACTGACACTTTTAAATTATTCGGCAATCAATTAGTAGGTATTGCAATAGAGTAAAATGAATTTAGTAATTATTGCAGCATGTGATGGAAAATAAGAAAAAGCAAAGCGATTCAATATTTTTATGCTTTGATAACAGACAATTTTAAATTATTCGGCAATAAACTATAAACTAGTAAGTATTGCAATAGAGTAAAATGAATTCAGTAATTATTGCAGAATGTGATGGAAAATAAGAAAAAGCAAAGCAATTCAATATTTTGATGCTTTGATAACAGACAATTTTAAATTATTCGGCAATAAACTATAAACTAGTAAGTATTGCAATAGAGTAAAATGAATTTAGTAATTATTGCAGCATGTGATGGAAAATAGGAAAAAGCAAAGCGATTCAATATTTTGATGATTTGATAACAGACAATTTTAAATTATTCGGAAATAAACTAGTAAGCATTGCAATAGAGAAAAATGAGTTTAGTAATTATTGCAGCATGTGATGGAAAATAAGAAAAAGCGAAGCGATTAAATATTTTGATGCTGTGATAACAGACAATTTTAAATTATTTAGTAATTATTGCAGCATGTGATGGAAAATAAGAAAAAGCAAAGCGATTCAATATTTTGATGCTTTTATAACAGACAATTTTAAATTATTCGGCAATAAACTATAAACTAGTAAGTATTGCAATAGAGTAAAATGAATTTAGTAATTATTGCAGCATGTGATGGAAAATAAGAAAAAGCAAAGCGATTCAATATTTTGATGCTTTGATAACAGAAAATTTTAAATTATTCGGAAATATACTAGTAAGTATTGCAATAGAGAAAAATGAATTTAGTAATTATTGCAGCATGTGATGGAAAATAAGAAAAAGCAAAGCGATTCAATATTTTGATGCTTTGATAACAGACAATTTTGAATTATTCGGCAATAAACTATAAACTAGTAAGTATTGCAATAGAGTAAAATGAATTTAGTAATTATTGCAGCATGTGGTGGAAAATAAGAAAAAGCAAAGCGATCAATATTTTGATGCTTTGATAACAGACAATTTTAAATTATTCGGCAATAAACTATAAACTAGTAAGTATTGCAATAGAGAAAAAATGAATTTAGTAATTATTGCAGCATGTGATGGAAAATAAGAAAAAGCAAAGCGATTCAATATTTTGATGCTTTGATAACAGACAATTTTACATTATTCGGCAATAAACTAGTAAGTATTGCAAAAGAGAAAAATGAATTTAGTAATTATTGCAGCATGTGATGGAAAATAAGAAAAAGCAAAGCGATTCAATATTTTGCAATAGAGAAAAACGAATACAGTAATTATTGCCACATGTGATGGAAAATAAGAAAAGCAACGCGATTCAATATTTTAAAGCTTTGTTAACAAACAGACAATTATAAAATATTCGGCAATAAACTAGTAAGTATTGCAATAGAGAAAAATTTATTAAGTAATTATCGCAGCATGTAATGGAGAATCAGAAAAAGCAAAGCGATTCAATATTTTGATGATTTGATAACAGAAAATTTTAAATTATTCGTCAATAACTAGTAAGTATTGCAATAGAGAAAAATTAATTAAGTAATTATTGCAGCATGTAATGGAGAATCAGAAAAAGCAAAGCGTTTCATTATTTTGATGCTTTGATAACAGACAATTTTAAATTATTCGGCAATAAACTATAAACTAGTAAGTATTGCAATAGAGTAAAATGAATTTAGTAATTATTGCAGCATGTGATGGAAAAGAAGAAAAAGCAAAGCGATTCAATATTTTTATGCTTTGATAACAGACAATTTTTAATTATTCGGCAATAAACTAGTTAGTATTTTGCAATAGAGAAAAATGAATTTAGTAATTATTGCAGCATGTGATGGAAAATAAGAAAAAGCAAAGCGATTCAATATTTTGATGCTTTGATAACAGACAATTTTAAATTATTCGGCAATAAACTAGTAAGTATTGCAAAAGAGAAAAATGAATTTAGTAATTATTGCAGCATGTGATGGAAAATAAGAAAAAGCAAAGCGATTCAATATTTTGATGCTTTGATAACAGACAATTTTAAATTATTTGGCAATAAACTAGTAAGTATTGCAATAGAGAACAAGTAAGAAAATTCTAGTCGAGAGTGCTCGACTAGATACTACCTTGAACCCAACAAATAAAAATGCTCATTTAGTATGGCTGAAATTTCAATTTCGATGTATTTAAAAATATAAATAAAATACCAAACTCATTTAATAAAATATAAAAATATTTTGAAACAATTAAAAAAAATTAACATCAGTTGCATCGATCGGGATTCGAACCGCGAACTCTCGATCGAGCGTCATGCAGCTAACACACTAGGCCACCTCACTCCTGCTAGTGGCGCTGGCAAAACTCAAATAGATTCACTGCTGCAGCGCCATCTACCAAAACTAAACGAAACTAGCTGCTGATGTGATTCTAAGAATCTGCTAGAATAACCAAACTATTTAAAACGCACATAAAGTATAGTTAAAATTTCAATTTCGGTGTATTTAAAAATATAAATTAAATAGAAAACTCATTTATGAAAATATAAAAATATTTTGAAAAAATTAAAAAAAATTAACATCAGTTGCATCGATCGGGATTCGAACCGAGATTTCTCGATCGAGCGTCATGCAGCTAACACACTAGGCCACCCCAATCCTGCTAGTGGCGCTGGCAAAACTCAAATAGATTCACTGCTGCTGCGCCATCTACCAAAACTAAATGAAACTAACAGCTGATGTGATTCAACGAATGTTTTTGTTGTAGCTGCTGCACGTGCGTTTGTTAATTGGCCAAATATTTGATTTTTTTTTTATTAATTTTTGACTGAACGGAATTTAATGAAACTTTCAGCATATGATCTACATATTATATTGAATATTTGAGAAATTTAAAAAAAGGAAAAATCATTCACAATTAGCTATAGTGGCATCTGATTTCAACTTGAATGTTTTTACTCGATAAAAACATAACGGGATGATTTATCGAATTTTAAAAGCAAACTCGACGTCCGCGCTGTATAAACGGTCATTTTAAAAAAAAATTCAAGTCTCTAGCTCTTATATCTTCGGAAATCGACGCGTTCAAACATACGGACAGACGGACAGACAGACAGACTGACAGGGCCAAATCGACTCAGCTCGTCGCCCTGATCAAGAATATATATACTTTGTGGGGTCTGCCACGCCTCCTTTTGCCTGTTAAATACATTTCAACAAAACCATTATACCCTGATTTCCCATTTTCAATGGGTTCAGGGTATAAAAATTAATTAAGTAATTATTGCAGCATGTAATGGAGAATCAGAAAAAGCAAAGCGATTCAATATTTTGATGCTTTGATAACAAACAATTTTAAATTATTCGGCAATAAACTAGCAAGTACTGCAATAGAGAAGAATTAATTTAGTAATTATTGCAGCATGTGATGGAAAATAAGAAAAAGCAAAGCGATTCAATATTTTCATGCTTTGATAACAGACAATTATAAATTAATCAGCAATAAACTAGTAAGTTTTGCAATAGAGTAAAATGAATTTAGTAATTATTGCAGCATGTGATGGAAAATAAGAAATAGCAAAGCGATTCAATATTTTGATGCTTTGATAACAGACAATTTTAAATTATTCGGCAATAAATTAGTAAGTATTGCAATAGAGAAAAATGAACGTAGTAATTATTGCAGCATGTAATGGAGAACCAGAAAAAGCAAAGCGATTCAATATTTTGATGCTTTGATAAACGACAATTTTAAATTATTCGGCAATAAACTATAAACTAGTGAGTATTGCAATAGAGAAAAACGAATACAGTAATTATTGCCACATGTGATGGAAAATAAGAAAAGCAACGCGATTCAATATTTTAAAGCTTTGTTAACAAACATACAATTATAAAATATTCGGCAATAAACTAGTAAGTATTGCAATAAAGAAAAATTAATTAAGTAATTATCGCAGCATGTAATGGAGAATCAGAAAAAGCAAAGCGATTCAATATTTTTATGCTTTGATAACAGAAAATTTTAAATTATTCGGCAATAAACTAGTAAGTATTGCAATAGGGAAAAATTAATTAAGTAATTATTGCAGCATGTAATGGAGAATCAGAAAAAGCAAAGCGTTTCATTATTTTGATGCTTTGATAACAGACAATTTTAAATTATTCGGCAATAAACTATAAACTAGTAAGTATTGCAATAGGGTAAAATGAACTTAGTAATTATTGCAGCATGTGATGGAAAAGAAGAAAAAGCAAAGCGATTCGATATTTTGATGCTTTGATAACAGACAATTTTAAATTATTCGGCAATAAATTAGTAAGTATTGCAATAGAGAAAAATGAATTTAGTAATTATTGCAGCATGTGATGGAAAATAAGAAAAAGCAAAGCGATTCAATATTTTGATGCTTTGATAACAGACAATTTTAAATTATTCGGCAATAAACTATAAACAAGTAAGTATTGCAATAGAGTAAAATGAATTTAGTAATTATTGCAGCATGTGGTGGAAAATAAGAAAAAGCAAAGCGATCAATATTTTGATGCTTTGATAACAGACAATTTTAAATTATTCGGAAATAAACTAGTAAGTATTGCAATAGAGAAAAATTAATTAAGTAATTATTGCAGCATGTAATGGAGAATCATAAAAAGCAAAGCGTTTCATTATTTTGATGCTTTGATAACAGACAATTTTAAATTATTCGGCAATAAACTAGTAAGTATTGCAATAGAGAAAAATGAATTTAGTAATTATTGCAGCATGTGATGGAAAATAAGAAAAGCAACGCGATTCAATATTTTAAAGCTTTGTTAGCAAACAGACAATTATAAAATATTCGGCAATAAACTAGTAAGTATTTCAATAAAGAAAAATTTATTAAGTAATTATCGCAGCATGTAATGGAGAATCAGAAAAAGCAAAGCGATTCAATATTTTGATGCTTTGATAACAGAAAATTTTAAATTATTCGGCAATAAACTAGTAAGTATTGCAATAGAGAAAAATTAATTAAGTAATTATTGCAGCATGTAATGGAGAATCATAAAAAGCAAAGCGTTTCATTATTTTGATGCTTTGATAACAGACAATTTTAAATTATTCGGCAATAAACTAGTAAGTATTGCAATAGAGTAAAATGAATTTAGTAATTATTGCAGCATGTGATGGAAAAGAAGAAAAAGCAAAGCGATTCAATATTTTGATGCTTTGATAACAGACAATTTTAAATTATTCGGCAATAAACTAGTTAGTATTTTGCAATAGAGAAAAATGAATTTAGTAATTATTGCAGCATGTGATGGAAAATAAGAAAAAGCAAAGCGATTCAATATTTTGATGCTTTGATAACAGACAATTTTAAATTATTCGGCAATAAACTAGTAAGTATTGCAAAAGAGAAAAATGAATTTAGTAATTATTGCAGCATGTGATGGAAAATAAGAAAAAGCAAAGCGATTCAATATTTTGATGCCTTGATAACAGACAATTTTAAATTATTTGGCAATAAACTAGTAATTATTGCAATAGAGAACAAGTAAGAAAATTCTAGTCGAGAGTGCTCGACTAGATACTACCCTGAACCCAACAAATAAAAATGCTCATTTAGTATGGCTGAAATTTCAATTTCGATGTATTTAAAAATATAAATAAAATACCAAACTCATTTAATAAAATATAAAAATATTTTGAAACAATTAAAAAAAATTAACATCAGTTGCATCGATCGGGATTCGAACCGCGAACTCTCGATCGAGCGTCATGCAGCTAACACACTAGGCCACCTCACTCCTGCTAGTGGCGCTGGCAAAACTCAAATAGATTCACTGCTGCAGCGCCATCTACCAAAAGTAAACGAAACTAGCTGCTGATGTGATTCTAAGAATCTGCTAGAATAACCAAACTTTTTAAAACGCACATAAAGTATAGTTAAAATTTCAATTTCGGTGTATTTAAAAATATAAATTAAATAGAAAACTCATTTATGAAAATATAAAAATATTTTGAAACAATTAAAAAAAATTTACATCAGTTGCATCGATCGGGATTCGAACCGAGATTTCTCGATCGAGCGTCATGCAGCTAACACACTAGGCCACCCCACTCCTGCTAGTGGCGCTGGCAAAACTCAAATAGATTCACTGCTGCTGCGCCATCTACCAAAACTAAATGAAACTAACAGCTGATGTGATTCAACGAATGTTTTTGTTGTAGCTGCTGCACGTGCGTTTGTTAATTGGCCAAATATTTGATTTTTTTTTTTTTTATTAATTTTTGACTGAACGGAATTTAATGAAACTTTCATCTACATATTATATTGAATATTTGAGAAATTTAAAAAAAAAAGAAAAATCATTCACAATTAGCTATAGTGGCATCTGATTTCAACTTGAATGTTTTTACTCGATAAAAACATAACGGGATGATTTATCGAATTTTAAAAGCAAACTCGACGTCCGCGCTGTATAAACGATCATTAAAAAAAAAATTCAAGTCTCTAGCTCTTATATCTTCGGAAATCGACGCGTTCAAACATACGGACAGACGGACAGACAGACAGACGGACAGGGCCAAATCGACTCAGCTCGTCGCCCTGATCAAGAATATATATACTTTGTGGGGTCTGCCACGCCTCCTTTTGCCTGTTACATACATTTCAACAAAACCATTATACCCTGATTTCCCATTTTTAATGGGTTCAGGGTATAATTAAGTAATTATTGCAGCATGTAATGGAGAATCAGAAAAAGCAAAGCGATTCAATATTTTGATGCTTTGATAACAAACAATTTTAAATTATTCGGCAATAAACTAGCAAGTACTGCAATAGAGAAGAATTAATTTAGTAATTATTGCAGCATGTGATGGAAAATAAGAAAAAGCAAAGCGATTCAATATTTTCATGCTTTGATAACAGACAATTTTAAATTAATCAGCAATAAACTAGTAAGTTTTGCAATAGAGTAAAATGAATTTAGTAATTATTGCAGCATGTGATGGAAAATAAGAAATAGCAAAGCGATTCAATATTTTGATGCTTTGATAACAGACAATTTTAAATTATTCAGCAATAAACTAGTAAGTATTGCAATAGATTAAAATGAATTTAGTAATTATTGCAGCATGTGATGGAAAATAAGAAAAAGCAAAGCGATTCAATATTTTGATTCTTTGATAACAGACAATTTTAAATTATTCGGCAATAAACTAGTAAGTATTGCAATAGATTAAAATGAATTTAGTAATTATTGCAGCATGTGATGGAAAATAAGAAAAAGCAAAGCGATTCAATATTTTGATTCTTTGATAACAGACAATTTTAAATTATTCGGCTATAAACTAGTAAGTATTACAATAGAGAAAAATAAATTTAGTAATTATTGCAGCATGTGATGGAAAATAAGAAAAAGCAAAGCGATTCAATATTTTGATGCTTTGATGACAGACAATTTTAAATTATTCGGCAATAAACTATAAACTAGTAAGTATTGCAATAGAGTAAAATGAATTTAGTAATTATTGCAGCATGTGATGGAAAATAAGAAAAAGCAAAGCGATTCAATATTTTGATGCTTTGATAAACGACAATTTTAAATTATTCGGCAATAAACTATAAACTAGTAAGTATTGCAATAGAGAAAAATGAATTTAGTAATTATTGCAGCATGTGATGGAATATAAGAAAAAGCAAAGCGATTCGATATTTTGATGCTTTGATAACAGACAATTTTAAATTATTCGGCAATAAATTAGTAAGTATTGCAATAGAGAAAAATGAACGTAGTAATTATTGCAGCATGTAATGGAGAACCAGAAAAAGCAAAGCGATTCAATATTTTGATGCTTTGATAAACGACAATTTTAAATTATTCGGCAATAAACTATAAACTAGTAAGTATTGCAATAGAGAAAAACGAATACAGTAATTATTGCCACATGTGATGGAAAATAAGAAAAGCAACGCGATTCAATATTTTAAAGCTTTGTTAACAAACAGACAGTTATAAAATATTCGGCAATAAACTAGTAAGTATTGCAATAGAGAAAAATTAATTAAGTAATTATTGCAGCATGTAATGGAGAATCAGAAAAAGCAAAGCGTTTCATTATTTTGATGCTTTGATAACAGACAATTTTAAATTATTCGGCAATAAACTAGTAAGTATTGCAATAGAGTGAAATGAATTTAGTAATTATTGCAGCATGTGATGGAAAAGAAGAAAAAGCAAAGCGATTCAATATTTTGCAATAGAGAAAAACGAATACAGTAATTATTGCCACATGTGATGGAAAATAAGAAAAGCAACGCGATTCAATATTTTAAAGCTTTGTTAACAAACATACAATTATAAAATATTCGGCAATAAACTAGTAAGTAGTGCAATAAAGAAAAATTAATTAAGTTATTATCGCAGCATGTAATGGAGAATCAGAAAAAGCAAAGCGATTCATTATTTTGATGCTTTGATAACAGACAATTTTAAATTATTCGGCAATAAACTAGTAAGTATTGCAATAGGGTAAAATGAACTTAGTAATTATTGCAGCATGTGATGGAAAAGAAGAAAAAGCAAAGCGATTCAATATTTTTATGCTTTGATAACAGACAATTTTAAATTATTCGGCAATAAACTAGTAAGTATTGCAATAGGGTAAAATGAACTTAGTAATTATTGCAGCATGTGATGGAAAAGAAGAAAAAGCAAAGCGATTCAATATTTTGATGCTTTGATGACAGACAATTTTAAATTACTCGGCAATAAATTAGTAAGTATTGCAATAGAGAAAAATCAATGTAGTAATTATTGCAGCATGTAATGGAGAACCAGGAAAAGCAAAGCGATTCAATATTTTGATGTTTTGATAAACGACAATTTTAAATTATTCGGCAATAAGTAAGTATTGCAATAGAGAAAAACGAATACAGTAATTATTGCCACATGTGATGGAAAATAAGAAAAGCAACGCGATTCAATATTTTTAAGCTTTGATAACAGACAATTTTAAATTATTCGGCAATAAATTAGTAAGTATTGCAATAGAGAAAAATGAATGTAGTAATTATTGCAGCATGTGATGGAAAATAAGAAAAAGCAAAGCGATTCAATATTTTGATTCTTTGATAACAGACAATTTTAAATTATTCGGCAATAAACTATAAACTAGTAAGTATTGCAATAGAGAAAAACGAATACAGTAATTATTGCCACATGTGATGGAAAATAAGAAAAGCAACGCGATTCAATATTTTAAAGCTTTGTTAACAAACAGACAGTTATAAAATATTCGGCAATAAACTAGTAAGTATTGCAATAGAGAAAAATTAATTAAGTAATTATTGCAGCATGTAATGGAGAATCAGAAAAAGCAAAGCGTTTCAATATTTTGATGCTTTGATAACAGAAAATTTTAAATTATTCGGCAATAAACTAGTAAGTATTGCAATAGAGAAAAATTAATTAAGTAATTATTGCAGCATGTAATGGAGAATCAGAAAAAGCAAAGCGTTTCATTATTTTGATGCTTTGATAACAGACAATTCTAAATTATTCGGCAATAAACTAGTAAGTGTTGCAATAGGGTAAAATGAACTTAGTAATTATTGCAGCATGTGATGGAAAAGAAGAAAAAGCAAAGCGTTTCATTATTTTGATGCTTTGATAACAGACAATTTTAAATTATTCGGCAATAAACTATAAACTAGTAAGTATTGCAATAGAGTAAAATGAATTTAGTAATTATTGCAGCATGTGATGGAAAATAAGAAAAAGCAAAGCGATTCAATATTTTGATGCTTTGATAACAGACAATTTTACATTATTCGGCAATAAACTAGTAAGTATTGCAAAAGAGAAAAATGAATTTAGTAATTATTGCAGCATGTGATGGAAAATAAGAAAAAGCAAAGCGATTCAATATTTTGATGCTTTGATGACAGACAATTTTAAATTATTCGGCAATAAATTAGTAAGTATTGCAATAGAGAAAAATGAATGTAGTAATTATTGCAGCATGTAATAGAGAACCAGAAAAAGCAAAGCGATTCAATATTTTGATGCTTTGATAAACGACAATTTTAAATTATTCGGCAATAAACTATAAACTAGTAAGTATTGCAATAGAGAAAAACGAATACAGTAATTATTGCCACATGTGATGGAAAATAAGAAAAGCAACGCGATTCAATATTTTAAAGCTTTGATAACAGACAATTTTTAATTATTCGGCAATAAATTAGTAAGTATTGCAATAGAGAAAAATGAATGTAGTGATTATTGCAGCATGTGATGGAAAATAAGAAATAGCAAAGCGATTCAATATTTTGATGCTTTGATAACAGACAATTTTAAATTATTCAGCAATAAACTAGTAAGTATTGCAATAGATTAAAATGAATTTAGTAATTATTGCAGCATGTGATGGAAAATAAGAAAAAGCAAAGCGATTCAATATTTTGATTCTTGGATAACAGACAATTTTAAATTATTCGGCAATAAACTAGTAAGTATTGCAATAGACAAAATTGAATTTAGTAATTATTGCAGCATGTGATGGAAAATAAGAAAAAGCAAAGCGATTCAATATTTTTATGCTTTGATGACAGACAATTTTAAATTATTCGGCAATAAATTAGTAAGTATTGCAATAGAGAAAAATGAATGTAGTAATTATTGCAGCATGTAATAGAGAACCAGAAAAAGCAAAGCGATTCAATATTTTGATGCTTTGATGACAGAAAATTTTAAATTATTCGGCAATAAATTAGTAAGTATTGCAATAGAGAAAAATGAATGTAGTAATTATTGCAGCATGTAATAGAGAACCAGAAAAAGCAAAGCGATTCAATATTTTGATGCTTTGATAAACGACAATTTTAAATTATTCGGCAATAAACTATAAACTAGTAAGTATTGCAATAGAGAAAAACGAATACAGTAATTATTGCCACATGTGATGGAAAATAAGAAAAGCAACGCGATTCAATATTTTAAAGCTTTGATAACAGACACTTTTAAATTATTCGGCAATAAATTAGTAAGTATTGCAATAGAGAAAAATGAATGTAGTAATTATTGCAGCATGTGATGGAAAATAAGAAATAGCAAAGCGATTCAAAATTTTGATGCTTTGATAACAGACAATTTTAAATTATTCAGCAATAAACTAGTAAGTATTGCAATAGATTAAAATGAATTTAGTAATTATTGCAGCATGTGATGGAAAATAAGAAAAAGCAAAGCGATTCAATATTTTGATTCTTGGATAACAGACAATTTTAAATTATTCGGCAATAAACTAGTAAGTATTGCAATAGACAAAAATGAATTTAGTAATTATTGCAGCATGTGATGGAAAATAAGAAAAAGCAAAGCGATTCAATATTTTTATGCTTTGATGACAGACAATTTTAAATTATTCGGCAATAAACTATAAACTAGTAAGTATTGCAATAGAGAAAAATGAATTTAGTAATTATTGCAGCATGTGATGGAAAATAAGAAAAAGCAAAGCGATTCGATATTTTGATGCTTTGATAACAGACAATTTTAAATTATTCGGCAATAAACTAGTAAGTATTGCAATAGAGAAAAATGAATTTAGTAATTATTGCCACATGTGATAGAAAATAAGAAAAAGCAAAGCGATTCAATATTTGTATGCTTTGATAACAGACAATTTTAAATTATTCGGCAATAACCTATAAACTATTAAGTATTGCAATAGAGAAATATGAATTTAGTAATTATTGCCACATGTGATGGAAAATAAGAAAAGCAACGCGATTCAATATTTTAAAGCTTTGTTAACAAACAGACAATTATAAAATATTCGGCAATAAACTAGTAAGTATTGCAATAGAGAAAAATTAATTAAGTAATTATTGCAGCATGTAATGGAGAATCAGAAAAAGCAAAGCGTTTCATTATTTTGATGCTTTGATAACAGACAATTTTAAATTATTCGGCAATAAACTAGTAAGTATTGCAATAGAGTAAAATGAATTTAGTAATTATTGCAGCATGTGATGGAAAATAAGAAAAAGCAAAGCGATTCAATATTTTGATGCTTTGATAACAGACAATTTCAAATTATTCGGCAATAAACTAGTAAGTATTGCAATAGGGTAAAATGAACTTAGTAATTATTGCAGCATGTGATGGAAAAGAAGAAAAAGCAAAGCGATTCGATATTTTGATGCTTTGATAACAGACAATTTTAAATTATTCGGCAATAAATTAGTAAGTATTGCAATAGAGTAAAATGAATGTAGTAATTATTGCAGCATGTAATGGAGAACCAGAAAAAGCAAAGCGATTCAATATTTTAAAGCTTTGTTAACAAACAGACAGTTATAAAATATTCGGCAATAAACTAGTAAGTATTGCAATAGAGAAAAATTAATTAAGTAATTATTGCAGCATGTAATGGAGAATCAGAAAAAGCAAAGCGTTTCAATATTTTGATGCTTTGATAACAGACAATTTTAAATTATTCGGCAATAAACTAGTAAGTATTGCAATAGGGTAAAATGAACTTAGTAATTATTGCAGCATGTGATGGAAAAGAAGAAAAAGCAAAGCGATTCGATATTTTGATGCTTTGATAACAGACAATTTTAAATTATTCGGCAATAAACTAGTAAGTATTGCAATAGAGAAAAACGAATACAGTAATTATTGCCACATGTGATGGAAAATAAGAAAAGCAACGCGATTTAATATTTTAAAGCTTTGTTAACAAACAGACAGTTATAAAATATTCGGCAATAAACTAGTAAGTATTGCAATAGAGAAAAATTAATTAAGTAATTATTGCAGCATGTAATGGAGAATCAGAAAAAGCAAAGCGTTTCAATATTTTGATGCTTTGATAACAGACAATTTTAAATTATTCGGCAATAAACTAGTAAGTATTGCAATAGGGTAAAATGAATTTAGTAATTATTGCAGCATGTAATGGAGAATCATAAAAAGCAAAGCGTTTCATTATTTTGATGCTTTGATAACAGACAATTTTAAATTATTCGGCAATAAACTAGTAAGTATTGCAATAGAGTAAAATGAATTTAGTAATTATTGCAGCATGTGATGGAAAATAAGAAAAAGCAAAGCGATTCAATATTTTGATGCTTTGATGACAGACAATTTTAAATTATTCGGCAAAACCTATAAACTATTAAGTATTGCATTAGAGTAAAATGAATTTAGTAATTATTGCAGCATGTGATGGAAAATAAGAAAAAGCAAAGCGGTTCAATATTTTTATGCTTTGATAAACGACAATTTTAAATTATTCGGCAATAAACTATAAACTAGTAAGTATTGCAATAGAGAAAAATGAATTTAGTAATTATTGCAGCATGTGATGGAAAATAAGAAAAAGCAAAGCGATTCGATATTTTGATGCTTTGATAACAGACAATTTTAAATTATTCGGCAAAAAATTAGTAAGTATTGCAATAGAGAAAAATGAATGTAGTAATTATTGCAGCATGTAATGGAGAACCAGAAAAAGCAAAGCGATTCAATATTTTGATGCTTTGATAAACGACAATTTTAAATTATTCGGCAATAAACTATAAACTAGTAAGTATTGCAATAGAGAATGTTGTAGTGTGGAGTCGTGATAAGTGAGGACACGTGGGTTTGATTTTAAAAATTATTTATTTTGTGCCTTGAAAGATGGCGATGTAATTTGTACTTGTACACATGTCAAAAGGGCGTTGAAAAGTCAGAGATAAAAGCCAGGAGAGGCAAGTGACGAGAGCCAACGGTTGTACCATTAACAGAACGCTGTTAATTTACATCAACAGAGTGCTGTTAATAACACAGCCGGGCTATGTGGGGGAGGAGCAATCCTGTTAATGGGATCTGGCATTAACATACTCCCCCCCTTGCAAGGGTTGCAAACATGGCTGGTGGACCTCACGAGTAGGAACCCGAAAGGACCCGCCAGTATTCTGGGCCATTGGATGACCGTCAGTGCTGAGGACGACTCCCGGAAAGATGACGTGAGGATACACGTCAGCCCCCAACACAACGAACACCAGACTGGGTCGAGCCCAATTGCTGTCGGCGAACGTGATCCCAGCCGGATTGGCTGCGTGCTCGATCGGCTGAATTGGGGTCCGGCAATTGACCTGAGGGTCCATCTGGAGGAGGGCATCGTGAGAGAGCTCCGATGTTTTGGAGCGGAAGATTGCCGTGCACACTTTTCCCGGACCCACGCTGGTGACGGATAGACCCATGGTCCTTGCCAATGAAGCGTGGATTATTCTGCACGCGCGGCACCCGAAAGAATTGGTGCCGGCTGGTTTCACAGATTGAGCGGACAGCGTCGGTGGCTGGAAAAGAGAGATGTGCAGGGCGGTGAATGAATGAACAAACTAAACAAAAATTTAATTAACCTAATTAGGATAAATTAAGTTTGAATTAAATTTGCTTGGATAAGCAGACACAGTAAAGGAATAATTTAATTAACTTAATTAGGATAAATTAAGTTTGAATTAAATTTGCTTGGATAAGCAGACACAGTAAAGGAATAATTTAATTAACTTAATTAGGATAAATTAAGTTTGAATTAAATTTGCTTGGATAAGCAGACACAGTAAAGGAATAATTTAATTAACTTAATTAGGATAAATTAAGTTTGAATTAAATTTGCTTGGATAAGCAGACACAGTAAAGGAATAATTTAATTAACTTAATTAGGATAAATTAAGTTTGAATTAAATTTGCTTGGATAAGCAGACACAGTAAAGGAATAATTTAATTAACTTAATTAGGATAAATTAAGTTTGAATTAAATTTGCTTGGATAAGCAGACACAGTAAAGGAATAATTTAATTAACTTAATTAGGATAAATTAAGTTTGAATTAAATTTGCTTGGATAAGCAGACACAGTAAAGGAATAATTTAATTAACTTAATTAGGATAAATTAAGTTTAAATTAAATTTGTTTATTTTAAATAAATACCCAAAGAAAGGAAAGCAAACGAAAACAGTAGTAATAATGACGTCACAAAGTAGGTCACCGAATATTCGTGCAATATATTGATCAAGAACTATCGGCTCGAAAGTGTGGCGGTCGGCGATAGTGATCGGGGAGGCTGTGATTGTTATCGGTGACAACCACAGCTGTTTGAATTCCACGCGGAAGAAGTGCACATATTTTGTTTATAAAATATAAAATTTTTGTGATTGCGGAAAGAAAACAATAAATTTGTGAACAAGAAAAACAACAAGTGTTTTTTTTTATATTATTTTTTTTTTATTTTATTTTATAAATTTTATCATATTGCATATGCGCACATATGTATGTATGTCACAGATATTTTTATGTATGTATGTGCGTAAATGTAGATGTACATACAAAAAAAATTATAGCAATAAATGTGCATAATAAAAAACCCAAAGGATATTGTTGGTTATTTTATTGTTCTTTATTGAAATCTGCCAAGTGTTGTCTTTATGTGAAGGTGAAGTCGGACGAACGAAGATCTTTTTTATGTACATACATACATGCAAATGCAAGTAAATCACCGGGGAAGTAACGTACATATGTAATTATGAATACAAAGGATATTGTACGGATGTTATGTACATATGTAGTTAAGAACACAAAGAATATTGTGTTATATATTAGTGACTTGCAAATGAATGAAGGAAATGTGTCGCCACAGGGAACTTGAAATTTAATAAGCTTTAAGTAATGGTACATGTGGGACCAATAGTGGACCATATGTATGTATGTATGAATGTGCGTACATATGGATTTAAACACGAAGGTGATAGTGTAAATATATATAATAAAAAACTCTAAAGGATATTGTTGGTTATTTTATTGTTCTTTATTTAAATATACCAAGTGTTGACTTCATGTGAAGGTGGTCTGTATGTATGTGAGTAGAAATTGCAGTGGAATAGCAATTAAATTTGCATAATCGGATTACAATAAAAGCGGACGTGAGTTTACTACAAAACACAAAGGATATTGTGTATTATATTTTAGTAAAACGTAAAAGAGTTGCTCGTGCAAGGAAAGTAATTGAACAGCTTATTAAGTGTCTAAATATATAAGGATATATATATATGTATAGGCATGTAATCGGTGAATAAGTCGCAAAATTAGTACATACATATATATGTATGTATATACAAGGGAATATGGCGGATCAGAAGTGCCAGTGAGATATTAATGTACTATTTTACGGAAGTATGGGATACTTATCTCGACGGCCGTTGGAATGCTGATTTGATGGATGTGGATGAATAATCCGGCTCGAAGGACCAAATGTTGTAGTGTGGAGTCGTGATAAGTGAGGACACGTGGGTTTGATTTTAAAAATTATTTATTTTGTGCCTTGAAAGATGGCGATGTAATTTGTACTTGTACACATGTCAAAAGGGCGTTGAAAAGTCAGAGATAAAAGCCAGGAGAGGCAAGTGACGAGAGCCAACGGTTGTACCATTAACAGAACGCTGTTAATTTACATCAACAGAGTGCTGTTAATAACACAGCCGGGCTATGTGGGGGAGGAGCAATCCTGTTAATGGGATCTGGCATTAACAGAGAAAAACGAATACAGTAATTATTGCCACATGTGATGGAAAATAAGAAAAGCAACGCGATTCAATATTTTAAAGCTTTGTTAACAAACAGACAGTTATAAAATATTCGGCAATAAACTAGTAAGTATTGCAATAGAGAAAAATTAATTAAGTAATCATTGCAGCATGTAATGGAGAATCAGAAAAAGCAAAGCGTTTCAATATTTTGATGCTTTGATAACAGAAAATTTTAAATTATTCGGCAATAAACTAGTAAGTATTGCAATAGAGAAAAATTAATTAAGTAATTATTGCAGCATGTAATGGAGAATCAGAAAAAGCAAAGCGTTTCATTATTTTGATGCTTTGATAACAGACAATTCTAAATTATTCGGCAATAAACTAGTAAGTGTTGCAATAGGGTAAAATGAACTTAGTAATTATTGCAGCATGTGATGGAAAAGAAGAATAAGCAAAGCGATTCAATATTTTGCAATAGAGAAAAACGAATACAGTAATTTTTGCCACATGTGATGGAAAATAAGAAAAGCAACGCGATTCAATATTTTAAAGCTTTGTTAACAAACATACAATTATAAAATATTCGGCAATAAACTAGTAAGTATTGCAATAAAGAAAAATTAATTAAGTAATTATCGCAGAATGTAATGGAGAATCAGAAGAAGCAAAGCGATTCAATATTTTGATGCTTTGATAACAGAAAATTTGAAATTATTCGGCAATAAACTAGTAAGTATTGCAATAGAGAAAAATTAATTAAGTAATTATTGCAGCATGTAATGGAGAATCAGAAAAAGCAAAGCGTTTCATTATTTTGATGCTTTGATAACAGACAATTCTAAATTATTCGGCAATAAACTAGTAAGTGTTGCAATAGGGTAAAATGAACTTAGTAATTATTGCAGCATGTGATGGAAAAGAAGAAAAAGCAAAGCGTTTCATTATTTTGATGCTTTGATAACAGACAATTTTAAATTATTCGGCAATAAACTAGTAAGTATTGCAATAGAGTAAAATGAATTTAGTAATTATTGCAGCATGTGATGGAAAATAAGAAAAAGCAAAGCGATTCAATATTTTGATGCTTTGATAACAGACAATTTTACATTATTCGGCAATAAACTAGTAAGTATTGCAAAAGAGAAAAATGAATTTAGTAATTATTGCAGCATGTGATGGAAAATAAGAAAAAGCAAAGCGATTCAATATTTTGATGCTTTGATGACAGGCAATTTTAAATTATTCGGCAATAAATTAGTAAGTATTGCAATAGAGAAAAATGAATGTAGTAATTATTGCAGCATGTAATAGAGAACCAGAAAAAGCAAAGCGATTCAATATTTTGATGCTTTGATAAACGACAATTTTAAATTATTCGGCAATAAACTATAAACTAGTAAGTATTGCAATAGAGAAAAACGAATACAGTAATTATTGCCACATGTGATGGAAAATAAGAAAAGCAACGCGATTCAATATTTTAAAGCTCTGATAACAGACAATTTTTAATTATTCGGCAATAAATTAGTAAGTATTGCAATAGAGAAAAATGAATGTAGTAATTATTGCAGCATGTGATGGAAAATAAGAAATAGCAAAGCGATTCAATATTTTGATGCTTTGATAACAGACAATTTTAAATTATTCAGCAATAAACTAGTAAGTATTGCAATAGATTAAAATGAATTTAGTAATTATTGCAGCATGTGATGGAAAATAAGAAAAAGCAAAGCGATTCAATATTTTGATTCTTGGATAACAGACAATTTTAAATTATTCGGCAATAAACTAGTAAGTATTGCAATAGAGAAAAATGAATTTAGTAATTATTGCAGCATGTGATGGAAAATAAGAAAAAGCAAAGCGATTCGATATTTTGATGCTTTGATAACAGACAATTTTAAATTATTCGGCAATAAACTAGTAAGTATTGCAATAGAGAAAAATGAATTTAGTAATTATTGCCACCTGTGATGGAAAATAAGAAAAAGCAAAGCGATTCAATATTTGTATGCTTTGATAACAGACAATTTTAAATTATTCGGCAATAACCTATAAACTATTAAGTATTGCAATAGAGAAATATGAATTTAGTAATTATTGCCACATGTGATGGAAAATAAGAAAAGCAACGCGATTCAATATTTTAAAGCTTTGTTAACAAACAGACAATTATAAAATATTCGGCAATAAACTAGTAAGTATTGCAATAGAGAAAAATTAATTAAGTAATTATTGCAGCATGTAATGGAGAATCAGAAAAAGCAAAGCGTTTCATTATTTTGATGCTTTGATAACAGACAATTTTAAATTATTCGGCAATAAACTAGTAAGTATTGCAATAGAGTAAAATGAATTTAGTAATTATTGCAGCATGTGATGGAAAATAAGAAAAAGCAAAGCGATTCAATATTTTGATGCTTTGATAACAGAAAATTTTAAATTATTCGGCAATAAACTAGTAAGTATTGCAATAGAGAAGAATTAATTTAGTAATTATTGCAGCATGTAATGGAGAATCAGAAAAAGCAAAGCGTTTCATTATTTTGATGCTTTGATAACAGAAAATTTTAAATTATTCGGCAATAAACTAGTTAGTATTGCTATAGAGAAAAATTAATTAAGTAATTATTGCAGCATGTAATGGAGAATCAGAAAAAGCAAAGCGTTTCATTATTTTGATGCTTTGATAACAGACAATTTTAAATTATTCGGCAATAAACTAGTAAGTAAGTAAAATGAATTTAGTAATTATTGCAGCATGTGATGGAAAAGAAGAAAAAGCAAAGCGATTCAACATTTTGCAATAGAGAAAAACGAATACAGTAATTATTGCCACATGTGATGGAAAAAAGGAAAAGCAACGCGATTCAATATTTTAAAGCTTTGTTAACAAACAGACAATTATAAAATATTCGGCAATAAACTAGTAAGTATTGCAATAAAGAAAAATTAATTAAGTAATTATCGCAGCATGTAATGGAGAATCAGGAAAAGCAAAGCGATTCAATATTTTGATGCTTTGATAACAGAATTTTTTAAATTATTCGGCAATAAACTAGTAAGTATTGCAATAGAGAAAAATTAATTAAGTAATTATTGCAGCATGTAATGGAGAATCAGAAAAAGCAAAGCGTTTCATTATTTTGATGCTTTGATAACAGACAATTTTAAATTATTCGGCAATAAACTATAAACTAGTAAGTATTGCAATAGAGTAAAATGAATTTAATAATTATTGCAGCATGTGATGGAAAAGAAGAAAAAGCAAAGCGATTCAATATTTTTATGCTTTGATAACAGACAATTTTAAATTATTCGGAAATAAACTAGTAAGTATTGCAATAGAGAAAAATGAATTTAGTAATTATTGTAGCATGTGATGGAAAATAAGAAAAAGCAAAACGATTCAATATTTTGATGCTTTGATAACAGACAATTTTACATTATTCGGCAATAAACTAGTAAGTATTGCAAAAGAGAAAAATGAATTTAGTAATTATTGCAGCATGTGATGGAAAATAAGAAAAAGCAAAGCGATTTAATATTTTGCAATAGAGAAAAACGAATACAGTAATTATTGCCACATGTGATGGAAAATAAGAAAAGCAACGCGATTCAATATTTTAAAGCTTTGTTAACAAACAGACAATTATAAAATATTCGGCAATAAACTATTAAGTATTGCAATAAAGAAAAATTAATTAAGAATTGTTGCAGCATGTGATGGAAAATAAGAAAAAGCAAAGCGATTCAATATTTTGATGCTTTGATAACAGAAAATTTTAAATTATTCGGCAATAAACTAGTAAGTATTGCAATAGAGAAAAATTAATTAAGTAATTATTGCAGCATGTAATGGAGAATCAGAAAAAGCAAAGCGTTTCATTATTTTGATGCTTTGATAACAGACAATTTTAAATTATTCGGCAATAAACTAGTAAGTATTGCAATAGAGTAAAATGAATTTAGTAATTATTGCAGCATCTGATGGAAAATAAGAAAAAGCAAAGCGATTCAATATTTTTATGCTTTGATAACAGACAATTTAAAATTATTCGGCAATAGACGAGTTAGTATTTTGCAATAGAGTAAAATGAATTTAGTAATTATTGCAGCATGTGATGGAAAATAAGAAAAAGCAAAGCGATTCAATATTTTGATGCTTTGATAACAGACAATTTTAAATTATTCGGCAATAAACTATAAACTAGTAAGTATTGCAATAGAGTAAAATGAATTTAGTAATTATTGCAGCATGTGGTGGAAAATAAGAAAAAGCAAAGCGATCAATATTTAGATGCTTTGATAACAGACAATTTTAAATTATTCGGAAATAAACTAGTAAGTATTGCAATAGAGAAAAATGAATTTAGTAATTATTGCAGCATGTGATGGAAAATAAGAAAAAGCAAAGCGATTCAATATTTTGATGCTTTGACAACAGACAATTTTAAATTATTTGGCAATTAACTAGTAAGTATTGCAATAGAGAAAAATTAATTAAGTAATTATTGCAGCATGTAATGGAGAATCAGAAAAAGCAAAGCGATTCGATATTTTGATGCTTTGATAACAGACAATTTTAAATTATTCGGCAATAAACTATAAACTAGTAAGTATTGCAATAGAGAAAAATGAATAGTTTATTGCCGAATAATTTAAAATTGTCTGTTATCAAAGCATCAAAATATTGAATCGCTTTGCTTTTTCTGGTTTTCCATTGCATGCTGCAATAATTACTAAATTCATTTTTCTCTATTGCAATACTTACTAGTTTATAGTTATTGCCGAATAATTTAAAATTGTCTGTTATCAAAGCATACAAATATTGAATCGCTTTGCTTTTTCTTATTTTCCATCACATGCTGCAATAATTACTAAATTCATTTTACTCTATTGCAATACTTACTAGTTTATAGTTTATTGCCGAATAATTTAAAATTGTCTGTTATCAAAGCATAAAAATATTGAATCGCTTTGCTTTTTCTTATTTTCCATCACATGCTGCAATAATTACTAAATTCATTTTTCCCTATTGCAATACCTACTAATTTATTGCCGAATAATTTAAAATTGTCTGTTATCAATGTTAATGAATATCATCTGTTACAATGCGACACGATATATCGATAAACGTGTGTACCATATCTAGCTGATAGGTACCACCTCTAAGTAAGTTAGTCACAAATAAACCTTTGCTACGAAAGCACACAAGCGCGGCATTTTATTATTTCTATATTTCAAACATAGATAACTTCCAGCAACTCGGATAGAGAAGAGTCTCCATCCAACAGGTTATGGGCCCAGTTGCAGATCTATGTATTTGAAATATAGTGTTTGTTTTTAGTTATGAACTATTAACATTGGTGTGACTCAGGACTAATTGATAATAAGCTATGAGCGGGATTTATCAAATAGAAAAGTTGGACGAAGGCAATTATGACACTTGGCGCGTGCAAATGCGAAGTGTGTTGGTACACCAGGAGCTATGGAGTGTAGCATCAGGTGAAGTGCTACCAACGGATGCCCCGGAGAATGTGAATCGGAAGGCCACAGATGAGAAGGCGCTGGCAGTGATCACATTGAGTGTGAAGGCTTCACAATTGGGCTATTTAAAGGATTGCAAGACGTCGTCCGAGGCATGGAATCGGTTGCAAGATGTCCATCAGCCAACTGGAGCAACACGTAAGGTTCAGCTCTACAAGAAATTGCTTTTCAAGCGCATGGAGCAAGGGCAAAGCATTTCGAGTTATATAAATGAATTCATGGGAATTCTGGATGCCCTTGGGACAGTAGGAATTGAGCTATGCGACGAATTGCGCAGTATTATTTTGCTGTCGAGTCTTCCAGAAAGTTTCGAAAATTTCGTTGTCGCCATAGAGACGCGCGACAGTCTGCCGGCCTTCAACGCTCTATGCATCAAAGTGAAGGAGGAGAGCGAGCGGAGGGAGAACGCAGAAGAAAAGAACGAATGCGAAAAAGCATATAGTGCAACTTACAAGCCAGCCGCGCAGAGAGCGCAAAAGCAGAGAAACAAAAATGTGGTATGTTTCAAGTGTGGCGAGCGCGGGCATATGAAGGCTGAGTGTAAGAAAGAGAGCGCAAGTGAGAAAAAGGCAGTAAGAAGAGAGAACAAGCAGTGCAGTTTATTTAATGCGTTAAGCGCAGATCATTTGAAAAAGATTATGTGGTGTTTGGATAGTGGCGC
This sequence comes from Drosophila arizonae, assembly GCF_054131065.1. Taxonomy (NCBI): domain Eukaryota; kingdom Metazoa; phylum Arthropoda; class Insecta; order Diptera; family Drosophilidae; genus Drosophila; species Drosophila arizonae. The sequence goes on from NC_142927.1 coordinate 36,229,776, forward strand.
CACAAGCCATATGTGTTGTGATAAAAGGTTATTCACAAAGTTTGAAAAACACACAGAAATGATCAGTCTGGCTGACTCTGGTCTGCTGAGAGCAGAGGGAAGAGGAGAAATAAAGCTACAGACGGAATTATGCACGTTGCTGTTAAAAGATGTTCTCTATGTGCCGAAAATGAACGGGAATTTTTTCTCAGTGAGCAGCGCTGTGAAATATGATTGCTTTATTACGTTTGGGCAAACGTATGCAAAAGTAATGCAAAAGGGTGATTGCATTGTGAAAGCAAATAAAGTTGGCGACTTGTACATGTTTCAAGGAAAGCTAAATGGCTGTAATTCTGCGGTCAAGGCAGATGGTGTGCTATGGCATAAACGATATGGCCATTTGAATGTAAATAGCTTGAAAGACCTGATCAAGAAAGGAATGGTGCGCGGTATTGAAAATATGGTTTTCAATGATAACATGAATTGTAAAACTTGCATGCTATGCAAAATTCATGTGCAGCCATTTCCGGATGCAACTGCCAATAGAGCACAAGGCATATTGGAGTTGGTTCATGCAGATGTGTGCGGGCCTTTTAGCACACAGTCTCTGGCTGGATCGACGTACTTCTTAACCTTTATTGATGACAAGTCAAGGCGTACCTTCGTATATTTCCTTCGGAGGAAGGATGAAGTCTTCAAGAAGTTCGTCGAGTTCAAAACGTTGGTTGAACGGCAAACAGGCAAGCGTCTCAAATGTATCCGGAGCGACAAGGGAGGTGAATTCGTCAATAAGCCGTTTGATGAATACCTGAAGAGTCAAGGGATCGAGAGGCAGCTGGCAGTAGCATACACTCCACAGCAAAATGGCGTAGCTGAGAGAGCAAACCGCACTCTGGTGGAGATGTCAAGATGTATGTTGACGCAATCAGGATTTGGTGAATCTTTGTGGGCCGAAGCAGTCAACACAGCCGTATATATACGAAATCGATCGCCAACCAGTGCTTTAGGCAGTATGACGCCTATGGAAGCGTGGACTGGTAAGAAACCTTTTGTCGGTCATCTAAAAACGTTTGGTTCAATTGCAGTGGCTTTGGACAAGGGTCCAAGAAAGAGCAAACTGCAACCAAAAGGCAAGGAATACCGGATGGTTGGGTATTCGGTAGCAAGCAAGGGCTATCGTTTGTACGACCCAATAACTCACCAGGTGGTTGAGAGGCGAGATGTTCTTTTCGACGAGACTCAAGACGACGACGATTCATTTGTATGTGTGTTGCCAATTTCGAATGCTACCAGTCAGCGTGGTAGCGGGAATGATGACTCTGGCAGCAGTGGACGCAGCAGCGATCGGGACAGCAGCCATGGGCGCAGCAGCGATCGAGAGAGTAGCGTTGGACACAGCAGCGATCGGGAGAGCAGCGTTGGACGCAGCAGCGATCGAGACAGCAGCCATGGGCGTAGCAGCGACAAAGACAAAGTAAGCGTGGACGAATCTGTAAATGTTCCTCGCATTGGTCCTGGCAGACCAAGGCTGATTCGAACCGGCAAGCCAGGCCGACCTCGAAAGCAGCACAACGTACTTGGGGCTCTAGTAGCCAGCGACGTAAAGGTTCCATCATCCTATGAGGAGGCGATGAAGAGTGCTCATGCATCAGATTGGTGCGATGCAATGAAACGGGAATATGACGCACTGATGGCCAACCGGACATGGCAATTGGCAGATTTGCCGAAAGGACAGCGAGCTGTTGGCTGTAAATGGGTATACAGTCTGAAGCGTGACAAAGATGGTCAAGTAGACAGATTTAAGGCACGATTGGTGGCAAAAGGTTGCTCCCAGCAGTATGGCATAAACTATGCAGAAACTTTTTCTCCAGTATGCAGACTAGAGAGCGTGCGATTCATCTTTGCACTGGCAGCGAAATTAAGATTGTATGTACACCAAATGGATGTATGCACGGCATACCTCAACAGCGACCTGAGCGATACAGTGTACATGAAGCAACCACAAGGGTACATTGATCGGGCTCAACCAGATAAGGTTTTATTGCTGAAGAAGGCGATATATGGGTTGAAACAATCAGGAAGGGAGTGGAACACAAAACTAAATGATGTCCTGATTGGTTTGGGTTTCGTGGCCTGCGAAAACGAGCCCTGTCTCTACCAACATATAGGGAAGGATAATTTGTCTTTAATACTGGTATATGTTGATGATTTACTGATAGCATGTCAATCCAAAGAGGACCTGGTCAGCATCAAATCGGCGATTTCGAATTCGTTTGAATGTGTCGATAAAGGCGTGCCTGAATTGTTCTTGGGCATGGAGGTGATGCGTGAAGATGAGCTTGGGCCTATCACCATAGGCCATTCGCAATATATCAAGGAATTATTGCAAACTCATGGTATGGACAATTGTAGACCAGTAGCAACTCCGTTGGATGCGGGATTCCAAGTAAATTGTGCCAGTGGACAGTGTCAAAAGGTTGATCCTGTCAAATATCAATCGATGATTGGTGAGCTGATGTGGCTGGCACTCACGACCAGGCCAGATATTTTGCATTCAGTTGCAAAGTTGCCCCAGAGGAATCAAGATCCGCACGCCGAGCATTTGGCTGGCGTAAAGCACATTTTGAGGTATTTGGCAGCGACGCTAAATTTCAAATTGCACTACACAGGAAGTCATCAGCCTCTCACTGGATATGTAGATGCTGATTGGGGTGGAGACCGAACTGACCGAAAGTCGTATACTGGCTATGTATACTTTCTGGCAGGTGGACCGATTTCTTGGCGGTCCGAAAAACAACGTAGCGTGGCACTAAGCAGCACAGAGGCGGAATATATGGCACTGTCTGCGGCTTGTAAGGAATCGTTATTCTTACGACGACTAATAATCGAGATTGGTTGTGGAGATGAAGCTACGTCAACTACTCTGTATGGCGATAATCTTAGCGCACAGGAGTTGGCCAGAAATCCAGTTCACCATTCGCGGACTAAGCATATTGATATTAGGTATCATTTTGTACGTCAAGTAGTTGACGAGGGTCAAATTAACTTAAAGTATGCTTGTACAACAGATATGATTGCGGATATCATGACAAAGAATCTTTGTAAGAACAAGCATGTTAAACTTACTGAAATGTTAAGTTTGAAATGAATTATGTTAAATGTTAAGTTAATTTGAAATGGATTATGTAAACTGAATTTGTAATCATGATCGCATTGAGGAAGGGTGTTAATGAATATCATCTGTTACAATGCGACACGATATATCGATAAACGTGTGTACCATATCTAGCTGATAGGTACCACCTCTAAGTAAGTTAGTCACAAATAAACCTTTGCTACGAAAGCACACAAGCGCGGCATTTTATTATTTCTATATTTCAAACATAGATAACTTCCAGCAACTCGGATAGAGAAGAGTCTCCATCCAACAATCAAAGCATCAAAATATTGAATCGCTTTGCTTTTTCTTATTTTCCATCACATGCTGCAATAATTACTAAATTCTTATTTCTCTATTGCAATACTTACTAGTTTATTGCCGAATAATTTAAAATTGTCTGTTATCAAAGCATCAAAATATTGATCGCTTTGCTTTTTCTTATTTTCCACCACATGCTGCAATAATTACTAAATTCATTTTACTCTATTGCAATACTTACTAGTTTATAGTTTATTGCCTAATAATTTAAAATTGTCTGTTATCAAAGAATCAAAATATTGAATCGCTTTGCTTTTTCTTATTTTCCATCACATGCTGCAATAATTACTAAATTCATTTTACTCTATTGCAATACCTACTAATTTATTGCCGAATAATTTAAAATTGTCTGTTATCACAGCATCAAAATATTGAATCGCTTTGCTTTTTCTTATTTTCCATCACATGCTGCAATAATTACTAAATTCATTTTACTCTATTGCAATACTTACTAGTTTATAGTTTATTGCCGAATAATTTAAAATTGTCTGTTATCAAAGCATAAAAATATTGAATCGCTTTGCTTCTTCTTATTTTCCATCACATGTGGCAATAATTACTAAATTCATTTTACTCTATTGCAATACCTACTAATTTACTGCCGAATAATTTAAAATTGTCTGTTATCACAGCATCAAAATATTGAATCGCTTTGCTTTTTCTTATCTTCCATCACATGCTGCAATAATTACTAAATTCATTTTACTCTATTGCAATACTTACTAGTTTATAGTTTATTGCCGAATAATTTAAAATTGTCTGTTATCAAAGCATAAAAATATTGAATCGCTTTGCTTTTTCTTATTTTCCATCACATGCTGCAATAATTACTAAATTCATTTTTCTCTATTGCAATACCTACTAATTTATTGCCGAATAATTTAAAATTGTCTGTTATCAAAGCATCAAAATATTGAATCGCTTTGCTTTTTCTTATTTTCCATCACATGCTGCAATAATTACTAAATTCATTTTACTCTATTGCAATACCTACTAATTTATTGCAGAATAATTTAAAATTGTCTGTTATCAAAGCATCAAAAATTGAATCGCGTTGCTTTTTCTTATTTTTCATCACATGCTGCAATAATTACTAAATTCATTTTACTGTTATCAAAGCATCAAAATATTGAATCGCTTTGCGTTTTCTTATTTTCCATCACATGCTGCATAAATTACTAAATCCTTATTTCTCTATTGCAATACTTACTAGTTTATTGCCGAATAATTTAAAATTGTCTGTTATCAAAGCATCAAAATATTGATCGCTTTGCTTTTTCTTATTTTCCACCACATGCTGCAATAATTACTAAATTCATTTTACTCTATTGCAATAGTTACTAGTTTATAGTTTATTGCCGAATAATTTAAAATTGTCTGTTATCAAAGATTCAAAATATTGAATCGCTTTGCTTTTTCTTATTTTCCATCACATGCTGCAATAATTACTAAATTCATTTTACTCTATTGCAATACCTACTAATTTATTGCCGAATAATTTAAAATTGTCTGTTATCACAGCATCAAAATATTGAATCGCTTTGCTTTTTCTTATTTTCCATCACATGCTGCAATAATTACTAAATTCATTTTACTCTATTGCAATACTTACTAGTTTATAGTTTATTACTAAATTCATTTTTCTCTATTGCAATACTTACTAGTTTATTGCCGAATAATTTAAAATTGTCTGTTATCAAAGCATCAAAATATTGAATCACTTTGCTTTTTCTAATTTTCCATCACATGCTGCAATAATTACTAAATTCATTTTACTCTATTGCAATACCTACTAATTTATTGCCGAATAATTTAAAATTGTCTGTTATCAAAGCATCAAAATATTGAATCGCTTTGCTTTTTCTTATTTTCCATCACATGTGGCAATTATTACTAAATTCATTTTTCTCTATTGCAATACTTACTAGTTTATTGCCGAATAATTTAAAATTGTCTGTTATCAAAGCATCAAAATATTGATCGCTTTGCTTTTTCTTATTTTCCATCACATGCTGCAATAATTACTAAATTCATTTTACTCTATTGCAATACTTACTAGTTTATAGTTTATTGCCGAATAATTTAAAATTGTCTGTTATCAAAGCATAAAAATATTGAATCGCTTTGCTTCTTCTTATTTTCCATCACATGCTGCAATAATTACTAAATTCATTTTACTCTATTGCAATACTTACTAGTTTATAGGTTATTGCCGAATAATTTAAAATTGTCGTTTATCAAAGCATCAAAATATTGAATCGCTTTGCTTTTTCTTATTTTCCATCATATGCTGCAATAATTACTAAATTCATTTTACTCTATTGCAATACTTACTAGTTTATAGTTATTGCCGAATAATTTAAAATTGTCTGTTATCAAAGAATCAAAATATTGAATCGCTTTGCTTTTTCTTATTTTCCATCACATGCTGCAATAATTACTAAATTCATTTTACTCTATTGCAATACTTACTAGTTTATAGGTTATTGCCGAATAATTTAAAATTGTCGTTTATCAAAGCATCAAAATATTAAATCGCTTTGCTTTTTCTTATTTTCCATCATATGCTGCAATAATAACTAAATTCATTTTACTCTATTGCAATACTTACTAGTTTATAGTTTATTGCCGAATAATTTAAAATTGTCTGTTATCAAAGAATCAAAATATTGAATCGCTTTGCTTTTTCTTATTTTCCATCACATGCTGCAATAATTACTAAATTCATTTTACTCTATTGCAATACTTACTAGTTTATAGGTTATTGCCGAATAATTTAAAATTGTCGTTTATCAAAGCATCAAAATATTGAATCGCTTTGCTTTTTCTTATTTTCCATCATATGCTGCAATAATTACTAAATTCATTTTACTCTATTGCAATACTTACTAGTTTATAGTTTATTGCCGAATAATTTAAAATTTTCTGTTATCAAAGAATCAAAATATTGAATCGCTTTGCTTTTTCTTATTTTCCATCACATGCTGCAATAATTACTAAATTCATTTTACTCTATTGCAATACTTACTAGTTTATTGCCGAATAATTTAAAATTGTCTGTTATCAAAGCATCAAAATATTGAATCGCTTTGCTTTTTCTTATTTTCCATCACATGTGGCAATAATTACTAAATTCATTTTACTCTATTGCAATACTTACTAGTTTATTGCCGAATAATTTAAAATTGTCTGTTATCAAAGCATCAAAATATTGAATCGCTTTGCTCCTTCTTATATTCCATCACATGTGGCAATAATAAATAAATTCATTTTTCTCTATTGCAATGCTTACTAGTTTATTGCCGGATACTTTAAAATTGTCTGTTATCAAAGCATCAAAATCGCTTTGATTTTTCTTATTTTCCATCACATTTGGCAATAATTACTAAATTCATATTTCTCTATTGCAATACTTAATAGTTTATAGGTTATTGCCGAATAATTAAAAATTGTCTGTTATCAAAGCATCAAAATATTGAATCGCTTTGCTTTTTCTTATTTTCCATCACATGTGGCAATAATTACTAAATTCATTTTTCTCTATTGCAATACTTACTAGTTTATAGTTTATTGCCGAATAATTTAAAATTGTCTGTTATCAAAGCATCAAAATATTGAATCGCTTTGCTTTTTTTCTTATTTTTCATCACATGCTGCAATAATTACTAAATTCATATTTCTTTTTTTCAATACTTAATAGTTTATAGGTTATTGCCGAATAATTTAAAATTGTCTGTTATCAAAGCATACAAATATTGAATCGCTTTGCTTTTTCTTATTTTCCATCACATGTGGCAATAATTACTAAATTCATTTTTCTCTATTGCAATACTTACTAGTTTATTGCCGAATAATTTAAAATTGTCTGTTATCAAAGCATCAAAATATTGATCGCTTTGCTTTTTCTTATTTTCCATCACATGCTGCAATAATTACTAAATTCATTTTACTCTATTGCAATACTTACTAGCTTATAGTTTATTGCCGAATAATTTAAAATTGTCTGTTATTAAAGCATCAAAATATTGAATCGCTTTGCTTTTTCTTATTTTCCATCACATGCTGCAACAATTATTGAATTCATTTTACTCTATTGCAATACTTACTAGTTTATAGTTTATTGCCGAATAATTTAAAATTGTCTGTTATCAAAGCATCAAAATATTGAATCACTTTGCTTTTTCTAATTTTCCATCACATGCTGCAATAATTACTAAATTCATTTTACTCTATTGCAATACCTACTAATTTATTGCCGAATAATTTAAAATTGTCTGTTATCAAAGCATCAAAATATTGAATCGCTTTGCTTTTTCTTATTTTCCATCACATGCTGCAACAATTATTGAATTCATTTTACTCTATTGCAATACTTACCAGTTTATAGTTTATTGCCGAATATTTTAAAATTGTCTGTTATCAAAGCATCAAAATATTGAATCGCTTTGCTTTTTCTTATTTTCCATCACATGTTGCAATAATTACTAAATTCATTTTACTCTATTGCAATACTTACTAGTTTATAGCTTATTGCCGAATAATTTAAAATTGTCTGTTATTAAATCATCAAAATATTGAATCGCTTTGCTTTTTCTTATTTTCCATCACATGTGGCAATAATTACTAAATTTATATTTCTCTATTGCAATACTTACTAGTTTATAGGTTATTGCCGAATAATTTAAAATTGTCTGTTATCAAAGCATCAAAATATTGAATCGCTTTGCTTTTTCTTATTTTCCATCACATGTTGCAATAATTACTAAATTCATATTTCTCTATTGCAATACTTAATAGTTTTTAGGTTATTGCCGAATAATTTAAAATTGTCTGTTATCAAAGCATACAAATATTGAATCGCTTTGCTTTTTCTTATTTTCCATCACATGCTGCAATAATTACTAAATTCATTTTTCTCTATTGCAATACTTACTAGTTTATTGCCGAATAATTTAAAATTGTCTGTTATCAAAGCATCAAAATATTGATCGCTTTGCTTTTTCTTATTTTCCATCACATGCTGCAATAATTACTAAATTCATTTTACTCTATTGCAATACCTACTAATTTATTGCCAAATAATTTAAAATTGTCTGTTATCAAAGCATCAAAATATTGAATCGCTTTGCTTTTGCTTATTTTCCATCACATGCTGCAATAATTACTAAATTCATTTTACTCTATTGCAATACTTACTAGTTTATAGTTTATTGCCGAATAATTTAAAATTGTCAGTTATCAAAGCATCAAAATATTGAATCGCTTTGCTTATTCTTATTTTCCATCACATGCTGCAACAATTATTGAATTCATTTTACTTTATTGCAATACTTACCAGTTTATAGTTTATTGCCGAATAATTTAAAATTGTCTGTTATCAAAGCATCAAAATATTGAATCACTTTGCTTTTTCTTATTTTCCATCACATGCTGCAATAATTACTAAATTCATTTTACTCTATTGCAATACCTACTAATTTATTGCCGAATAATTTAAAATTGTCTGTTATCAAAGCATCAAAATATTGAATCGCTTTGCTTTTTCTTATTTTCCATCACATGCTGCAACAATTATTGAATTCATTTTACTTTATTGCAATACTTACCAGTTTATAGTTTATTGCCGAATATTTTAAAATTGTCTGTTATCAAAGCATCAAAATATTGAATCGCTTTGCTTTTTCTTATTTTCCATCACATGCTGCAACAATTATTGAATTCATTTTACTTTATTGCAATACTTACCAGTTTATAGTTTATTGCCGAATATTTTAAAATTGTCTGTTATCAAAGCATCAAAATATTGAATCGCTTTGCTTATTCTTATTTTCCATCACATGCTGCAATAATTACTAAATTCATTTTACTCTATTGCAATACTTACTAGTTTATAGTTTATTGCCGAATAATTTAAAATTGTCTGTTATCAAAGCATCAAAAATTGAATCGCTTTGCTTTTTCTTATTTTCCATCACATGCTGCAATAATTACTAAATTCATTTTACTCTATTGCAATAGTTACTAGTGTTGGCGAGTATTTGTGCGCGAGTGGATGAGAAGAACCGCAACGTTTGGTTGTTCAAGTGAGACTGATTTTATTATGCTTCTTAATAGCTAAGTACATGATAGCGTTGCCACTAATATGAGAATTGCCATATCAACACTCTTCCTCAATTCTTATATTTTCATTAGGCCGATCAACGCTATACATTTCATATGTTTTACTCTTGACAAATTCTTAGTTAATACATCGGCAATCATTTCATTTGATGGACAATAAGATAAATCGATTAACTTATTCTCATAACAATTTCGTATATGGTGATATTTAGTATCTATATGTTTGCTTCGTGCATGATATATAGGATTCTTCACAAGATTTAACGCGCTTACATTATCTTCATAAATTCTTATACAGTTCTTCTTAAAATACGGATTCATTTCGCTTATTAGCTTTCTTAAATAAATCGCCTCCTTTGCAGCATCAGAGAGCGCCATATACTCCGCCTCAGTACTGCTCAGCGCCACCGACTTCTGTTTCTTCGAGGTCCATGAAAATGCCGAACCTCCCCACATGAAGGCATATCCTGTGAAAGACTTCCTATCAGTTGAGTCTCCAGCCCAATCTGCATCTGCATAGCCAGCAATTTCCTCTCCTGTCTTCTCGTAGACTAACGCTAGATCTGCTGTGGTGTGCAGATACCTCAAAACTTGCTTTGCTGCTGCAAGATGTTCGCTATGTGGATTCGAATTCCTTTGTGCCAGCTTGCGCACCGAATGTAAGATGTCCGGCCGTGTGCATAGCGCAATATACATTAGCGAACCAATCACAGACTGATATTCTGTGATATCGACACGCTTACACGACTCTCTCTCGCAGTTCACTTGGAAGTTAGCTTCCAATGGCGTTGACGTGGTGCGGCAGTTGGACATGCCCATCTCATTGAGCAGACCCACTATATGCTTCCTCTGGCTCACGCGTATCGCACCAGTCCTTCCTTCTCGTTGGATTTCAAGGCCCAAGAAGTTCGTCACTTGACCCTTGTCTACTACCTGAAATTCAGAAGATATAGCCTTTTTAGTAGCTCGCATCTCACCCATGCTTGAACACGCCAGTAACATATCATCTACATATACTGCAATCAGGTTTATCGTCTGGTCATCTGAGCACTTGGTATACAGACATGGCTCGCTCTCGCATGCCCTGTATCCCATTTTGGTTAGAACGCCATCCAACTTAGTGTTCCAAACCCGACCAGCTTGCTTCAGGCCGTACAGCGACCTTTTAAGCTTCAACACACATCCAGAATGGTCGTCGTAGAGTTCTGGCTGTCGCATGTAGATATCTTCTTCCAGAATGCCGTTTAGGTATGCCGTCGAAACATCAAGTTGATGTACATAAAGCTCGTATTCTGCAGCCATAGCCAGGATCATACGTATTGTACTATAGCGCACTACTGGAGAATACGTCTCTTTGAAGTCTATGCCATACCTTTGGCCGCATCCTTTTGCAACCAAGCGCGCTTTGTAGCGCTCAACTTCTCCAGATGAATTCGTCTTTAAAGTAAACACCCATTTGCAGCCTATGGGCTTCTGACCATGTGGTAACTGAACCACGTCCCATGTGTCATTACGCATCAATGCGTTATACTCTTCCTGCATTGCCGCTTTCCATTCATCTGCTTGTGGACTCGATTGTGCTTGCTGCACGGTTAAAGGAACTTTAATGTTATTGCTTAACATTACATTTGCCACGTTGTATTGTTTAGTTGGCCGTCCCTTCAAGCCCGTTCTGATTATTTTAGGCCTGCCTGGCCCTCTTCTTGGCTGTTCAGCTTCGTCAGCATCATCGTCAGGTTGCTCCTCTGTATTAGAATGATCCTCTTGTATACCTTCCTGATCATCATTATCATCTTCAACCATTATCGTAGCGCTAGCTTTCTCGGTTGACTCACGTACGCTATCCTCGATGAAATAAACGTCTCTGCTGATCTTCACGTCACCTGTGTTCTTGTCGAACAGTCGATATGCCTTTGACGACTCTGAGTATCCGACCATAGTATACTCTTTTCCTCTCTCCTGGAACTTCTTCTTTGGACCCTTTTCCAGTGCAATTGCTGTACATCCAAACACTCTCAAGTGCTTGACAACTGGCTTCAGCTCTGTAAACGCCTCGAAAGGTGTTATGCCATCCAGAGCTTTCGTTGGTGATCGGTTTCTTAGATATGCAGCGCACGCGACTGCCTCCGCCCAGAAACTCTCATTTAATGCAGCACTATTAAGCATTACTCTTGCCATCTCCACCAGTGTCCGATTGCAGCGCTCAGCAACACCATTTTGTTGCGGGGTATACGGTGCACTCAGCTGCCGTTTAATACCAGCCAACTTAATATATTCGTCAAAATCTTTGTTGACATATTCTGTACCATTATCACTTCTAATGATTTTCACTTTCAGACCTTTCTGACGCTCTAGCATCGTTACATGTTCTTTAAATATCTTGGTTACCTCAGACTTTTGTTTCATAAAGTAAACATGAATATAACGGCTCTTATCGTCAATCATTGTGAGAAAGTATCTGGCGCCGCCATTCGATACTTGCCTTATAGGTCCACACACGTCACTATGTATCAACTCACATATTTGTTTTGATCTATTCTCTGAATCTTCAAATGGTCTAGCGTGACATTTACTTTTCAAGCAATTTATACAATCAAAATGATCTATGTCAGAGCTTACTGCCAATCCACGCACCATATCTTTACTTTTCAGTTCACGAAGGCTCTGCACATTTAAATGGCCGTATCGTGCATGCCATTTCTTGATATCATCAGCACCTTTTGATAAACACAACTTTTCATTATTTTTTGTTTCACACAGAAACAGTCCGCTGATTCTTTTGGCAATTAATATGACTATATTTTCGCTGTCAAAAACTTTGCAAAAACCTGAATTAAATTCAACAGAGCATCCATTTGCGACTGCCTTTCCAACTGATATGAAATTACACTGCAGCCCTGGTACAAATAACACGTCTTTTAGAGTAATTTCAAAGCCACACAGACTATTGATAACTACTGTGCCTCTGCCACAAGCCGTCGTAAAGTTATTTCCAGCCAATTCGATACTTTCGTTGTGTTGCTCAAAGTTATCGAATAAATCACGACGTGCGCACATATGCGATGTTGCTCCGCTATCGATAACCCAAGCATCTTGACTCATACGATAGTTTCCCATCATGCCAGCAAACGATCGTTGATTTGAATGCGCATCTTTATTCTTTCCATTTACACTTTCGCTTTTTCCGCTACTTTTCCCGCGCCGTTCCTTGCCGTATTTTTCGCTTGCCTCTTTCGTCGTACAATTCGCTGCGTAATGGCCTTGCTGACCACACTTATAGCATTTGAAATACCGGCGTCTGTCTGTCGTCTCATTTCTTCCCCGTTCTTTGCCTCTTTGTCCCGTCTGCCTTGCCGAAAATGATTGCGTAGCTTCTTTTTGATCGCTGATTTTTCGCCTCTCACTCTCCTCTGTCAACTTGCATTTTATGCTGCTGAAATTCGGCAACTCATCACGAGCTTCTAATGCAACCACAAAGTTCTCGAACGATGATGGAAGACTTGCCAGTAGCATGATGACGATTAACTCTTCTTGCAACGTAATTCCAATTGCTGATAGATTTTCAACAATATTTGAAAACTCCATGATGTACGTTTGCAAATTTTCTCCTTCTGCCATTTTCTTGTTTAAAAGCTGTTTAAACAATGTTACCCTACGCACAGGTCCAGATGATTGATGTAACATTTTCAGTTCATTCCATACATCTTTTGCGTAAATGCATCTCTTCACGTAGTTTACTTGCGACGCACTCATCGACAAAATTAGCACTGCTTTTGCTTTGTCGTTCTCTCGTTTCCATGTCTTGAACGCTTCACTCGTTTCATCTTCTGGCTTCACAAACTCATTTGAAACCACGGCCCATAAGTTTTGATGAACCAAAACACTTTCTACCATGACACTCCAACAGTCATAGTTGGTGTCATCCAGCTTTTCTATATTGTACATGGAACTCATTTTCAGTTTTACTTTTCTGCTTGCAATGTCCGTTATGCACAGAAACTTCTCGAGCTCACTTTCTTCTCTCTGCTTTACACTGTTTCTTTGCACACATACATAAGCCCTGGGCCCATAACCTGTTGGCGAGTATTTGTGCGCGAGTGGATGAGAAGAACCGCAACGTTTGGTTGTTCAAGTGAGACTGATTTTATTATGCTTCTTAATAGCTAAGTACATGATAGCGTTGCCACTAATATGAGAATTGCCATATCAACAACTAGTTTATTTCCGAATAATTTAAAATTGTCTGTTATCAAAGCATCAAAATATTGAATCGCTTTGCTTTTGCTTATTTTCCATCACATGCTGCAATAATTACTAAATTCATTTTACTCTATTGCAATACTTACTAGTTTATAGTTTATTGCCGAATAATTTAAAATTGTCAGTTATCAAAGCATCAAAATATTGAATCGCTTTGCTTATTCTTATTTTCCATCACATGCTGCAACAATTATTGAATTCATTTTACTTTATTGCAATACTTACCAGTTTATAGTTTATTGCCGAATAATTTAAAATTGTCTGTTATCAAAGCATCAAAATATTGAATCACTTTGCTTTTTCTTATTTTCCATCACATGCTGCAATAATTACTAAATTCATTTTACTCTATTGCAATACCTACTAATTTATTGCCGAATAATTTAAAATTGTCTGTTATCAAAGCATCAAAATATTGAATCGCTTTGCTTTTTCTTATTTTCCATCACATGCTGCAACAATTATTGAATTCATTTTATTTATTGCAATACTTACCAGTTTATAGTTTATTGCCGAATATTTTAAAATTGTCTGTTATTAAAGCATCAAAATATTGAATCGCTTTGCTTTTTCTTATTTTCCATCACATGCTGCAACAATTATTGAATTCATTTTACTCTATTGCAATACTTACTAGTTTATAGTTTATTGCCGAATAATTAAAAATTGTCTGTTATCAAAGCATCAAAATATTGAATCACTTTGCTTTTTCTTATTTTCCATCACATGCTGCAATAATTACTAAATTCATTTTACTCTATTGCAATACCTACTAATTTATTGCCGAATAATTTAAAATTGTCTGTTATCAAAGCATCAAAATATTGAATCGCTTTGCTTTTGCTTATTTTCCATCACATGCTGCAACAATTATTGAATTCATTTTACTTTATTGCATTACAACATTGAATTCATTTTACTTTATTGCAATACTTACCAGTTTATAGTTTATTGCCGAATAATTTAAAATTGTCTGTTATCAAAGCATCAAAATATTGAATCACTTTGCTTTTTCTTATTTTCCATCACATGCTGCAATAATTACTAAATTCATTTTACTCTATTGCAATACCTACTAATTTATTGCCGAATAATTTAAAATTGTCTGTTATCAAAGCATCAAAATATTGAATCGCTTTGCTTTTTCTTATTTTCCATCACATGCTGCAACAATTATTGAATTCATTTCACTTTATTGCAATACTTACCAGTTTATAGTTTATTGCCGAATATTTTAAAATTGTCTGTTATTAAAGCATCAAAATATTGAATCGCTTTGCTTTTTCTTATTTTCCATCACATGCTGCAACAATTATTGAAATCATTTTACTCTATTGCAATACTTACTAGTTTATAGTTTATTGCCGAATAATTTAAAATTGTCTGTTATCAAAGCATCAAAATATTGAATCACTTTGCTTTTTCTTATTTTCCATCACATGCTGCAATAATTACTAAATTCATTTTACTCTATTGCAATACCTACTAATTTATTGCCGAATAATTTAAAATTGTCTGTTATCAAAGCATCAAAATATTGAATCGCTTTGCTTTTTCTTATTTTCCATCACATGCTGCAACAATTATTGAATTCATTTTACTTTATTGCAATACTTACCAGTTTATAGTTTATTGCCGAATATTTTAAAATTGTCTGTTATTAAAGCATCAAAATATTGAATCGCTTTGCTTATTCTTATTTTCCATCACATGCTGCAATAATTACTAAATTCATTTTACTCTATTGCAATACTTACTAGTTTATAGTTTATTGCCGAATAATTTAAAATTGTCTGTTATCAAAGCATCAAAAATTGAATCGCTTTGCTTTTTCTTATTTTCCATCACATGCTGCAATAATTACTAAATTCATTTTACTCTATTGCAATAGTTACTAGTTTATTTCCGAATAATTTAAAATTGTCTGTTATCAAAGCATCAAAATATTGAATCGCTTTGCTTTTGCTTATTTTCCATCACATGTTGCAATAATTACTAAATTCATTTTACTCTATTGCAATACCTACTAATTTATTGCCGAATAATTTAAAATTGTCTGTTATCAAAGCATCAAAATATTGAATCGCTTTGCTTATTCTTATTTTCCATCACATGCTGCAACAATTATTGAATTCATTTTACTTTATTGCAATACTTACCAGTTTATAGTTTATTGCCGAATAATTTAAAATTGTCTGTTATCAAAGCATCAAAATATTGAATCACTTTGCTTTTTCTTATTTTCCATCACATGCTGCAATAATTACTAAATTCATTTTACTCTATTGCAATACCTACTAATTTATTGCCGAATAATTTAAAATTGTCTGTTATCAAAGCATCAAAATATTGAATCGCTTTGCTTTTTCTTATTTTCCATCACATGCTGCAACAATTATTGAATTCATTTTACTTTATTGCAATACTTACCAGTTTATAGTTTATTGCCGAATATTTTAAAATTGTCTGTTATTAAAGCATCAAAATATTGAATCGCTTTGCTTTTTCTTATTTTCCATCACATGCTGCAATAATTACTAAATTCATTTTACTCTATTGCAATACTTACTAGTTTATAGTTTATTGCCGAATAATTAAAAATTGTCTGTTATCAAAGCATCAAAATATTGAATCACTTTGCTTTTTCTTATTTTCCATCACATGCTGCAATAATTACTAAATTCATTTTACTCTATTGCAATACCTACTAATTTATTGCCGAATAATTTAAAATTGTCTGTTATCAAAGCATCAAAATATTGAATCGCTTTGCTTTTGCTTATTTTCCATCACATGCTGCAACAATTATTGAATTCATTTTACTTTATTGCATTACAACATTGAATTCATTTTACTTTATTGCAATACTTACCAGTTTATAGTTTATTGCCGAATAATTTAAAATTGTCTGTTATCAAAGCATCAAAATATTGAATCACTTTTCTTTTTCTTATTTTCCATCACATGCTGCAATAATTACTAAATTCATTTTACTCTATTGCAATACCTACTAATTTATTGCCGAATAATTTAAAATTGTCTGTTATCAAAGCATCAAAATATTGAATCACTTTGCTTTTTCTTATTTTCCATCACATGCTGCAATAATTACTAAATTCATTTTACTCTATTGCAATACCTACTAATTTATTGCCGAATAATTTAAAATTGTCTGTTATCAAAGCATCAAAATATTGAATCGCTTTGCTTTTGCTTATTTTCCATCACATGCTGCAACAATTATTGAATTCATTTTACTTTATTGCATTACAACATTGAATTCATTTTACTTTATTGCAATACTTACCAGTTTATAGTTTATTGCCGAATAATTTAAAATTGTCTGTTATCAAAGCATCAAAATATTGAATCACTTTGCTTTTTCTTATTTTCCATCACATGCTGCAATAATTACTAAATTCATTTTACTCTATTGCAATACCTACTAATTTATTGCCGAATAATTTAAAATTGTCTGTTATCAAAGCATCAAAATATTGAATCGCTTTGCTTTTTCTTATTTTCCATCACATGCTGCAACAATTATTGAATTCATTTTACTTTATTGCAATACTTACCAGTTTATAGTTTATTGCCGAATATTTTAAAATTGTCTGTTATTAAAGCATCAAAATATTGAATCGCTTTGCTTTTTCTTATTTTCCATCACATGCTGCAACAATTATTGAAATCATTTTACTCTATTGCAATACTTACTAGTTTATAGTTTATTGCCGAATAATTTAAAATTGTCTGTTATCAAAGCATCAAAATATTGAATCACTTTGCTTTTTCTTATTTTCCATCACATGCTGCAATAATTACTAAATTCATTTTACTCTATTGCAATACCTACTAATTTATTGCCGAATAATTTAAAATTGTCTGTTATCAAAGCATCAAAATATTGAATCGCTTTGCTTTTTCTTATTTTCCATCACATGCTGCAACAATTATTGAATTCATTTTACTTTATTGCAATACTTACCAGTTTATAGTTTATTGACGAATATTTTAAAATTGTCTGTTATTAAAGCATCAAAATATTGAATCGCTTTGCTTTTTCTTATTTTCCATCACATGCTGCAACAATTATTGAATTCATTTTACTTTATTGCAATACTTACCAGTTTATAGTTTATTGCCGAATATTTTAAAATTGTCTGTTATCAAAGCATCAAAATATTGAATCGCTTTGCTTATTCTTATTTTCCATCACATGCTGCAATTATTACTAAATTCATTTTACTCTATTGCAATACTTACTAGTTTATAGTTTATTGCCGAATAATTTAAAATTGTCTGTTATCAAAGCATCAAAAATTGAATCGCTTTGCTTTTTCTTATTTTCCATCACATGCTGCAATAATTACTAAATTCATTTTACTCTATTGCAATAGTTACTAGTTTATTTCCGAATAATTTAAAATTGTCTGTTATCAAAGCATCAAAATATTGAATCGCTTTGCTTTTGCTTATTTTCCATCACATGCTGCAATAATTACTAAATTCATTTTACTCTATTGCAATACTTACTAGTTTATAGTTTATTGCCGAATAATTTAAAATTGTCAGTTATCAAAGCATCAAAATATTGAATCGCTTTGCTTTTTCTTATTTTCCATCACATGCTGCAATAATTACTAAATTCATTTTACTCTATTGCAATACTTACTAGTTTATAGTTTATTGCCGAATAATTTAAAATTGTCTGTTATTAAAGCATCAAAATATTGAATCGCTTTGCTTTTTCTTATTTTCCATCACATGCTGCAATAATTACTAAATTCATTTTACTCTATTGCAATACTTACTAGTTTATAGTTTATTGCCGAATAATTTAAAATTGTCTGTTATTAAAGCATCAAAATATTGAATCGCTTTGCTTTTTCTTATTTTCCATCACATGCTGCAACAATTATTGAATTCATTTTACTCTATTGCAATACTTACTAGTTTATAGTTTATTGCCGAATAATTTAAAATTGTCTGTTATCAAAGCATCAAAATATTGAATCACTTTGCTTTTTCTTATTTTCCATCACATGCTGCAATAATTACTAAATTAATTTTACTCTATTGCAATACCTACTAATTTATTGCCGAATAATTTAAAATTGTCTGTTATCGAAGCATCAAAATATTGAATCGCTTTGCTTTTTCTTATTTTCCATCACATGCTGCAACAATTATTGAATTCATTTTACTCTATTGCAATACTTACCAGTTTATAGTTTATTGCCGAATATTTTAAAATTGTCTGTTATCAAAGCATCAAAATATTGAATCGCTTTGCTTTTTCTTATTTTCCATCACATGTTGCAATAATTACTAAATTCATTTTACTCTATTGCAATACTTACTAGTTTATAGTTTATTGCCGAATAATTTAAAATTGTCTGTTATTAAAGCATCAAAATATTGAATCGCTTTGCTTTTTCTTATTTTCCATTACATGTGGCAATAATTACTAAGTTCATTTTACCCTATTGCAATACTTACTAGTTTATTGCCGAATAATTTAAAATTGTCTGTTATCAAAGCATAAAAATATTTAATCGCTTTGCTTTTTCTTCTTTTCCATCACATGCTGCAATAATTACTAAGTTCATTTTACCCTATTGCAATACTTACTAGTTTATTGCCGAATAATTTAAAATTGTCTGTTATCAAAGCATCAAAATAATGAAACGCTTTGCTTTTTCTGATTCTCCATTACATGCTGCAATAATTACTTAATTAATTTTTCTCTATTGCAATACTTACTAGTTTATTGCCGAATAATTTAAAATTTTCTGTTATCAAAGCATCAAAATATTGAATCGCTTTGCTTTTTCTTATTTTCCATCACATGCTGCAATAATTACTAAATTCATATTTCTCTATTGCAATACTTAATAGTTTATAGGTTATTGCCGAATAATTTAAAATTGTCTGTTATCAAAGCATACAAATATTGAATCGCTTTGCTTTTTCTTATTTTCCATCACATGTGGCAATTGTTGGATGGAGACTCTTCTCTATCCGAGTTGCTGGAAGTTATCTATGTTTGAAATATAGAAATAATAAAATGCCGCGCTTGTGTGCTTTCGTAGCAAAGGTTTATTTGTGACTAACTTACTTAGAGGTGGTACCTATCAGCTAGATATGGTACACACGTTTATCGATATATCGTGTCGCATTGTAACAGATGATATTCATTAACACCCTTCCTCAATGCGATCATGATTACAAATTCAATTTACATAATCCATTTCAAATTAACTTAACATTTAACATAATTCATTTCAAACTTAACATTTCAGTAAGTTTAACATGCTTGTTCTTACAAAGATTCTTTGTCATGATATCCGCAATCATATCTGTTGTACAAGCATACTTTAAGTTAATTTGACCCTCGTCAACTACTTGACGTACAAAATGATACCTAATATCAATATGCTTGGTCCGCGAATGGTGAACTGGATTTCTGGCCAACTCCTGTGCGCTAAGATTATCGCCATACAGAGTAGTTGACGTAGCTTCATCTCCACAACCAATCTCGATTATTAGTCGTCGTAAGAATAACGATTCCTTACAAGCCGCAGACAGTGCCATATATTCCGCCTCTGTGCTGCTTAGTGCCACGCTACGTTGTTTTTCGGACCGCCAAGAAATCGGTCCACCTGCCAGAAAGTATACATAGCCAGTATACGACTTTCGGTCAGTTCGGTCTCCACCCCAATCAGCATCTACATATCCAGTGAGAGGCTGATGACTTCCTGTGTAGTGCAATTTGAAATTTAGCGTCGCTGCCAAATACCTCAAAATGTGCTTTACGCCAGCCAAATGCTCGGCGTGCGGATCTTGATTCCTCTGGGACAACTTTGCAACTGAATGCAAAATATCTGGCCTGGTCGTGAGTGCCAGCCACATCAGCTCACCAATCATCGATTGATATTTGACAGGATCAACCTTTTGACACTGTCCACTGGCACAATTTACTTGGAATCCCGCATCCAACGGAGTTGCTACTGGTCTACAATTGTCCATACCATGAGTTTGCAATAATTCCTTGATATATTGCGAATGGCCTATGGTGATAGGCCCAAGCTCATCTTCACGCATCACCTCCATGCCCAAGAACAATTCAGGCACGCCTTTATCGACACATTCAAATGAATTCGAAATCGCCGATTTGATGCTGACCAGGTCCTCTTTGGATTGACATGCTATCAGTAAATCATCAACATATACCAGGATTAAAGACAAATTATCCTTCCCTATATGTTGGTAGAGACAGGGCTCGTTTTCGCAGGCCACGAAACCCAAACCAATCAGGACATCATTTAGTTTTGTGTTCCACTCCCTTCCTGATTGTTTCAATCCATATATCGCCTTCTTCAGCAATAAAGCCTTATCTGGTTGAGCCCGATCAATGTACCCTTGTGGTTGCTTCATGTACACTGTATCGCTCAGGTCACTGTTGAGGTATGCCGTGCATACATCCATTTGGTGTACATACAATCTTAATTTCGCTGCCAGTGCAAAGATGAATCGCACGCTCTCTAGTCTGCATACTGGAGAAAAAGTTTCTGCATAGTTTATGCCATACTGCTGGGAGCAACCTTTTGCCACCAATCGTGCCTTAAATCTGTCTACTTGACCATCTTTGTCACGCTTCAGACTGTATACCCATTTACAGCCAACAGCTCGCTGTCCTTTCGGCAAATCTGCCAATTGCCATGTCCGGTTGGCCATCAGTGCGTCATATTCCCGTTTCATTGCATCGCACCAATCTGATGCATGAGCACTCTTCATCGCCTCCTCATAGGATGATGGAACCTTTACGTCGCTGGCTACCAGAGCCCCAAGTACGTTGTGCTGCTTTCGAGGTCGGCCTGGCTTGCCGGTTCGAATCAGCCTTAGTCTGCCAGGACCAATGCGAGGAACATTTACAGATTCGTCCACGCTTACTTTGTCTTTGTCGCTGCTACGCCCATGGCTGCTGTCTCGATCGCTGCTGCATCCAACGCTGCTCTTCCGATCGCTGCTGTGTCCAACGCTACTCTCTCGATCGCTGCTGCGCCCATGGCTGCTGTCCCGATCGCTGCTGTGTCCAACGCTACTCTCTCGATCGTTGCTGCGCCCATGGCTGCTGTCCCGATCGCTGCTGCGTCCACTGCTGCCAGAGTCATCATTCCCGCTACCACGCTGACTGGTAGCATTCGAAATTGGCAACACACATACAAATGAATCGTCGTCGTCTTGAGTCTCGTCGAAAAGAACATCTCGCCTCTCAACCACCTGGTGAGTTATTGGGTCGTACAAACGATAGCCTTTGCTTGCTACCGAATACCCAACCATCCGGTATTCCTTGCCTTTTGGTTGCAGTTTGCTCTTTCTTGGACCCTTGTCCAAAACCACTGCAATTGAACCAAACGTTTTTAGATGACCGACAAAAGGTTTCTTACCAGTCCACGCTTCCATAGGCGTCATACTGCCTAAAGCACTGGTTGGCGATCGATTTCGTATATATACGGCTGTGTTGACTGCTTCAGCCCACAAAGATTCACCAAATCCTGATTGCGTCAACATACATCTTGACATCTCCACCAGAGTGCGGTTTGCTCTCTCAGCTACGCCATTTTGCTGTGGAGTGTATGCTACTGCCAGCTGCCTCTCGATCCCTTGACTCTTCAGGTATTCATCAAACGGCTTATTGACGAATTCACCTCCCTTGTCGCTCCGGATACATTTGAGACGCCTGTTTGCCGTTCAACCAACGTTTTGAACTCGACGAACTTCTTGAAGACTTCATCCTTCCTCCGAAGGAAATATACGAAGATACGCCTTGACTTGTCATCAATAAAGGTTAAGAAGTACCTCGATCCAGCCAGAGACTGTGTGCTAAAAGGCCCGCACACATCTGCATGAACCAACTCCAATATGCCTTGTGCTCTATTGGCAGTTGCATCCGGAAATGGCTGCACATGAATTTTGCATAGCATGCAAGTTTTACAATTCATGTTATCATTGAAAACCATATTTTCAATACCGCGCACCATTCCTTTGTTGATCAGGTCTTTCAAGCTATTTACATTCAAATGGCCATATCGTTTATGTCATAGCACACCATCTGCCTTGACCGCAGAATTACAGCCATTTAGCTTTCCTTGAAACATGTACAAGTCGCCAACTTTATTTGCTTTCACAATGCAATCACCCTTTTGCATTACTTTTGCATACGTTTGCCCAAACGTAATAAAGCAATCATATTTCACAGCGCTGCTCACTGAGAAAAAATTCCCGTTCATTTTCGGCACATAGAGAACATCTTTTAACAGCAACGTGCATAATTCCGTCTCTAGCTTTATTTCTCCTCTTCCCTCTGCTCTCAGCAGACCAGAGTCAGCCAGACTGATCATTTCTGTGTGTTTTTCAAACTTTGTGAATAACCTTTTATCACAACACATATGGCTTGTGGCGCCACTATCCAAACACCACATACTCTTTTTCAAATGATCTGCGCTCAACGCATTAAATAAACTGCACTGCTTGTTCTCTCTTCTTCCTGCCTTTTTCTCACTTGCGCTCTCTTTCTTACACTCAGCCTTCATATGCCCGCGCTCGCCACACTTGAAACATACCACATTTTTGTTTCTCTGCTTTTGCGCTCTCTGCGCGGCTGGCTTGTAAGTTGCACTATATGCTTTTTCGCATTCGTTCTTTTCTTCTGCGTTCTCCCTCCGCTCGCTCTCCTCCTTCACTTTGATGCATAGAGCGTTGAAGGCCGGCAGACTGTCGCGCGTCTCTATGGCGACAACGAAATTTTCGAAACTTTCTGGAAGACTCGACAGCAAAATAATACTGCGCAATTCGTCGCATAGCTCAATTCCTACTGTCCCAAGGGCATCCAGAATTCCCATGAATTCATTTATATAACTCGAAATGCTTTGCCCTTGCTCCATGCGCTTGAAAAGCAATTTCTTGTAGAGCTGAACCTTACGTGTTGCTCCAGTTGGCAGATGGACATCTTGCAACCGATTCCATGCCTCGGACGACCTGTCACCTGATGCTACACTCCATAGCTCCTGGTGTACCAACACACTTCGCATTTGCACGCGCCAAGTGTCATAATTGCTTTCGTCCAACTTTTCTATTTGATAAATCCCGCTCATAGCTTATTATCAATTAGTCCTGAGTCACACCAATGTTAATAGTTCATAACTAAAAACAAACACTATATTTCAAATACATAGATCTGCAACTGGGCCCATAACCTGTTGGATGGAGACTCTTCTCTATCCGAGTTGCTGGAAGTTATCTATGTTTGAAATATAGAAATAATAAAATGCCGCGCTTGTGTGCTTTCGTAGCAAAGGTTTATTTGTGACTAACTTACTTAGAGGTGGTACCTATCAGCTAGATATGGTACACACGTTTATCGATATATCGTGTCGCATTGTAACAGATGATATTCATTAACAAAAGCATCAAAAGCATTTCTTATTTTCCATCACATGCTGCAATAATTACTAAGTTCATTTTACCCTATTGCAATACTTACTAGTTTATTGCCGAATAATTTAAAATTGTCTGTTATCAAAGCATAAAAATATTTAATCGCTTTGCTTTTTCTTCTTTTCCATCACATGCTGCAATAATTACTAAGTTCATTTTACCCTATTGCAATACTTACTAGTTTATTGCCGAATAATTTAAAATTGTCTGTTATCAAAGCATCAAAATAATGAAACGCTTTGCTTTTTCTGATTCTCCATTACATGCTGCAATAATTACTTAATTAATTTTTCTCTATTGCAATACTTACTAGTTTATTGCCGAATAATTTAAAATTTTCTGTTATCAAAGCATCAAAATATTGAATCGCTTTGCTTTTTCTTATTTTCCATCACATGCTGCAATAATTACTAAATTCATATTTCTCTATTGCAATACTTAATAGTTTATAGGTTATTGCCGAATAATTTAAAATTGTCTGTTATCAAAGCATACAAATATTGAATCGCTTTGCTTTTTCTTATTTTCCATCACATGTGGCAATAATTACTAAATTCATTTTTCTCTATTGCAATACTTACTAGTTTATTGCCGAATAATTTAAAATTGTCTGTTATCAAAGCATCAAAATATTGATCGCTTTGCTTTTTCTTATTTTCCATCACATGCTGCAATAATTACTAAATTCATTTTACTCTATTGCAATACCTACTAATTTATTGCAGAATAATTTAAAATTGTCTGTTATCAAAGCATCAAAATATTGAATCGCTTTGCTTTTTCTTATTTTCCATCACATGCTGCAACAATTATTGAATTCATTTTACTTTATTGCAATACCTACCAGTATATAGTTTATTGCCGAATATTTTAAAATTGTCTGTTATCAAAGCATCAAAATATTGAATCGCTTTGCTTTTTCTGGTTCTCTATTACATGCTGCAATAATTACTAAATTCATTTTTCTCTATTGCAATACTTACTAGTTTATAGGTTATTGCCGAATAATTTAAAATTGTCTGTTATCAAAGCATCAAAATATTGAATCGCTTTGCTTTTTCTGGTTCTCCATTACATGCTGCAATAATTACTAAATTCATTTTTCTCTATTGCAATATTTACTAGTTTATAGGTTATTGCCGAATAATTTAAAATTGTCTGTTATCAAAGCATAAAAATATTGAATCGCTTTGCTTTTGCTTATTTTCCATCACATGTTGCAATAATTACTAAATTCATTTTACTCTATTGCAATACTTACTAGTTTATAGTTTATTGCCGAATAATTTAAAATTGTCAGTTATCAAAGCATCAAAATATTGAATCGCTTTGCTTATTCTTATTTTCCATCACATGCTGCAATAATTACTAAATTCATTTTACTCTATTGCAATACTTACTAGTTTATAGTTTATTTCCGAAAAATTTAAAATTGTCTGTTATCAAAGCATCAAAAATTGAATCGCTTTGCTTTTTCTTATTTTCCATCACATGCTGCAATAATTACTAAATTCATTTTACTCTATTGCAATACCTACTAATTTATTGCCGAATAATTTAAAATTGTCTGTTATCAAAGCATCAAAATATTGAATCGCTTTGCTTTTTCTTATTTTCCATCCCATGTGGCAATAATTACTAAATTCTTATTTCTCTATTGCAATACTTACTAGTTTATTGCCGAATAATTTAAAATTGTCTGTTATCAAAGCATAAAAATATTGAATCGCTTTGCTTTTTTTTATTTTTCATCACATGCTGCAATAATTACTAAATTCATTTTACTCTATTGCAAGACTTACTAGTTTATAGTTTATTGCCGAATAATTTAAAATTGTCTGTTATCAAAGAATTAAAATATTGAATCGCTTTGCTTCTTCTTATTTTCCATCACATGCTGCAATAATTACTAAATTCATTTTACTCTATTGCAATACCTACTAATTTATTGCCGAATAATTTAAAATTGTCTGTTATCAAAGCATCAAAATATTGAATCGCTTTGCTTATTCTTATTCACATGCTGCAATAATTACTAAATTCATTTTACTCTATTGCAATACCTACTAATTTATTGCAGAATAATTTAAAATTGTCTGTTATCAAAGCATCAAAAATTGAATCGCTTTGCTTTTTCTTATTTTCCATCACATGCTGCAATAATTACTAAATTCATTTTACTCTATTGCAATAGTTACTAGTTTATTTCCGAATAATTTAAAATTGTCTGTTATCAAAGCATCAAAATATTGAATCGCTTTGCTTTTTCTTATTTTCCATCACATGCTGCAATAATTACTAAATTCATTTTTCTCTATTGCATTACTTACTAGTTTATTTCCGAATAATTTAAAATTGTTTGTTATCAAAGCATCAAAATATTGAATCGCTTTGCTTTTTCTTATTTTCCATCATATGCTGCAATAATTACTAAATTCATTTTACTCTATTGCAATACTTACTAGTTTATAGTTTATTGCCGAATAATTTAAAATTTTCTGTTATCAAAGAATCAAAATATTGAATCGCTTTGCTTTTGCTTATTTTCCATCACATGCTGCAATAATTACTAAATTCATTTTACTCTATTGCAATACTTACTAGTTTATAGTTTATTGCCGAATAATTTAAAATTGTCTGTTATCAAAGCATAAAAATATTGAATCGCTTTGCTTTTTCTTATTTTCCATCACATGTGGCAATAATTACTAAATTCATTTTTCTCTATTGCAATACTTACTAGTTTATTGCCGAATATTTTAAAATTGTCTGTTTCAAAGCATCAAAATATTGATCGCTTTGCTTCTTCTTATTTTCCATCACATGCTGCAATAATTACTAAATTCATTTTACTCTATTGCAATTCTTACTAGTTTATAGGTTATTGCCGAATAATTTAAAATTGTCTGTTATCAAAGCATCAAAATATTGAATCGCTTTGCTTTTTCTTATTTTCCATCACATGCTGCATAATTACTAAATTCATTTTTCTCTATTGCAATACTTACTAGTTTATAGGTTATTGCCGAATAATTTAAAATTGTCTGTTATCAAAGCATCAAAATATTGATCGCTTTGCTTTTTCTTATTTTCCATCACATGTGGCAATAATTACTAAATTCATTTTTCTCTATTGCAATACTTACTAGTTTATTGCCGAATAATTTAAAATTGTCTGTTATCAAAGCATCAAAATATTGATCGCTTTGCTTTTTTTATTTTCCATCACATGCTGCATAATTACTAAATTCATTTTTCTCTATTGCAATACCTACTAGTTTATTGCCGAATATTTTAAAGTTGTCTGTTATCAAAGCATCAAAATATTGAATCACTTTGCTTTTTCTTATTTTCCATCACATGCTGCAATAATTACTAAATTCATTTTACTCTATTGCAATACTTACTAGTTTATAGGTTATTGCCGAATAATTTAAAATTGTCTGTTATCAAAGCATCAAAATCTTGAATCGCCTTGCTTTTTTTATTTTCCATCACATGCTGCATAATTACTAAATTCATTTTTTTCTATTGCAATACCTACTAGTTTATTGCCGAATATTTTAAAATTGTCTGTTATCAAAGCATCAAAATATTGAATCGCTTTGCTTTTTCTTATTTTCCATCACATGCTGCAATAATTACTAAATTCATTTTACTCTATTGCAATAGTTACTAGTTTATTTCCGAATATTTTAAAGTTGTCTGTTATCAAAGCATCAAAATATTGAATCACTTTGCTTTTTCTTATTTTCCATCACATGCTGCAATAATTACTAAATTCATTTTACTCTATTGCAATACTTACTAGTTTATAGGTTATTGCCGAATAATTTAAAATTGTCTGTTATCAAAGCATCAAAATCTTGAATCGCTTTGCTTTTTTTATTTTCCATCACATGCTGCATAATTACTAAATTCATTTTTCTCTATTGCAATACCTACTAGTTTATTGCCGAATATTTTAAAATTGTCTGTTATCAAAGCATCAAAATATTGAATCGCTTTGCTTTTTCTTATTTTCCATCACATGCTGCAATAATTACTAAATTCATTTTACTCTATTGCAGTAGTTACTAGTTTATTTCCGAATAATTTAAAATTGTCTGTTATCAAAGCATCAATATATTGAATCGCTTTGCTTTTTCCTATTTTCCATCACATGCTGCAATAATTACTAAATTCATTTTTCTCTATTGCATTACTTACTAGTTTATTTCCGAATAATTTAAAATTGTCTGTTATCAAAGCATCAAAATATTGAATCGCTTTGCTTTTTCTTATTTTCCATCATATGCTGCAATAATTACTAAATTCATTTTACTCTATTGCAATACTTACTAGTTTATAGTTTATTGCCGAATAATTTAAAATTTTCTGTTATCAAAGAATCAAAATATTGAATCGCTTTGCTTTTTCTTATTTTCCATCACATGCTGCAATAATTACTAAATTCATTTTACTCTATTGCAATACTTACTAGTTTATAGTTTATTGCCGAATAATTTAAAATTGTCTGTTATCAAAGCATCAAAATATTGAATCGCTTTGCTTTTTCTTATTTTCCATCACATGCTGCATAATTACTAAATTCATTTTTCTCTATTGCAATACCTACTAGTTTATTGCCGAATATTTTAAAATTGTCTGTTATCAAAGCATCAAAATATTGAATCGCTTTGCTTTTTCTTATTTTCCATCACATGCTGCAACAATTATTGAATTCATTTTACTCTATTGCAATACTTACCAGTTTATAGTTTATTGCCGAATATTTTAAAGTTGTCTGTTATCAAAGCATCAAAATATTGAATCACTTTGCTTTTTCTTATTTTCCATCACATGCTGCAATAATTACTAAATTCATTTTACTCTATTGCAATACCTACTAATTTATTGCCGAATAATTTAAAATTGTCTGTTATCAAAGCATCAAAATATTGAATCGCTTTGCTTTTTCTTATTTTCCATCACATGCTGCAACAATTATTGAATTCATTTTACTCTATTGCAATACTTACCAGTTTATAGTTTATTGCCGAATATTTTAAAGTTGTCTGTTATCAAAGCATCAAAATATTGATCGCTTTGCTTTTTCTTATTTTCCATCACATGCTGCAATAATTACTAAATTCATTTTACTCTATTGCAATACCTACTAATTTATTGCCGAATAATTTAAAATTGTCTGTTATCAAAGCATCAAAATATTGAATCGCTTTGCTTTTTCTTATTTTCCATCACATGCTGCAACAATTATTGAATTCATTTTACTTTATTGCAATACCTACCAGTTTATAGTTTATTGCCGAATATTTTAAAATTGTCTGTTATCAAAGCATCAAAATATTGAATCGCTTTGCTTTTTTTGGTTCTCCATTACATGCTGCAATAATTACTAAATTCATTTTTCTCTATTGCAATACTTACTAGTTTATAGGTTATTGCCGAATAATTTAAAATTGTCTGTTATCAAAGCATCAAAATATTGAATCGCTTTGCTTTTTCTGGTTCTCCATTACATGCTGCAATAATTACTAAATTCATTTTTCTCTATTGCAATACTTACTAGTTTATAGGTTATTGCCGAATAATTTAAAATTGTCTGTTATCAAAGCATCAAAATATTGAATCGCTTTGCTTTTGCTTATTTTCCATCACATGTTGCAATAATTACTAAATTCATTTTACTCTATTGCAATACTTACTAGTTTATAGTTTATTGCCGAATAATTTAAAATTGTCAGTTATCAAAGCATCAAAATATTGAATCGCTTTGCTTATTCTTATTTTCCATCACATGCTGCAATAATTACTAAATTCATTTTACTCTATTGCAATACTTACTAGTTTATAGTTTATTGCCGAATAATTTAAAATTGTCTGTTATCAAAGCATCAAAAATTGAATCGCTTTGCTTTTTCTTATTTTCCATCACATGCTGCAATAATTACTAAATTCATTTTACTCTATTGCAATAGTTACTAGTGTTGGATGGAGACTCTTCTCTATCCGAGTTGCTGGAAGCTATCTATGTTTGAAATATAGAAATAATAAAATGCCGCGCAAGTGTGCTTTCGTAGCAAAGGTTTATTTGTGACTAACTTACTTAGAGGTGGTACCTATCAGCTAGATATGGTACACACGTTTATCGATATATCGTGTCGCATTGTAACAGATGATATTCATTAACACCCTTCCTCAATGCGATCATGATTACAAATTCAGTTTACATAATCCATTTCAAATTAACTTAACATTTAACATAATTCATTTCAAAACTTAACATTTCAATAAGTTTAACATGCTTGTTCTTACAAAGATTCTTTGTCATGATATCCGCAATCATATCTGTTGTACAAGCATACTTTAAGTTAATTTGATCCTCGTCAACTACTTGACGTACAAAAATGATATCCAATATCAATATGCTTATTTTGGACCACGAGTTTGCAATAATCCCTTGATGTATTGCGAATGGCCTATGGTGATAGGCCCAAGCTCATCTTCACGCATCACCTCCATGCCCAAGAACAATTCAGGCACGCCTTTGTCGACACATTCAAACGAATTCGAAATCGCCGATTTGATGCTGACCAGGTCCTCTTTGGATTGACATGCTATCAGTAAATCATCAACATATACCAGGATTAAAGACAAATTATCCTTCCCTATATGTTGGTAGAGACAGGGCCCAAAACCAATCAGGACATCATTTAGTTTTGTGTTCCACTCCCTTCCTGATTGTTTCAATCCATATATCGCCTTCTTCAGCAATAAAGCCTTATCTGGTTGAGCCCGATCAATGTACCCTTGTGGTTGCTTCATGTACACTGTATCGCTCAGGTCACTGTTGAGGTATGCCGTGCATACATCCATTTGGTGTACATACAATCTTAATTTCGCTGCCAGTGCAAAGTTGAATCGCACGCTCTCTAGTCTGCATACTGGGGAAAAAGTTTCTGCATAGTTTATGCCATACTGCTGGGAGCAACCTTTTGCCACCAATCGTGCCTTAAATCTGTCTACTTGACCATCTTTGTCACGCTTCAGACTGTATACCCATTTACAGCCAACAGCTCGCTGTCCTTTCGGCAAATCTGCCAATTGCCATGTCCGGTTGGCCATCAGTGCGTCATATTCCCGTTTCATTGCATCGCACCAATCTGATGCATGAGCACTCTTCATCGCCTCCTCATAGGATGATGGAACCTTTACGTCGCTGGCTACTAGAGCCCCAAGTACGTTGTGCTGCTTTCGAGGTCGGCCTGGCTTGCCGGTTCGAATCAGCCTTGGTCTGCCAGGACCAATGCGAGGAACATTTACAGATTCGTCCACGCTTACTTTGTCTTTGTCGCTGCTACGCCCATGGCTGCTGTCTCGATCGCTGCTGCGTCCAACGCTGCTCTCCCGATCGCTGCTGTGTCCAACGCTACTCTCTCGATCGCTGCTGCGCCCATGGCTGCTGTCCCGATCGCTGCTGCGTCCACTGCTGCCAGAGTCATCATTCCCGCTACCACGCTGACTGGTAGCACTCGAAATTGGCAACACACATACAAATGAATCGTCGTCGTCTTGAGTCTCGTCGAAAAGAACATCTCGCCTCTCAACCACCTGGTGAGTTATTGGGTCGTACAAACGATAGCCCTTGCTTGCTACCGAATACCCAACCATCCGGTATTCCTTGCCTTTTGGTTGCAGTTTGCCCTTTCTTGGACCCTTGTCCAAAGCCACTGCAATTGAACCAAACGTTTTTAGATGACCGACAAAAGGTTTCTTACCAGTCCACGCTTCCATAGGCGTCATACTGCCTAAAGCACTGGTTGGCGATCGATTTCGTATATATACGGCTGTGTTGACTG
The DNA here is from genome assembly GCF_054131065.1 of Drosophila arizonae. Classification (NCBI taxonomy): domain Eukaryota; kingdom Metazoa; phylum Arthropoda; class Insecta; order Diptera; family Drosophilidae; genus Drosophila; species Drosophila arizonae. Next base: position 36,261,978 of record NC_142927.1, read on the forward strand.
CTTCGGCCCACAAAGATTCACCAAATCCTGATTGCGTCAACATACATCTTGACATCTCCACCAGAGTGCGGTTTGCTCTCTCAGCTACGCCATTTTGCTGTGGAGTGTATGCTACTGCCAGCTGCCTCTCGATCCCTTGACTCTTCAGGTATTCATCAAACGGCTTATTGACGAATTCACCTCCCTTGTCGCTCCGGATACATTTGAGACGCTTGCCTGTTTGCCGTTCAACCAACGTTTTGAACTCGACGAACTTCTTGAAGACTTCATCCTTCCTCCGAAGGAAATATACGAAGATACGCCTTGACTTGTCATCAATAAAGGTTAAGAAGTACCTCGATCCAGCCAGAGACTGTGTGCTAAAAGGCCCGCACACATCTGCATGAACCAACTCCAATATGCCTTGTGCTCTATTGGCAGTTGCATCCGGAAATGGCTGTACATGAATTTTGCATAGCATGCAAGTTTTACAATTCATGTTATCATTGAAAACCATATTTTCAATACCGCGCACCATTCCTTTCTTGATCAGGTCTTTCAAGCTATTTACATTCAAATGGCCATATCGTTTATGCCATAGCACACCATCTGCCTTGACCGCAGAATTACAGCCATTTAGCTTTCCTTGAAACATGTACAAGTCGCCAACTTTATTTGCTTTAACAATGCAATCACCCTTTTGCATTACTTTTGCATACGTTTGCCCAAACGTAATAAAGCAATCATATTTCACAGCGCTGCTTACTGAGAAAAAATTGCCGTTCATTTTCGGCACATAGAGAACATCTTTTAACAGCAACGTGCATAATTCCGTCTCTAGCTTTATTTCTCCTCTTCCCTCTGCTCTCAGCAGACCAGAGTCAGCCAGACTGATCATTTCTGTGTGTTTTTCAAACTTTGTGAATAACCTTTTATCACAACACATATGGCTTGTGGCGCCACTATCCAAACACCACATACTCTTTTTCAAATGATCTGCGCTTGACGCATTAAATAAACTGCACTGCTTGTTCTCTCTTCTTACTGCCTTTTTCTCACTTGCGCTCTCTTTCTTACACTCAGCCTTCATATGCCCGCGCTCGCCACACTTGAAACATACCACATTTTTGTTTCTCTGCTTTTGCGCTCTCTGCGCGGCTGGCTTGTAAGTTGCACTATATGCTTTTTCGCATTCGTTCTTTTCTTCTGCGTTCTCCCTCCGCTCGCTCTCCTCCTTCACTTTGATGCATAGAGCGTTGAAGGCCGGCAGACTGTCGCGCGTCTCTATGGCGACAACGAAATTTTCGAAACTTTCTGGAAGACTCGACAGCAAAATAATACTGCGCAATTCGTCGCATAGCTCAATTCCTACTGTCCCAAGGGCATCCAGAATTCCCATGAATTCATTAATATAACTCGAAATGCTTTGCCCTTGCTCCATGCGCTTGAAAAGCAATTTCTTGTAGAGCTGAACCTTACGTGTTGCTCCAGTTGGCTGATGGACATCTTGCAACCGATTCCATGCCTCGGACGACGTCTTGCAATCCTTTAAATAGCCCAATTGTGAAGCCTTCACACTCAATGTGATCACTGCCAGCGCCTTCTCATCTGTGGCCTGCCGATTCACATTCTCCGGGGCATCCGTTGGTAGCACTTCACCTGATGCTACACTCCATAGCTCCTGGTGTACCAACACACTTCGCATTTGCACGCGCCAAGTGTCATAATTGCCTTCGTCCAACTTTTCTATTTGATAAATCCCGCTCATAGCTTATTATCAATTAGTCCTGAGTCACACCAATGTTAATAGTTCATAACTAAAAACAAACACTATATTTCAAATACATAGATCTGCAACTGGGCCCATAACCTGTTGGATGGAGACTCTTCTCTATCCGAGTTGCTGGAAGCTATCTATGTTTGAAATATAGAAATAATAAAATGCCGCGCAAGTGTGCTTTCGTAGCAAAGGTTTATTTGTGACTAACTTACTTAGAGGTGGTACCTATCAGCTAGATATGGTACACACGTTTATCGATATATCGTGTCGCATTGTAACAGATGATATTCATTAACAACTAGTTTATTTCCGAATAATTTAAAATTGTCTGTTATCAAAGCATCAAAATATTGAATCGCTTTGCTTTTTCTTATTTTCCATCACATGCTGCAACAATTATTGAATTCATTTTACTCTATTGCAATACTTACCAGTTTATAGTTTATTGCCGAATATTTTAAAGTTGTCTGTTATCAAAGCATCAAAATATTGAATCACTTTGCTTTTTCTTATTTTCCATCACATGCTGCAATAATTACTAAATTCATTTTTCTCTATTGCAATACTTACTAGTTTATTGCCGAATATTTTAAAATTGTCTGTTTCAAAGCATCAAAATATTGATCGCTTTGCTTTTTCTTATTTTCCATCACATGCTGCAATAATTACTAAATTCATTTTACTCTATTGCAATACTTACTAGTTTATAGTTTATTGCCGAATAATTTAAAATTGTCTGTTATCAAAGAATTAAAATATTGAATCGCTTTGCTTCTTCTTATTTTCCATCACATGCTGCAATAATTACTAAATTCATTTTACTCTATTGCAATACCTACTAATTTATTGCCGAATAATTTAAAATTGTCTGTTATCAAAGCATCAAAATATTGAATCGCTTTGCTTATTCTTATTCACATGCTGCAATAATTACTAAATTCATTTTACTCTATTGCAATACCTACTAATTTATTGCAGAATAATTTAAAATTGTCTGTTATCAAAGCATCAAAAATTGAATCGCTTTGCTTTTTCTTATTTTCCATCACATGCTGCAATAATTACTAAATTCATTTTACTCTATTGCAATAGTTACTAGTTTATTTCCGAATAATTTAAAATTGTCTGTTATCAAAGCATCAAAATATTGAATCGCTTTGCTTTTTCTTATTTTCCATCACATGCTGCAACAATTATTGAATTCATTTTACTCTATTGCAATACTTACCAGTTTATAGTTTATTGCCGAATATTTTAAAATTGTCTGTTATCAAAGCATCAAAATATTGAATCACTTTGCTTTTTCTTATTTTCCATCACATGCTGCAATAATTACTAAATTCATTTTACTCTATTGCAATACTTACTAGTTTATTGCCGAATATTTTAAAATTGTCTGTTTCAAAGCATCAAAATATTGATCGCTTTGCTTTTTCTTATTTTCCATCACATGCTGCAATAATTACTAAATTCATTTTACTCTATTGCAATACTTACTAGTTTATAGTTTATTGCCGAATAATTTAAAATTGTCTGTTATCAAAGAATTAAAATATTGAATCGCTTTGCTTCTTCTTATTTTCCATCACATGCTGCAATAATTACTAAATTCATTTTTCTCTATTGCATTACTTACTAGTTTATTTCCGAATAATTTAAAATTGTTTGTTATCAAAGCATCAAAATATTGAATCGCTTTGCTTTTTCTTATTTTCCATCATATGCTGCAATAATTACTAAATTCATTTTACTCTATTGCAATACTTACTAGTTTACAGTTTATTGCCGAATAATTTAAAATTTTCTGTTATCAAAGAATCAAAATATTGAATCGCTTTGCTTTTTCTTATTTTCCATCACATGCTGCAATAATTACTAAATTCATTTTACTCTATTGCAATACTTACTAGTTTATAGTTTATTGCCGAATAATTTAAAATATTGAATCGCTTTGCTTTTTCTTATTTTCCATCACATGTGGCAATAATTACTAAATTCATTTTTCTCTATTGCAATACTTACTAGTTTATTGCCGAATATTTTAAAATTGTCTGTTATCAAAGCATCAAAATATTGAATCGCTTTGCTTCTTCTTATTTTCCATCACATGCTGCATAATTACTAAATTCATTTTTCTCTATTGCAATACCTAATAGTTTATTGCCGAATATTTTAAAATTGTCTGTTATCAAAGCATCAAAATATTGAATCGCTTTGCTTTTTCTTATTTTCCATCACATGCTGCAATAATTACTAAATTCATTTTACTCTATTGCAATACTTACTAGTTTATAGTTTATTGCCGAATAATTTAAAATATTGAATCGCTTTGCTTTTTCTTATTTTCCATCACATGTGGCAATAATTACTAAATTCATTTTTCTCTATTGCAATACTTACTAGTTTATTGCCGAATATTTTAAAATTGTCTGTTATCAAAGCATCAAAATATTGAATCGCTTTGCTTCTTCTTATTTTCCATCACATGCTGCATAATTACTAAATTCATTTTACTCTATTGCAATACTTACTAGTTTATAGTTTATTGCCGAATAATTTAAAATATTGAATCGCTTTGCTTTTTCTTATTTTCCATCACATGTGGCAATAATTACTAAATTCATTTTTCTCTATTGCAATACTTACTAGTTTATTGCCGAATATTTTAAAATTGTCTGTTATCAAAGCATCAAAATATTGAATCGCTTTGCTTCTTCTTATTTTCCATCACATGCTGCATAATTACTAAATTCATTTTTCTCTATTGCAATACCTAATAGTTTATTGCCGAATATTTTAAAATTGTCTGTTATCAAAGCATCAAAATATTGAATCGCTTTGCTTTTTCTTATTTTCCATCACATGCTGCAATAATTACTAAATTCATTTTACTCTATTGCAATACTTACTAGTTTATAGTTTATTGCCGAATAATTAAAAATATTGAATCGCTTTGCTTTTTCTTATTTTCCATCACATGTGGCAATAATTACTAAATTCATTTTTCTCTATTGCAATACTTACTAGTTTATTGCCGAATATTTTAAAATTGTCTGTTATCAAAGCATCAAAATATTGAATCGCTTTGCTTCTTCTTATTTTCCATCACATGCTGCATAATTACTAAATTCATTTTACTCTATTGCAATACTTACTAGTTTATAGTTTATTGCCGAATAATTTAAAATATTGAATCGCTTTGCTTTTTCTTATTTTCCATCACATGCTGCAATAATTACTAAATTCATTTTACTCTATTGCAATACTTACTAGTTTATAGTTTATTGCCGAATAATTTAAAATATTGAATCGCTTTGCTTTTTCTTATTTTCCATCACATGTGGCAATAATTACTAAATTCATTTTTCTCTATTGCAATACTTACTAGTTTATTGCCGAATATTTTAAAATTGTCTGTTATCAAAGCATCAAAGCTTCTTCTTATTTTCCATCACATGCTGCATAATTACTAAATTCATTTTTCTCTATTGCAATACCTACTAGTTTATTGCCGAATATTTTAAAATTGTCTGTTATTAAAGCATCAAAATATTGAATCGCTTTGCTTTTTCTTATTTTCCATCACATGCTGCAACAATTATTGAATTCATTTTACTCTATTGCAATACTTACCAGTTTATAGTTTATTGCCGAATATTTTAAAGTTGTCTGTTATCAAAGCATCAAAATATTGAATCACTTTGCTTTTTCTTATTTTCCATCACATGCTGCAATAATTACTAAATTCATTTTTCTCTATTGCAATACTTACTAGTTTATTGCCGAATATTTTAAAATTGTCTGTTTCAAAGCATCAAAATATTGATCGCTTTGCTTTTTCTTATTTTCCATCACATGCTGCAATAATTACTAAATTCATTTTACTCTATTGCAATACTTACTAGTTTATAGGTTATTGCCGAATAATTTAAAATTGTCTGTTATCAAAGCATCAAAATCTTGAATCGCTTTGCTTTTTTTATTTTCCATCACATGCTGCATAATTACTAAATTCATTTTTCTCTATTGCAATACCTAATAGTTTATTGCCGAATATTTTAAAATTGTCTGTTATCAAAGCATCAAAATATTGAATCGCTTTGCTTTTTCTTATTTTCCATCACATGCTGCAATAATTACTAAATTCATTTTACTCTATTGCAATAGTTACTAGTTTATTTCCGAATATTTTAAAGTTGTCTGTTATCAAAGCATCAAAATATTGAATCACTTTGCTTTTTCTTATTTTCCATCACATGCTGCAATAATTACTAAATTCATTTTACTCTATTGCAATACTTACTAGTTTATAGGTTATTGCCGAATAATTTAAAATTGTCTGTTATCAAAGCATCAAAATCTTGAATCGCTTTGCTTTTTTTATTTTCCATCACATGCTGCATAATTACTAAATTCATTTTTCTCTATTGCAATACCTACTAGTTTATTGCCGAATATTTTAAAATTGTCTGTTATCAAAGCATCAAAATATTGAATCGCTTTGCTTTTTCTTATTTTCCATCACATGCTGCAATAATTACTAAATTCATTTTACTCTATTGCAATAGTTACTAGTTTATTTCCGAATAATTTAAAATTGTCTGTTATCAAAGCATCAAAATATTGAATCACTTTGCTTTTTCTTATTTTCCATCACATGCTGCAATAATTACTAAATTCATTTTACTCTATTGCAATACTTACTAGTTTATAGTTTATTGCCGAATAATTTAAAATTGTCAGTTATCAAAGCTGTTGGATGGAGACTCTTCTCTATCCGAGTTGCTGGAAGTTATCTATGTTTGAAATATAGAAATAATAAAATGCCGCGCTTGTGTGCTTTCGTAGCAAAGGTTTATTTGTGACTAACTTACTTAGAGGTGGTACCTATCAGCTAGATATGGTACACACGTTTATCGATATATCGTGTCGCATTGTAACAGATGATATTCATTAACACCCTTCCTCAATGCGATCATGATTACAAATTCAGTTTACATAATCCATTTCAAATTAACTTAACATTTAACATAATTCATTTCAAACTTAACATTTCAGTAAGTTTAACATGCTTGTTCTTACAAAGATTCTTTGTCATGATATCCGCAATCATATCTGTTGTACAAGCATACTTTAAGTTAATTTGTCCCTCGTCAACTACTTGACGTACAAAATGATACCTAATATCAATATGCTTGGTCCGCGAATGGTGAACTGGATTTCTGGCCAACTCCTGTGCGCTAAGATTATCGCCATACAGAGTAGTTGACGTAGCTTCATCTCCACAACCAATCTCGATTATTAGTCGTCGTAAGAATAACGATTCCTTACAAGCCGCAGACAGTGCCATATATTCCGCCTCTGTGCTGCTTAGTGCCACGCTACGTTGTTTTTCAGACCGCCAAGAAATCGGTCCACCTGCCAGAAAGTATACATAGCCAGTATACGACTTTCGGTCAGTTCGGTCTCCACCCCAATCAGCATCTACATATCCAGTGAGAGGCTGATGACTTCCTGTGTAATGCAATTTGAAATTTAGCGTCGCTGCCAAATACCTCAAAATGTGCTTTACGCCAGCCAAATGCTCGGCGTGCGGATCTTGATTCCTCTGGGACAACTTTGCAACTGAATGCAAAATATCTGGCCTGGTCGTGAGTGCCAGCCACATCAGCTCACCAATCATCGATTGATATTTGACAGGATCAACCTTTTGACACTGTCCACTGGCACAATTTACTTGGAATCCCGCATCCAACGGAGTTGCTACTGGTCTACAATTGTCCATACCATGAGTTTGCAATAATTCCTTGATATATTGCGAATGGCCTATGGTGATAGGCCCAAGCTCATCTTCACGCATCACTTCCATGCCTAAGAACAATTCAGGCACGCCTTTATCGACACATTCAAATGAATTCGAAATCGCCGATTTGATGCTGACCAGGTCCTCTTTGGATTGACATGCTATCAGTAAATCATCAACATATACCAGGATTAAAGACAAATTATCCTTCCCTATATGTTGGTAGAGACAGGGCTCGTTTTCGCAGGCCACGAAACCCAAACCAATCAGGACATCATTTAGTTTTGTGTTCCACTCCCTTCCTGATTGTTTCAATCCATATATCGCCTTCTTCAGCAATAAAACCTTATCTGGTTGAGCCCGATCAATGTACCCTTGTGGTTGCTTCATGTACACTGTATCGCTCAGGTCGCTGTTGAGGTATGCCGTGCATACATCCATTTGGTGTACATACAATCTTAATTTCGCTGCCAGTGCAAAGATGAATCGCACGCTCTCTAGTCTGCATACTGGAGAAAAAGTTTCTGCATAGTTTATGCCATGCTGCTGGGAGCAACCTTTTGCCACCAATCGTGCCTTAAATCTGTCTACTTGACCATCTTTGTCACGCTTCAGACTGTATACCCATTTACAGCCAACAGCTCGCTGTCCTTTCGGCAAATCTGCCAATTGCCATGTCCGGTTGGCCATCAGTGCGTCATATTCCCGTTTCATTGCATCGCACCAATCTGATGCATGAGCACTCTTCATCGCCTCCTCATAGGATGATGGAACCTTTACGTCGCTGGCTACTAGAGCCCCAAGTACGTTGTGCTGCTTTCGAGGTCGGCCTGGCTTGCCGGTTCGAATCAGCCTTGGTCTGCCAGGACCAATGCGAGGAACATTTACAGATTCGTCCACGTTTACTTTGTCTTTGTCGCTGCTACGCCCATGGCTGCTGTCTCGATCGCTGCTGCGTCCAACGCTGCTCTCCCGATCGCTGCTGCGTCCAACGCTGCTCTCCCGATCGCTGCTGTGTCCAACGCTGCTCTCTCGATCGCTGCTGCGCCCATGGCTGCTGTCCCGATCGCTGCTGCGTCCACTGCTGCCAGAGTCATCATTCCCGCTACCACGCTGACTGGTAGCATTCGAAATTGGCAACACACATACAAATGAATCGTCGTCGTCTTGAGTCTCGTCGAAAAGAACATCTCGCCTCTCAAACACCTGGTGAGTTATTGGGTCGTACAAACGATAGCCCTTGCTTGCTACCGAATACCCAACCATCCGGTATTCCTTGCCTTTTGGTTGCAGTTTGCTCTTTCTTGGACCCTTGTCCAAAGCCACTGCAATTGAACCAAACGTTTTTAGATGACCGACAAAAGGTTTCTTACCAGTCCACGCTTCCATAGGCGTCATACTGCCTAAAGCACTGGTTGGCGATCGATTTCGTATATATACGGCTGTGTTGACTGCTTCGGCCCACAAAGATTCACCAAATCCTGATTGCGTCAACATACATCTTGACATCTCCACCAGAGTGCGGTTTGCTCTCTCAGCTACGCCATTTTGCTGTGGAGTGTATGCTACTGCCAGCTGCCTCTCGATCCCTTGACTCTTCAGGTATTCATCAAACGGCTTATTGACGAATTCACCTCCCTTGTCGCTCCGGATACATTTGAGACGCTTGCCTGTTTGCCGTTCAACCAATGTTTTGAACTCGACGAACTTCTTGAAGACTTCATCCTTCCTCCGAAGGAAATATACGAAGATACGCCTTGACTTGTCATCAATAAAGGTTAAGAAGTACCTCGATCCAGCCAGAGACTGTGTGCTAAAAGGCCCGCACACATTTGCATGAACCAACTCCAATATGCCTTGTGCTCTATTGGCAGTTGCATCCGGAAATGGCTGCACATGAATTTTGCATAGCATGCAAGTTTTACAATTCATGTTATCATTGAAAACCATATTTTCAATACCGCGCACCATTCCTTTCTTGATCAGGTCTTTCAAGCTATTTACATTCAAATGGCCATATCGTTTATGCCATAGCACACCATCTGCCTTGACCGCAGAATTACAGCCATTTAGCTTTCCTTGAAACATGTACAAGTCGCCAACTTTATTTGCTTTCACAATGCAATCACCCTTTTGCATTACTTTTGCATACGTTTGCCCAAACGTAATAAAGCAATCATATTTCACAGCGCTGCTCACTGAGAAAAAATTGCCGTTCATTTTCGGCACATAGAGAACATCTTTTAACAGCAACGTGCATAATTCCGTCTCTAGCTTTATTTCTCCTCTTCCCTCTGCTCTCAGCAGACCAGAGTCAGCCAGACTGATCATTTCTGTGTGTTTTTCAAACTTTGTGAATAACCTTTTATCACAACACATGTGGCTTGTGGCGCCACTATCCAAACACCACATACTCTTTTTCAAATGATCTGCGCTCAACGCATTAAATAAACTGCACTGCTTGTTCTCTCTTCTTACTGCCTTTTTCTCACTTGCGCTCTCTTTCTTACACTCAGCCTTCATATGCCCGCGCTCGCCACACTTGAAACATACCACATTTTTGTTTCTCTGCTTTTGCGCTCTCTGCGCGGCTGGCTTGTAAGTTGCACTATATGCTTTTTCGCATTCGTTCTTTTCTTCTGCGTTCTCCCTCCGCTCGCTCTCCTCCTTCACTTTGATGCATAGAGCGTTGAAGGCCGGCAGACTGTCGCGCGTCTCTATGGCGACAACGAAATTTTCGAAACTTTCTGGAAGACTCGACAGCAAAATAATACTGCGCAATTCGTCACATGGCTCAATTCCTACTGTCCCAAGGGCATCCAGAATTCCCATGAATTCATTTATATAACTCGAAATGCTTTGCCCTTGCTCCATGCGCTTGAAAAGCAATTTCTTGTAGAGCTGAACCTTACGTGTTGCTCCAGTTGGCTGATGGACATCTTGCAACCGATTCCATGCCTCGGACGACGTCTTGCAATCCTTTAAATAGCCCAATTGTGAAGCCTTCACACTCAATGTGATCACTGCCAGCGCCTTCTCATCTGTGGCCTGCCGATTCACATTCTCCGGGGCATCCGTTGGTAGCACTTCACCTGATGCTACACTCCATAGCTCCTGGTGTACCAACACACTTCGCATTTGCACGCGCCAAGTGTCATAATTGCCTTCGTCCAACTTTTCTATTTGATAAATCCCGCTCATAGCTTATTATCAATTAGTCCTGAGTCACACCAATGTTAATAGTTCATAACTAAAAACAAACACTATATTTCAAATACATAGATCTGCAACTGGGCCCATAACCTGTTGGATGGAGACTCTTCTCTATCCGAGTTGCTGGAAGTTCTCTATGTTTGAAATATAGAAATAATAAAATGCCGCGCTTGTGTGCTTTCGTAGCAAAGGTTTATTTGTGACTAACTTACTTAGAGGTGGTACCTATCAGCTAGATATGGTACACACGTTTATCGATATATCGTGTCGCATTGTAACAGATGATATTCATTAACAAAAGCATCAAAATATTGAATCGCTTTGCTTTTTCTTATTTTCCATCACATGCTGCAATAATTACTAAATTCATTTTACTCTATTGCAATACTTACTAGTTTATAGTTTATTGCCGAATAATTTAAAATTGTCTGTTATTAAAGCATCAAAATATTGAATCGCTTTGCTTTTTCTTATTTTCCATCACATGCTGCAATAATTACTAAATTCATTTTACTCTATTGCAATACTTACTAGTTTATAGTTTATTGCCGAATAATTTAAAATTGTCTGTTATTAAAGCATCAAAATATTGAATCGCTTTGCTTTTTCTTATTTTCCATCACATGCTGCAACAATTATTGAATTCATTTTACTCTATTGCAATACTTACTAGTTTATAGTTTATTGCCGAATAATTTAAAATTGTCTGTTATCAAAGCATCAAAATATTGAATCACTTTGCTTTTTCTTATTTTCCATCACATGCTGCATAATTACTAAATTCATTTTTCTCTATTGCAATAGTTACTAGTTTATTTCCGAATATTTTAAAGTTGTCTGTTATCAAAGCATCAAAATATTGAATCACTTTGCTTTTTCTTATTTTCCATCACATGCTGCATAATTACTAAATTCATTTTTCTCTATTGCAATACCTACTAGTTTATTGCCGAATATTTTAAAATTGTCTGTTATCAAAGCATCAAAATATTGAATCGCTTTGCTTTTTCTTATTTTCCATCACATGCTGCAACAATTATTGAATTCATTTTACTCTATTGCAATACTTACCAGTTTATAGTTTATTGCCGAATATTTTAAAGTTGTCTGTTATCAAAGCATCAAAATATTGAATCACTTTGCTTTTTCTTATTTTCCATCACATGCTGCAATAATTACTAAATTCATTTTACTCTATTGCAATACTTACTAGTTTATAGGTTATTGCCGAATAATTTAAAATTGTCTGTTATCAAAGCATCAAAATCTTGAATCGCTTTGCTTTTTTTATTTTCCATCACATGCTGCAATAATTACTAAATTCATTTTACTCTATTGCAATACTTACTAGTTTATAGTTTATTGCCGAATAATTTAAAATTGTCTGTTATCAAAGCATAAAAATATTGAATCGCTTTGCTTTTTCTTATTTTCCATCACATGTGGCAATAATTACTAAATTCATTTTTCTCTATTGCAATACTTACTAGTTTATTGCCGAATATTTTAAAATTGTCTGTTTCAAAGCATCAAAATATTGAATCGCTTTGCTTTTTCTTATTTTCCATCACATGCTGCATAATTACTAAATTCATTTTTCTCTATTGCAATACCTACTAGTTTATTGCCGAATATTTTAAAATTGTCTGTTATCAAAGCATCAAAATATTGAATCGCTTTGCTTTTTCTTATTTTCCATCACATGCTGCAACAATTATTGAATTCATTTTACTCTATTGCAATACTTACCAGTTTATAGTTTATTGCCGAATATTTTAAAGTTGTCTGTTATCAAAGCATCAAAATATTGAATCACTTTGCTTTTTCTTATTTTCCATCACATGCTGCAATAATTACTAAATTCATTTTACTCTATTGCAATACTTACTAGTTTATAGGTTATTGCCGAATAATTTAAAATTGTCTGTTATCAAAGCATCAAAATCTTGAATCGCTTTGCTTTTTTTATTTTCCATCACATGCTGCATAATTACTAAATTCATTTTTCTCTATTGCAATACCTACTAGTTTATTGCCGAATATTTTAAAATTGTCTGTTATCAAAGCATCAAAATATTGAATCGCTTTGCTTTTTCTTATTTTCCATCACATGCTGCAATAATTACTAAATTCATTTTACTCTATTGCAATAGTTACTAGTTTATTTCCGAATAATTTAAAATTGTCTGTTATCAAAGCATCAAAATATTGAATCACTTTGCTTTTTCTTATTTTCCATCACATGCTGCAATAATTACTAAATTCATTTTACTCTATTGCAATACTTACTAGTTTATAGTTTATTGCCGAATAATTTAAAATTGTCAGTTATCAAAGCTGTTGGATGGAGACTCTTCTCTATCCGAGTTGCTGGAAGTTATCTATGTTTGAAATATAGAAATAATAAAATGCCGCGCTTGTGTGCTTTCGTAGCAAAGGTTTATTTGTGACTAACTTACTTAGAGGTGGTACCTATCAGCTAGATATGGTACACACGTTTATCGATATATCGTGTCGCATTGTAACAGATGATATTCATTAACACCCTTCCTCAATGCGATCATGATTACAAATTCAGTTTACATAATCCATTTCAAATTAACTTAACATTTAACATAATTCATTTCAAACTTAACATTTCAGTAAGTTTAACATGCTTGTTCTTACAAAGATTCTTTGTCATGATATCCGCAATCATATCTGTTGTACAAGCATACTTTAAGTTAATTTGACCCTCGTCAACTACTTGACGTACAAAATGATACCTAATATCAATATGCTTGGTCCGCGAATGGTGAACTGGATTTCTGGCCAACTCCTGTGCGCTAAGATTATCGCCATACAGAGTAGTTGACGTAGCTTCATCTCCACCACCAATCTCGATTATTAGTCGTCGTAAGAATAACGATTCCTTACAAGCCGCAGACAGTGCCATATATTCCGCCTCTGTGCTGCTTAGTGCCACGCTACGTTGTTTTTCAGACCGCCAAGAAATCGGTCCACCTGCCAAAAAGTATACATAGCCAGTATACGACTTTCGGTCAGTTCGGTCTCCACCCCAATCAGCATCTACATATCCAGTGAGAGGCTGATGACTTCCTGTGTAATGCAATTTGAAATTTAGCGTCGCTGCCAAATACCTCAAAATGTGCTTTACGCCAGCCAAATGCTCGGCGTGCGGATCTTGATTCCTCTGGGACAACTTTGCAACTGAATGCAGAATATCTGGCCTGGTCGTGAGTGCCAGCCACATCAGCTCACCAATCATCGATTGATATTTGACAGGATCAACCTTTTGACACTGTCCACTGGCACAATTTACTTGGAATCCCGCATCCAAAGGAGTTGCTACTGGTCTACAATTGTCCATACCATGAGTTTGCAATAATTCCTTGATATATTGCGAATGGCCTATGGTGATAGGCCCAAGCTCATCTTCACGCATCACCTCCATGCCCAAGAACAATTCAGGCACGCCTTTGTCGACACATTCAAACGAATTCGAAATCGCCGATTTGATGCTGACCAGGTCCTCTTTGGATTGACATGCTATCAGTAAATCATCAACATATACCAGGATTAAAGACAAATTATCCTTCCCTATATGTTGGTAGAGACAGGGCTCGTTTTCGCAGGCCACGAAACCCAAACCAATCAGGACATCATTTAGTTTTGTGTTCCACTCCCTTCCTGATTGTTTCAATCCATATATCGCCTTCTTCAGCAATAAAACCTTATCTGGTTGAGCCCGATCAATGTACCCTTGTGGTTGCTTCATGTACACTGTATCGCTCAGGTCGCTGTTGAGGTATGCCGTGCATACATCCATTTGGTGTACATACAATCTTAATTTCGCTGCCAGTGCAAAGATGAATCGCACGCTCTCTAGTCTGCATACTGGAGAAAAAGTTTCTGCATAGTTTATGCCATACTGCTGGGAGCAACCTTTTGCCACCAATCGTGCCTTAAATCTGTCTACTTGACCATCTTTGTCACGCTTCAGACTGTATACCCATTTACAGCCAACAGCTCGCTGTCCTTTCGGCAAATCTGCCAATTGCCATGTCCGGTTGGCCATCAGTGCGTCATATTCCCGTTTCATTGCATCGCACCAATCTGATGCATGAGCACTCTTCATCGCCTCCTCATAGGATGATGGAACCTTTACGTCGCTGGCTACTAGAGCCCCAAGTACGTTGTGCTGCTTTCGAGGTCGGCCTGGCTTGCCGGTTCGAATCAGCCTTGGTCTGCCAGGACCAATGCGAGGAACATTTACAGATTCGTCCACGTTTACTTTGTCTTTGTCGCTGCTACGCCCATGGCTGCTGTCTCGATCGCTGCTGCGTCCAACGCTGCTCTCCCGATCGCTGCTGCGTCCAACGCTGCTCTCCCGATCGCTGCTGTGTCCAACGCTGCTCTCTCGATCGCTGCTGCGCCCATGGCTGCTGTCCCGATCGCTGCTGCGTCCACTGCTGCCAGAGTCATCATTCCCGCTACCACGCTGACTGGTAGCATTCGAAATTGGCAACACACATACAAATGAATCGTCGTCGTCTTGAGTCTCGTCGAAAAGAACATCTCGCCTCTCAACCACCTGGTGAGTTATTGGGTCGTACAAACGATAGCCCTTGCTTGCTACCGAATACCCAACCATCCGGTATTCCTTGCCTTTTGGTTGCAGTTTGCTCTTTCTTGGACCCTTGTCCAAAGCCACTGCAATTGAACCAAACGTTTTTAGATGACCGACAAAAGGTTTCTTACCAGTCCACGCTTCCATAGGCGTCATACTGCCTAAAGCACTGGTTGGCGATCGATTTCGTATATATACGGCTGTGTTGACTGCTTCGGCCCACAAAGATTCACCAAATCCTGATTGCGTCAACATACATCTTGACATCTCCACCAGAGTGCGGTTTGCTCTCTCAGCTACGCCATTTTGCTGTGGAGTGTATGCTACTGCCAGCTGCCTCTCGATCCCTTGACTCTTCAGGTATTCATCAAACGGCTTATTGACGAATTCACCTCCCTTGTCGCTCCGGATACATTTGAGACGCTTGCCTGTTTGCCGTTCAACCAATGTTTTGAACTCGACGAACTTCTTGAAGACTTCATCCTTCCTCCGAAGGAAATATACGAAGATACGCCTTGACTTGTCATCAATAAAGGTTAAGAAGTACCTCGATCCAGCCAGAGACTGTGTGCTAAAAGGCCCGCACACATCTGCATGAACCAACTCCAATATGCCTTGTGCTCTATTGGCAGTTGCATCCGGAAATGGCTGCACATGAATTTTGCATAGCATGCAAGTTTTACAATTCATGTTATCATTGAAAACCATATTTTCAATACCGCGCACCATTCCTTTCTTGATCAGGTCTTTCAAGCTATTTACATTCAAATGGCCATATCGTTTATGCCATAGCACACCATCTGCCTTGACCGCAGAATTACAGCCATTTAGCTTTCCTTGAAACATGTACAAGTCGCCAACTTTATTTGCTTTCACAATGCAATCACCCTTTTGCATTACTTTTGCATACGTTTGCCCAAACGTAATAAAGCAATCATATTTCACAGCGCTGCTCACTGAGAAAAAATTGCCGTTCATTTTCGGCACATAGAGAACATCTTTTAACAGCAACGTGCATAATTCCGTCTCTAGCTTTATTTCTCCTCTTCCCTCTGCTCTCAGCAGACCAGAGTCAGCCAGACTGATCATTTCTGTGTGTTTTTCAAACTTTGTGAATAACCTTTTATCACAACACATGTGGCTTGTGGCGCCACTATCCAAACACCACATACTCTTTTTCAAATGATCTGCGCTCAACGCATTAAATAAACTGTACTGCTTGTTCTCTCTTCTTACTGCCTTTTTCTCACTTGCGCTCTCTTTCTTACACTCAGCCTTCATATGCCCGCGCTCGCCACACTTGAAACATACCACATTTTTGTTTCTCTGCTTTTGCGCTCTCTGCGCGGCTGGCTTGTAAGTTGCACTATATGCTTTTTCGCATTCGTTCTTTTCTTCTGCGTTCTCCCTCCGCTCGCTCTCCTCCTTCACTTTGATGCATAGAGCGTTGAAGGCCGGCAGACTGTCGCGCGTCTCTATGGCGACAACGAAATTTTCGAAACTTTCTGGAAGACTCGACAGCAAAATAATACTGCGCAATTCGTCACATGGCTCAATTCCTACTGTCCCAAGGGCATCCAGAATTCCCATGAATTCATTTATATAACTCGAAATGCTTTGCCCTTGCTCCATGCGCTTGAAAAGCAATTTCTTGTAGAGCTGAACCTTACGTGTTGCTCCAGTTGGCTGATGGACATCTTGCAACCGATTCCATGCCTCGGACGACGTCTTGCAATCCTTTAAATAGCCCAATTGTGAAGCCTTCACACTCAATGTGATCACTGCCAGCGCCTTCTCATCTGTGGCCTGCCGATTCACATTCTCCGGGGCATCCGTTGGTAGCACTTCACCTGATGCTACACTCCATAGCTCCTGGTGTACCAACACACTTCGCATTTGCACGCGCCAAGTGTCATAATTGCCTTCGTCCAACTTTTCTATTTGATAAATCCCGCTCATAGCTTATTATCAATTAGTCCTGAGTCACACCAATGTTAATAGTTCATAACTAAAAACAAACACTATATTTCAAATACATAGATCTGCAACTGGGCCCATAACCTGTTGGATGGAGACTCTTCTCTATCCGAGTTGCTGGAAGTTATCTATGTTTGAAATATAGAAATAATAAAATGCCGCGCTTGTGTGCTTTCGTAGCAAAGGTTTATTTGTGACTAACTTACTTAGAGGTGGTACCTATCAGCTAGATATGGTACACACGTTTATCGATATATCGTGTCGCATTGTAACAGATGATATTCATTAACAAAAGCATCAAAATATTGAATCGCTTTGCTTTTTCTTATTTTCCATCACATGCTGCAATAATTACTAAATTCATTTTACTCTATTGCAATACTTACTAGTTTATAGTTTATTGCCGAATAATTTAAAATTGTCTGTTATTAAAGCATCAAAATATTGAATCGCTTTGCTTTTTCTTATTTTCCATCACATGCTGCAATAATTACTAAATTCATTTTACTCTATTGCAATACTTACTAGTTTATAGTTTATTGCCGAATAATTTAAAATTGTCTGTTATTAAAGCATCAAAATATTGAATCGCTTTGCTTTTTCTTATTTTCCATCACATGCTGCAACAATTATTGAATTCATTTTACTCTATTGCAATACTTACTAGTTTATAGTTTATTGCCGAATAATTTAAAATTGTCTGTTATCAAAGCATCAAAATATTGAATCACTTTGCTTTTTCTTATTTTCCATCACATGCTGCATAATTACTAAATTCATTTTTCTCTATTGCAATAGTTACTAGTTTATTTCCGAATATTATAAAGTTGTCTGTTATCAAAGCATCAAAATATTGAATCACTTTGCTTTTTCTTATTTTCCATCACATGCTGCATAATTACTAAATTCATTTTTCTCTATTGCAATACCTACTAGTTTATTGCCGAATATTTTAAAATTGTCTGTTATCAAAGCATCAAAATATTGAATCGCTTTGCTTTTTCTTATTTTCCATCAAATGCTGCAACAATTATTGAATTCATTTTACTCTATTGCAATACTTACCAGTTTATAGTTTATTGCCGAATATTTTAAAGTTGTCTGTTATCAAAGCATCAAAATATTGAATCACTTTGCTTTTTCTTATTTTCCATCACATGCTGCAATAATTACTAAATTCATTTTACTCTATTGCAATACTTACTAGTTTATAGGTTATTGCCGAATAATTTAAAATTGTCTGTTATCAAAGCATCAAAATCTTGAATCGCTTTGCTTTTTTTATTTTCCATCACATGCTGCAATAATTACTAAATTCATTTTACTCTATTGCAATACTTACTAGTTTATAGTTTATTGCCGAATAATTTAAAATTGTCTGTTATCAAAGCATAAAAATATTGAATCGCTTTGCTTTTTCTTATTTTACTTAGAGGTGGTACCTATCAGCTAGATATGGTACACACGTTTATCGATATATCGTGTCGCATTGTAACAGATGATATTCATTAACACCCTTCCTCAATGCGATCATGATTACAAATTCAGTTTACATAATCCATTTCAAATTAACTTAACATTTAACATAATTCATTTCAAACTTAACATTTCAGTAAGTTTAACATGCTTGTTCTTACAAAGATTCTTTGTCATGATATCCGCAATCATATCTGTTGTACAAGCATACTTTAAGTTAATTTGACCCTCGTCAACTACTTGACGTACAAAATGATACCTAATATCAATATGCTTGGTCCGCGAATGGTGAACTGGATTTCTGGCCAACTCCTGTGCGCTAAGATTATCGCCATACAGAGTAGTTGACGTAGCTTCATCTCCACAACCAATCTCGATTATTAGTCGTCGTAAGAATAACGATTCCTTACAAGCCGCAGACAGTGCCATATATTCCGCCTCTGTGCTGCTTAGTGCCACGCTACGTTGTTTTTCAGACCGCCAAGAAATCGGTCCACCTGCCAAAAAGTATACATAGCCAGTATACGACTTTCGGTCAGTTCGGTCTCCACCCCAATCAGCATCTACATATCCAGTGAGAGGCTGATGACTTCCTGTGTAATGCAATTTGAAATTTAGCGTCGCTGCCAAATACCTCAAAATGTGCTTTACGCCAGCCAAATGCTCGGCGTGCGGATCTTGATTCCTCTGGGACAACTTTGCAACTGAATGCAGAATATCTGGCCTGGTCGTGAGTGCCAGCCACATCAGCTCACCAATCATCGATTGATATTTGACAGGATCAACCTTTTGACACTGTCCACTGGCACAATTTACTTGGAATCCCGCATCCAACGGAGTTGCTACTGGTCTACAATTGTCCATACCATGAGTTTGCAATAATTCCTTGATATATTGCGAATGGCCTATGGTGATAGGCCCAAGCTCATCTTCACGCATCACCTCCATGCCCAAGAACAATTCAGGCACGCCTTTGTCGACACATTCAAACGAATTCGAAATCGCCGATTTGATGCTGACCAGGTCCTCTTTGGATTGACATGCTATCAGTAAATCATCAACATATACCAGGATTAAAGACAAATTATCCTTCCCTATATGTTGGTAGAGACAGGGCTCGTTTTCGCAGGCCACGAAACCCAAACCAATCAGGACATCATTTAGTTTTGTGTTCCACTCCCTTCCTGATTGTTTCAATCCATATATCGCCTTCTTCAGCAATAAAACCTTATCTGGTTGAGCCCGATCAATGTACCCTTGTGGTTGCTTCATGTACACTGTATCGCTCAGGTCGCTGTTGAGGTATGCCGTGCATACATCCATTTGGTGTACATACAATCTTAATTTCGCTGCCAGTGCAAAGATGAATCGCACGCTCTCTAGTCTGCATACTGGAGAAAAAGTTTCTGCATAGTTTATGCCATACTGCTGGGAGCAACCTTTTGCCACCAATCGTGCCTTAAATCTGTCTACTTGACCATCTTTGTCACGCTTCAGACTGTATACCCATTTACAGCCAACAGCTCGCTGTCCTTTCGGCAAATCTGCCAATTGCCATGTCCGGTTGGCCATCAGTGCGTCATATTCCCGTTTCATTGCATCGCACCAATCTGATGCATGAGCACTCTTCATCGCCTCCTCATAGGATGATGGAACCTTTACGTCGCTGGCTACTAGAGCCCCAAGTACGTTGTGCTGCTTTCGAGGTCGGCCTGGCTTGCCGGTTCGAATCAGCCTTGGTCTGCCAGGACCAATGCGAGGAACATTTACAGATTCGTCCACGTTTACTTTGTCTTTGTCGCTGCTACGCCCATGGCTGCTGTCTCGATCGCTGCTGCGTCCAACGCTGCTCTCCCGATCGCTGCTGCGTCCAACGCTGCTCTCCCGATCGCTGCTGTGTCCAACGCTGCTCTCTCGATCGCTGCTGCGCCCATGGCTGCTGTCCCGATCGCTGCTGCGTCCACTGCTGCCAGAGTCATCATTTCCGCTACCACGCTGACTGGTAGCATTCGAAATTGGCAACACACATACAAATGAATCGTCGTCGTCTTGAGTCTCGTCGAAAAGAACATCTCGCCTCTCAACCACCTGGTGAGTTATTGGGTCGTACAAACGATAGCCCTTGCTTGCTACCGAATACCCAACCATCCGGTATTCCTTGCCTTTTGGTTGCAGTTTGCTCTTTCTTGGACCCTTGTCCAAAGCCACTGCAATTGAACCAAACGTTTTTAGATGACCGACAAAAGGTTTCTTACCAGTCCACGCTTCCATAGGCGTCATACTGCCTAAAGCACTGGTTGGCGATCGATTTCGTATATATACGGCTGTGTTGACTGCTTCGGCCCACAAAGATTCACCAAATCCTGATTGCGTCAACATACATCTTGACATCTCCACCAGAGTGCGGTTTGCTCTCTCAGCTACGCCATTTTGCTGTGGAGTGTATGCTACTGCCAGCTGCCTCTCGATCCCTTGACTCTTCAGGTATTCATCAAACGGCTTATTGACGAATTCACCTCCCTTGTCGCTCCGGATACATTTGAGACGCTTGCCTGTTTGCCGTTCAACCAATGTTTTGAACTCGACGAACTTCTTGAAGACTTCATCCTTCCTCCGAAGGAAATATACGAAGATACGCCTTGACTTGTCATCAATAAAGGTTAAGAAGTACCTCGATCCAGCCAGAGACTGTGTGCTAAAAGGCCCGCACACATCTGCATGAACCAACTCCAATATGCCTTGTGCTCTATTGGCAGTTGCATCCGGAAATGGCTGCACATGAATTTTGCATAGCATGCAAGTTTTACAATTCATGTTATCATTGAAAACCATATTTTCAATACCGCGCACCATTCCTTTCTTGATCAGGTCTTTCAAGCTATTTACATTCAAATGGCCATATCGTTTATGCCATAGCACACCATCTGCCTTGACCGCAGAATTACAGCCATTTAGCTTTCCTTGAAACATGTACAAGTCGCCAACTTTATTTGCTTTCACAATGCAATCACCCTTTTGCATTACTTTTGCATACGTTTGCCCAAACGTAATAAAGCAATCATATTTCACAGCGCTGCTCACTGAGAAAAAATTGCCGTTCATTTTCGGCACATAGAGAACATCTTTTAACAGCAACGTGCATAATTCCGTCTCTAGCTTTATTTCTCCTCTTCCCTCTGCTCTCAGCAGACCAGAGTCAGCCAGACTGATCATTTCTGTGTGTTTTTCAAACTTTGTGAATAACCTTTTATCACAACACATGTGGCTTGTGGCGCCACTATCCAAACACCACATACTCTTTTTCAAATGATCTGCGCTCAACGCATTAAATAAACTGTACTGCTTGTTCTCTCTTCTTACTGCCTTTTTCTCACTTGCGCTCTCTTTCTTACACTCAGCCTTCATATGCCCGCGCTCGCCACACTTGAAACATACCACATTTTTGTTTCTCTGCTTTTGCGCTCTCTGCGCGGCTGGCTTGTAAGTTGCACTATATGCTTTTTCGCATTCGTTCTTTTCTTCTGCGTTCTCCCTCCGCTCGCTCTCCTCCTTCACTTTGATGCATAGAGCGTTGAAGGCCGGCAGACTGTCGCGCGTCTCTATGGCGACAACGAAATTTTCGAAACTTTCTGGAAGACTCGACAGCAAAATAATACTGCGCAATTCGTCACATGGCTCAATTCCTACTGTCCCAAGGGCATCCAGAATTCCCATGAATTCATTTATATAACTCGAAATGCTTTGCCCTTGCTCCATGCGCTTGAAAAGCAATTTCTTGTAGAGCTGAACCTTACGTGTTGCTCCAGTTGGCTGATGGACATCTTGCAACCGATTCCATGCCTCGGACGACGTCTTGCAATCCTTTAAATAGCCCAATTGTGAAGCCTTCACACTCAATGTGATCACTGCCAGCGCCTTCTCATCTGTGGCCTGCCGATTCACATTCTCCGGGGCATCCGTTGGTAGCACTTCACCTGATGCTACACTCCATAGCTCCTGGTGTACCAACACACTTCGCATTTGCACGCGCCAAGTGTCATAATTGCCTTCGTCCAACTTTTCTATTTGATAAATCCCGCTCATAGCTTATTATCAATTAGTCCTGAGTCACACCAATGTTAATAGTTCATAACTAAAAACAAACACTATATTTCAAATACATAGATCTGCAACTGGGCCCATAACCTGTTGGATGGAGACTCTTCTCTATCCGAGTTGCTGGAAGTTATCTATGTTTGAAATATAGAAATAATAAAATGCCGCGCTTGTGTGCTTTCGTAGCAAAGGTTTATTTGTGACTAACTTACTTAGAGGTGGTACCTATCAGCTAGATATGGTACACACGTTTATCGATATATCGTGTCGCATTGTAACAGATGATATTCATTAACAAAAGCATCAAAATATTGAATCGCTTTGCTTTTTCTTATTTTCCATCACATGCTGCAATAATTACTAAATTCATTTTACTCTATTGCAATACTTACTAGTTTATAGTTTATTGCCGAATAATTTAAAATTGTCTGTTATTAAAGCATCAAAATATTGAATCGCTTTGCTTTTTCTTATTTTCCATCACATGCTGCAATAATTACTAAATTCATTTTACTCTATTGCAATACTTACTAGTTTATAGTTTATTGCCGAATAATTTAAAATTGTCTGTTATTAAAGCATCAAAATATTGAATCGCTTTGCTTTTTCTTATTTTCCATCACATGCTGCAACAATTATTGAATTCATTTTACTCTATTGCAATACTTACTAGTTTATAGTTTATTGCCGAATAATTTAAAATTGTCTGTTATCAAAGCATCAAAATATTGAATCACTTTGCTTTTTCTTATTTTCCATCACATGCTGCATAATTACTAAATTCATTTTTCTCTATTGCAATAGTTACTAGTTTATTTCCGAATATTTTAAAGTTGTCTGTTATCAAAGCATCAAAATATTGAATCACTTTGCTTTTTCTTATTTTCCATCACATGCTGCATAATTACTAAATTCATTTTTCTCTATTGCAATACCTACTAGTTTATTGCCGAATATTTTAAAATTGTCTGTTATCAAAGCATCAAAATATTGAATCGCTTTGCTTTTTCTTATTTTCCATCAAATGCTGCAACAATTATTGAATTCATTTTACTCTATTGCAATACTTACCAGTTTATAGTTTATTGCCGAATATTTTAAAGTTGTCTGTTATCAAAGCATCAAAATATTGAATCACTTTGCTTTTTCTTATTTTCCATCACATGCTGCAATAATTACTAAATTCATTTTACTCTATTGCAATACTTACTAGTTTATAGGTTATTGCCGAATAATTTAAAATTGTCTGTTATCAAAGCATCAAAATCTTGAATCGCTTTGCTTTTTTTATTTTCCATCACATGCTGCAATAATTACTAAATTCATTTTACTCTATTGCAATACTTACTAGTTTATAGTTTATTGCCGAATAATTTAAAATTGTCTGTTATCAAAGCATAAAAATATTGAATCGCTTTGCTTTTTCTTATTTTCCATCACATGTGGCAATAATTACTAAATTCATTTTTCTCTATTGCAATACTTACTAGTTTATTGCCGAATATTTTAAAATTGTCTGTTTCAAAGCATCAAAATATTGATCGCTTTGCTTTTTCTTATTTTCCATCACATGCTGCAATAATTACTAAATTCATTTTACTCTATTGCAATACTTACTAGTTTATAGGTTATTGCCGAATAATTTAAAATTGTCTGTTATCAAAGCATCAAAATATTGAATCGCTTTGCTTTTTCTTATTTTCCATCACATGCTGCATAATTACTAAATTCATTTTTCTCTATTGCAATACCTACTAGTTTATTGCCGAATATTTTAAAATTGTCTGTTATCAAAGCATCAAAATATTGAATCGCTTTGCTTTTTCTTATTTTCCATCACATGCTGCAACAATTATTGAATTCATTTTACTCTATTGCAATACTTACCAGTTTATAGTTTATTGCCGAATATTTTAAAGTTGTCTGTTATCAAAGCATCAAAATATTGAATCACTTTGCTTTTTCTTATTTTCCATCACATGCTGCAATAATTACTAAATTCATTTTACTCTATTGCAATACTTACTAGTTTATAGGTTATTGCCGAATAATTTAAAATTGTCTGTTATCAAAGCATCAAAATCTTGAATCGCTTTGCTTTTTTTATTTTCCATCACATGCTGCATAATTACTAAATTCATTTTTCTCTATTGCAATACCTACTAGTTTATTGCCGAATATTTTAAAATTGTCTGTTATCAAAGCATCAAAAATTGAATCGCTTTGCTTTTTCTTATTTTCCATCACATGCTGCAATAATTACTAAATTCATTTTACTCTATTGCAATAGTTACTAGTTTATTTCCGAATAATTTAAAATTGTCTGTTATCAAAGCATCAAAATATTGAATCGCTTTGCTTTTTCTTATTTTCCATCACATGCTGCAATAATTACTAAATTCATTTTACTCTATTGCAAGACTTACTAGTTTATAGGTTATTGCCGAATAATTTAAAATTGTTTGTTATCAAAAAATCAAAATATTGAATCGCTTTGCTTTTTCTTATTTTCCATCACATGCTGTAATAATTACTAAATTCATTTTACTCTATTGCAATACCTACTAATTTATTGCCGAATAATTTAAAATTGTCTGTTATCAAAGCATCAAAATATTGAATCGCTTTGCTTTTTCTTATTTTCCATCATATGCTGCAATAATTACTAAATTCATTTTTCTCTATTGCAATACTTACTAGTTTATAGTTTATTGCCGAATAATTTAAAATTTTCTGTTATCAAAGAATCAAAATATTGAATCGCTTTGCTTTTTCTTATTTTCCATCACATGCTGCAATAATTACTAAATTCATTTTACTCTATTGCAATACTTACTAGTTTATAGGTTATTGCCGAATAATTTAAAATTGTCTGTTATCAAAGCATCAAAATATTGAATCGCTTTGCTTTTTCTTATTTTCCATCTCATGTGGCAATAATTACTAAATTCATTTTTCTCTATTGCAATACTTACTAGTTTATTGCCGAATAATTTAAAATTGTCTGTTTCAAAGCATCAAAATATTGATCGCTTTGCTTTTTCTTATTTTCCATCACATGCTTACTTACTAGTTTATTGCCGAATAATTTAAAATTGTCGTTTATCAAAGCATCAAAATATTGAATCGCTTTGCTTTTTCTTATTTTCCATCACATGCTGCAATAATTACTAAATTCATTTTACTCTATTGCATTACTTACTAGTTTATTTCCGAATAATTTAAAATTGTCTGTTATCAAAGCATCAAAATATTGAATCGCTTTGCTTTTTCTTATTTTCCATCATATGCTGCAATAATTACTAAATTCATTTTACTCTATTGCAATACTTACTAGTTTATAGTTTATTGCCGAATAATTTAAAATTTTCTGTTATCAAAGAATCAAAATATTGAATCGCTTTGCTTTTTCTTATTTTCCATCACATGCTGCAATAATTACTAAATTCATTTTACTCTATTGCAATACTTACTAGTTTATAGTTTATTGCCGAATAATTTAAAATTGTCTGTTATCAAAGCATAAAAATATTGAATCGCTTTGCTTTTTCTTATTTTCCATCACATGTGGCAATAATTACTAAATTCATTTTTCTCTATTGCAATACTTACTAGTTTATTGCCGAATATTTTAAAATTGTCTGTTTCAAAGCATCAAAATATTGATCGCTTTGCTTTTTCTTATTTTCCATCACATGCTGCAATAATTACTAAATTCATTTTACTCTATTGCAATACCTACTAATTTATTGCCGAATAATTTAAAATTGTCTGTTATCAAAGCATCAAAATATTGAATCGCTTTGCTTTTTCTGGTTCTCCATTACATGCTGCAATAATTACTAAATTCATTTTACTCTATTGCAATACTTACTAGTTTATAGGTTATTGCCGAATAATTTAAAATTGTCTGTTATCAAAGCATCAAAATCTTGAATCGCTTTGCTTTTTTTATTTTCCATCACATGCTGCATAATTACTAAATTCATTTTTCTCTATTGCAATACCTACTAGTTTATTGCCGAATATTTTAAAATTGTCTGTTATCAAAGCATCAAAATATTGAATCGCTTTGCTTTTTCTTATTTTCCATCACATGCTGCAATAATTACTAAATTCATTTTACTCTATTGCAATAGTTACTAGTTTATTTCCGAATAATTTAAAATTGTCTGTTATCAAAGCATCAAAATATTGAATCGCTTTGCTTTTTCTTATTTTCCATCACATGCTGCAATAATTACTAAATTCATTTTACTCTATTGCAAGACTTACTAGTTTATAGGTTATTGCCGAATAATTTAAAATTGTTTGTTATCAAAAAATCAAAATATTGAATCGCTTTGCTTTTTCTTATTTTCCATCACATGCTGTAATAATTACTAAATTCATTTTACTCTATTGCAATACCTACTAATTTATTGCCGAATAATTTAAAATTGTCTGTTATCAAAGCATCAAAATATTGAATCGCTTTGCTTTTTCTTATTTTCCATCATATGCTGCAATAATTACTAAATTCATTTTTCTCTATTGCAATACTTACTAGTTTATAGTTTATTGCCGAATAATTTAAAATTTTCTGTTATCAAAGAATCAAAATATTGAATCGCTTTGCTATTTCTTATTTTCCATCACATGCTGCAATAATTACTAAATTCATTTTACTCTATTGCAATACTTACTAGTTTATAGGTTATTGCCGAATAATTTAAAATTGTCTGTTATCAAAGCATCAAAATATTGAATCGCTTTGCTTTTTCTTATTTTCCATCTCATGTGGCAATAATTACTAAATTCATTTTTCTCTATTGCAATACTTACTAGTTTATTGCCGAATAATTTAAAATTGTCTGTTTCAAAGCATCAAAATATTGATCGCTTTGCTTTTTCTTATTTTCCATCACATGCTTACTTACTAGTTTATTGCCGAATAATTTAAAATTGTCGTTTATCAAAGCATCAAAATATTGAATCGCTTTGCTTTTTCTTATTTTCCATCACATGCTGCAATAATTACTAAATTCATTTTACTCTATTGCATTACTTACTAGTTTATTTCCGAATAATTTAAAATTGTCTGTTATCAAAGCATCAAAATATTGAATCGCTTTGCTTTTTCTTATTTTCCATCATATGCTGCAATAATTACTAAATTCATTTTACTCTATTGCAATACTTACTAGTTTATAGTTTATTGCCGAATAATTTAAAATTTTCTGTTATCAAAGAATCAAAATATTGAATCGCTTTGCTTTTTCTTATTTTCCATCACATGCTGCAATAATTACTAAATTCATTTTACTCTATTGCAATACTTACTAGTTTATAGTTTATTGCCGAATAATTTAAAATTGTCTGTTATCAAAGCATAAAAATATTGAATCGCTTTGCTTTTTCTTATTTTCCATCACATGTGGCAATAATTACTAAATTCATTTTTCTCTATTGCAATACTTACTAGTTTATTGCCGAATATTTTAAAATTGTCTGTTTCAAAGCATCAAAATATTGATCGCTTTGCTTTTTCTTATTTTCCATCACATGCTGCAATAATTACTAAATTCATTTTACTCTATTGCAATACCTACTAATTTATTGCCGAATAATTTAAAATTGTCTGTTATCAAAGCATCAAAATATTGAATCGCTTTGCTTTTTCTGGTTCTCCATTACATGCTGCAATAATTACTAAATTCATTTTTCTCTATTGCAATACTTACTAGTTTATAGGTTATTGCCGAATAATTTAAAATTGTCTGTTATCAAAGCATCAAAATATTGAATCGCTTTGCTTTTTCTGGTTCTCCATTACATGCTGCAATAATTACTAAATTCATTTTTCTCTATTGCAATACTTACTAGTTTATAGGTTATTGCCGAATAATTTAAAATTGTCTGTTATCAAAGCATCAAAATATTGAATCGCTTTGCTTTTGCTTATTTTCCATCACATGTTGCAATAATTACTAAATTCATTTTACTCTATTGCAATACTTACTAGTTTATAGTTTATTGCCGAATAATTTAAAATTGTCAGTTATCAAAGCATCAAAATATTGAATCGCTTTGCTTTTTCTTATTTTCCATCACATGCTGCAATAATTACTAAATTCATTTTACTCTATTGCAATACTTACTAGTTTATAGTTTATTGCCGAATAATTTAAAATTGTCTGTTATCAAAGCATCAAAAATTGAATCGCTTTGCTTTTTCTTATTTTCCATCACATGCTGCAATAATTACTAAATTCATTTTACTCTATTGCAATAGTTACTAGTTTATTTCCGAATAATTTAAAATTGTCTGTTATCAAAGCATCAAAATATTGAATCGCTTTGCTTTTTCTTATTTTCCATCACATGTGGCAATAATTACTAAATTCTTATTTCTCTATTGCAATACTTACTAGTTTATTGCCGAATAATTTAAAATTTTCGTTTATCAAAGCATCAAAATATTGAATCGCTTTGCTTTTTCTTATTTTTCATCACATGCTGCAATAATTACTAAATTCATTTTACTCTATTGCAAGACTTACTAGTTTATAGTTTATTGCCGAATAATTTAAAATTGTCTGTTATCAAAGAATTAAAATATTGAATCGCTTTGCTTCTTCTTATTTTCCATCACATGCTGCAATAATTACTAAATTCATTTTACTCTATTGCAATACCTACTAATTTATTGCCGAATAATTTAAAATTGTCTGTTATCAAAGCATCAAAATATTGAATCGCTTTGCTTATTCTTATTCACATGCTGCAATAATTACTAAATTCATTTTACTCTATTGCAATACCTACTAATTTATTGCAGAATAATTTAAAATTGTCTGTTATCAAAGCATCAAAAATTGAATCGCTTTGCTTTTTCTTATTTTCCATCACATGCTGCAATAATTACTAAATTCATTTTACTCTATTGCAATAGTTACTAGTTTATTTCCGAATAATTTAAAATTGTCTGTTATCAAAGCATCAAAATATTGAATCGCTTTGCTTTTTCTTATTTTCCATCACATGCTGCAATAATTACTAAATTCATTTTTCTCTATTGCAATACTTACTAGATTACAGTTTATTGCCGAATAATTTAAAATTTTCTGTTATCAAAGAATCAAAATATTGAATCGCTTTGCTTTTTCTTATTTTCCATCACATGCTGCAATAATTACTAAATTCATTTTACTCTATTGCAATACTTACTAGTTTATAGTTTATTGCCGAATAATTTAAAATATTGAATCGCTTTGCTTTTTCTTATTTTCCATCACATGTGGCAATAATTACTAAATTCATTTTTCTCTATTGCAATACTTACTAGTTGTCTGTTATCAAAGCATCAAAAT
The DNA here is from genome assembly GCF_054131065.1 of Drosophila arizonae. Classification (NCBI taxonomy): domain Eukaryota; kingdom Metazoa; phylum Arthropoda; class Insecta; order Diptera; family Drosophilidae; genus Drosophila; species Drosophila arizonae. Next base: position 36,292,283 of record NC_142927.1, read on the forward strand.
ATTGAATCGCTTTGCTTTTTCTTATTTTCCATCACATGCTGCAATAATTACTAAATTCATTTTACTCTATTGCAATAGTTACTAGTTTATTTCCGAATATTTTAAAGTTGTCTGTTATCAAAGCATCAAAATATTGAATCACTTTGCTTTTTCTTATTTTCCATCACATGCTGCAATAATTACTAAATTCATTTTACTCTATTGCAATACTTACTAGTTTATAGGTTATTGCCGAATAATTTAAAATTGTCTGTTATCAAAGCATCAAAATATTGAATCGCTTTGCTTTTTCTTATTTTCCATCACATGTGGCAATAATTACTAAATTCATTTTTCTCTATTGCAATACTTACTAGTTTATTGCCGAATAATTTAAAATTGTCTGTTATCAAAGCATCAAAAATTGAATCGCTTTGCTTTTTCTTATTTTCCATCACATGTGGCAATAATTACTAAATTCTTATTTCTCTATTGCAATACTTACTAGTTTATTGCCGAATAATTTAAAATTTTCGTTTATCAAAGCATCAAAATATTGAATCGCTTTGCTTTTTCTTATTTTTCATCACATGCTGCAATAATTACTAAATTCATTTTACTCTATTGCAATACTTACTAGTTTATAGGTTATTGCCGAATAATTTAAAATTGTCTGTTATCAAAGCATCAAAATATTGAATCGCTTTGCTTTTTCTTATTTTCCATCACATGTGGCAATAATTACTAAATTCATTTTACTCTATTGCAATACTTACTAGTTTATAGGTTATTGCCGAATAATTTAAAATTGTCTGTTATCAAAGCATCAAAATATTGAATCGCTTTGCTTTTTCTTATTTTCCATCACATGTGGCAATAATTACTAAATTCATTTTTCTCTATTGCAATACTTACTAGTTTATTGCCGAATAATTTAAAATTGTCTGTTATCAAAGCATCAAAAATTGAATCGCTTTGCTTTTTCTTATTTTCCATCACATGCTGCAATAATTACTAAATTCATTTTACTCTATTGCAATAGTTACTAGTTTATTTCCGAATATTTTAAAGTTGTCTGTTATCAAAGCATCAAAATATTGAATCACTTTGCTTTTTCTTATTTTCCATCACATGCTGCAATAATTACTAAATTCATTTTACTCTATTGCAATACTTACTAGTTTATAGGTTATTGCCGAATAATTTAAAATTGTCTGTTATCAAAGCATCAAAATATTGAATCGCTTTGCTTTTTCTTATTTTCCATCACATGTGGCAATAATTACTAAATTCATTTTTCTCTATTGCAATACTTACTAGTTTATTGCCGAATAATTTAAAATTGTCTGTTATCAAAGCATCAAAAATTGAATCGCTTTGCTTTTTCTTATTTTCCATCACATGCTGCAATAATTACTAAATTCATTTTACTCTATTGCAATAGTTACTAGTTTATTTCCGAATAATTTAAAATTGTCTGTTATCAAAGCATCAAAATATTGAATCGCTTTGCTTTTTCTTATTTTCCATCACATGTGGCAATAATTACTAAATTCTTATTTCTCTATTGCAATACTTACTAGTTTATTGCCGAATAATTTAAAATTTTCGTTTATCAAAGCATCAAAATATTGAATCGCTTTGCTTTTTCTTATTTTTCATCACATGCTGCAATAATTACTAAATTCATTTTACTCTATTGCAAGACTTACTAGTTTATAGTTTATTGCCGAATAAATTAAAATTGTCTGTTATCAAAGAATTAAAATATTGAATCGCTTTGCTTCTTCTTATTTTCCATCACATGCTGCAATAATTATTAAATTCATTTTACTCTATTGCAATACCTACTAATTTATTGCCGAATAATTTAAAATTGTCTGTTATCAAAGCATCAAAATATTGAATCGCTTTGCTTATTCTTATTCACATGCTGCAATAATTACTAAATTCATTTTACTCTATTGCAATACCTACTAATTTATTGCAGAATAATTTAAAATTGTCTGTTATCAAAGCATCAAAAATTGAATCGCTTTGCTTTTTCTTATTTTCCATCACATGCTGCAATAATTACTAAATTCATTTTACTCTATTGCAATAGTTACTAGTTTATTTCCGAATAATTTAAAATTGTCTGTTATCAAAGCATCAAAATATTGAATCGCTTTGCTTTTTCTTATTTTCCATCACATGCTGCAATAATTACTAAATTCATTTTTCTCTATTGCAATACTTACTAGATTACAGTTTATTGCCGAATAATTTAAAATTTTCTGTTATCAAAGAATCAAAATATTGAATCGCTTTGCTTTTTCTTATTTTCCATCACATGCTGCAATAATTACTAAATTCATTTTACTCTATTGCAATACTTACTAGTTTATAGTTTATTGCCGAATAATTTAAAATATTGAATCGCTTTGCTTTTTCTTATTTTCCATCACATGTGGCAATAATTACTAAATTCATTTTTCTCTATTGCAATACTTACTAGTTTATTGCCGAATATTTTAAAATTGTCTTTTTCAAAGCATCAAAATATTGATCGCTTTGCTTTTTCTAATTTTCCATCACATGCTGCAATAATTACTAAATTCATTTTACTCTATTGCAATACTTACTAGTTTATAGGTTATTGCCGAATAATTTAAAATTGTCTGTTATCAAAGCATCAAAATATTGAATCGCTTTGCTTCTTCTTATTTTCCATCACATGCTGCATAATTACTAAATTCATTTTTCTCTATTGCAATACCTACTAGTTTATTGCCGAATATTTTAAAATTGTCTGTTATCAAAGCATCAAAATATTGAATCGCTTTGCTTTTTCTTATTTTCCATCACATGCTGCAACAATTATTGAATTCATTTTACTCTATTGCAATACTTACCAGTTTATAGTTTATTGCCGAATATTTTAAAGTTGCCTGTTATCAAAGCATCAAAATATTGAATCACTTTGCTTTTTCTTATTTTCCATCACATGCTGCAATAATTACTAAATTCATTTTACTCTATTGCAATACTTACTAGTTTATAGGTTATTGCCGAATAATTTAAAATTGTCTGTTATCAAAGCATCAAAATCTTGAATCGCTTTGCTTTTTTTATTTTCCATCACATGCTGCATAATTACTAAATTCATTTTTCTCTATTGCAATACCTAATAGTTTATTGCCGAATATTTTAAAATTGTCTGTTATCAAAGCATCAAAATATTGAATCGCTTTGCTTTTTCTTATTTTCCATCACATGCTGCAATAATTACTAAATTCATTTTACTCTATTGCAATAGTTACTAGTTTATTTCCGAATATTTTAAAGTTGTCTGTTATCAAAGCATCAAAATATTGAATCACTTTGCTTTTTCTTATTTTCCATCACATGCTGCAATAATTACTAAATTCATTTTACTCTATTGCAATACTTACTAGTTTATAGGTTATTGCCGAATAATTTAAAATTGTCTGTTATCAAAGCATCAAAATATTGAATCGCTTTGCTTTTTCTTATTTTCCATCACATGTGGCAATAATTACTAAATTCATTTTTCTCTATTGCAATACTTACTAGTTTATTGCCGAATAATTTAAAATTGTCTGTTATCAAAGCATCAAAATATTGAATCGCTTTGCTTTTTCTTATTTTCCATCTCATGTGGCAATAATTACTAAATTCATTTTTCTCTATTGCAATACTTACTAGTTTATTGCCGAATAATTTAAAATTGTCTGTTTCAAAGCATCAAAATATTGATCGCTTTGCTTTTTCTTATTTTCCATCACATGCTTACTTACTAGTTTATTGCCGAATAATTTAAAATTGTCGTTTATCAAAGCATCAAAATATTGAATCGCTTTGCTTTTTCTTATTTTCCATCACATGCTGCAATAATTACTAAATTCATTTTACTCCATTGCAATACTTACTAGTTTATAGTTTATTGCCGAATAATTTAAAATTGTCTGTTATCAAAGCTGTTAAAATTATGTATATAAGCACCGCTGGATGTCTATTTCTTTGTCTAACATTATTCTCATGTTAAGTTCTGTTAATTGTAACGGAGATTCTTTCGTGTATGCTTTAAGTTCATTTTCGGCTGCCTGCGCTGCAGCATATATTCATTTGTATTTTTAGTCTCTAATAAACCTCTGAATCGAATAGGTTATGGGCCCAGGCAGCGGAAAGTGAAAGCTGTGCTGGTGATTGAAAAAATCGGATACGAGACTCGATTTATTAGTTAAAGCGTGTGCCAAACTAATGTGTGCAAAATGAGTTCAATGTTTGCAATTGAGAAACTAGATAGTGAAAACTATAGTTCGTGGTCAGTGCAGATGAAAAGTCTGTTAATTCATTCTGACTTGTGGTCGGTGACATGTGGACGGTTATTGAAAAATGAGAACGATACCGTGGAACAGAAAGCGTCGTTTGATAGCAAAGATGAGAAGGCTCTAGCTAGCATTTTGTTATCTGTAAAAGCGTCGGAGATAAACTAGATAAAGCACTGTGGAACCGCGAGAGAAGCGTGGACAAAGTTATCCGAGGTGTATATGCCGTCGGGACCCGCGCGTAAAGTACAGTTGTTCAAGCAATTGTTGTATATGAAAATGTCAGCTACAGACAGTGTTCGTGAGCATTTGGCTAATTTTTCTAATGTCGTAGAAAAATTAAGAGAAATACAAGTGCAGGTGGCTGATGAAATGCTTGTAATAATATTACTAGCAAGTTTACATGAAGGGTTGGACAATTTCGTAGTCGCTATCGAGACACGAGACGCATTGCCTTCATTTAACGCTCTAAAAATCAAATTGATGGAAGAAGGAGAGCGGCGCAACGTAGGCGACGAGGGTGAAAAAAGCGAGAATACAATTTTTTCGTCGCGTCCAACAAACGGTAAACGAAACAAGACAAAGAAAGACCCGAAAGACATGAAATGTTGGCTTTGCGGGCAAAACGGGCATTTCGCGACGAAGTGCAGATTAAAAGAGAAAGAGGGTGTTAAACACAACGAGAGCGAAAAAGCGATCGAAAAGAGCGGTAAAAAGGCTTTTTCGGTGTTCTCTTTTTCTGGAAAAATCCAGTTGACAAAAACTGTCTGGTGCGTGGACAGCGGTGCTACAGCTCATTTGTGCGCGGACAAATCAATGTTTATACATATGCGTGAGCACAAAGAGAAAATAAAACTAGCAGGCGATAATTACATAGAAACCGAGTGTTGCGGGACAGTATTGCTTAAGTGGAGAAATAATACGATCGAAGTGCGCGACGTTTTATATGCGAGAGACTTACAATGCAATTTTATATCTGTGTCAAAGGCAACTGAAAAAGGGTTAAAAGTAATTTTTGTGAAAAACAAAGTGTTTGTTAAAGACAATAACAATGAAAACTGGCTAGTTGCAGAAAAACATAATGATTTGTTTTTGTTTGAAAGTAGCATGAACACAGTAGTTGCAGCTAATGTAAATGCAAATGTGAATCAATTGGTGAAATGGCATGATCGGTTCGGGCATCTGAATTTTGATAGCCTAAATAAAATGATCAAACAGGGCATGGTTCATGGACTTCCGGCTAGTGTGTGTAATACAAATGACTTTGTGTGCGAAACGTGTGCAAAAAGTAAGATTTGCGTGAAAAGGTTTCCCAAAGTGTCAGAAAATCGCTCAAAAGAATTACTAGCTTTAGTTCATACAGACATATGTGGACCCATGCGTACGGCATCACAAGGTGGAGCGCGCTATTTTGAAACGTTTATTGACGATAAATCGCGCTATATGTCGGTGTACATGTTAAAGAATAAAAGTGATGTATTTGAGAAATTCAAAGACTTTAAGAAGTTGGCTGAAAATCAGACTGGCAAACGCATAAAGGCTATAAGAAGCGACAACGGGCGTGAGTACCTGAGCTGTACATTTGAAATATTCTTATCGAGCCATGGTATAAAAAGACAACTAACTGTTCCCCACACTCCACAACAAAATGGTGTGGCGGAGCGCGCCAACAGAACACTGGTGGAAATGGCGCGAAGTATGATGGTGCATGCTGGAGTTAGTGAATCTTTTTGGGGCGAGGCGATAATGACGGCTGCGTATCTTCGCAATAGGGCTGAAACTGCAGCTTTGATTGGCAAAACTCCATATGAGGATTGGTATGGGAAAAAACCGAGCGTATCCCATTTAAAAGTATTTGGTATAGAGGCTATTGTATTAAATAAAAAGCATAAAAACAAGTTTTCAGCAAAAGGCGAGCAGCATATGCTGGTAGGTTAATCTGAGACTGCCAAAGCTTATCGTCTGTACAACCCTGTCAAAAGAAGCGTTGTGTTATCCCGAGTCGTTGTGTTTTTAGAGCACAAGTTCAGGACGGGATTGGAACACGATCAAGGATCATCACGTAAGTCAGATGTGCTAATCCTTGAGCCAGACGAAAAAGTTGATTGCGAGCAAGATGAAGAAAGTCACGATCCTGATGAGCAGCAGCAAAGTCCAACGGTTGATAGGCAGTGTCAAAGTCAAAGAAGATGCTGAGGATGAGCAGGTGACAGGTAAAAGAGGTCCAGGGAGACCACGAATTGTTCGCACTGGGCGTACAGGTCGTCCACTAAAAGAGTACAATGTTCTGAATGTACTGGATGCTCGAAATGTTGTTGTTCCCACATGTTTTAGGGATGCATTTCAGTCAGAGCAATCTGAAAAATGGAGATCGGCGATGCAGAAGGAGTATGATAGCCTGAAGAACACTGAGACATGGAGTCTGGTCGATCTTCCAGCAGGCGAAAAGGCTATTGGTTGTAAATGGGTTTTTACCACCAAGCGTGATGAGTATGGCAACGTTCAGCGATTTAAAGCTAGATTGGTCGCAAAAGGGTGCGGACAGCAATACGGAGTTAACTACATGGAAACGTTCTCTCCAGTGGCACGTTACTCCTCAATCAGATTGGTGATTGCGTTGGCTGTCGAGCACGAGATGCATCTGCATCAGATGGATGTTTCTGCAGCATACCTGAACAGCGAGCTACACGATGACGTGTATATGCGACAACCAGAGGGCTTTGTCGACGCTACTCATCCCAAGCGCGTACTGAAGCTGAAGAAGTCGTTGTACGGCTTGAAACAGAGCGGTCGGGAGTGGAACCAAAAGCTGGAGAGCACTCTATTGGAGATTGGTTTCGTCCCATGTGCAAGTGAACCGTGCATTTATACAAGCAAGATCAAAGGGTATTTGAATATTATTGTTGTATATGTTGACGATTTTATACTTGCATGTACCAGAGAAGAAGATGTGGCCCACATTAAGCAGCTCATATCAAGCAAATTCGACGTGGTCGATGGTGGTGAGCTACACTACTTTCTGGGGATGGAGATTGAGCGAGATGGCAAGACTGGTAGTCTCTCCATAGGCCATAGGCAGTACATTGAAGATCTGCTGAAGGATTACGGCATGCAAGACTGCAAGCCAAGCGCGACTCCGTTGGAAATTGGGTTCCAGACGAAGTGCGATGATGTTGACTGCGGCCAGGTGGATAAAAGGTACCTCAGAGTTGAGACTACACTATAACAAAACGGGTGTGCCTATACACTGTTTTGTTGATGCGGACTGGGCTGGCGACAGTAACGATCGGAAGTCGTTTACGGGTTGGTCATTCTACCTTGCTGGAGCAGCAGTCTCTTGGGAGTCCAAGAAGCAGAATTTGGTCGCCCTCAGTAGCACAGAGGCCGAGTACGTGGCACTTTCTACAGCAGCCAAGGAGGCGGTATACGTTAGAAAACTGGTCAACGAAATGGGGCTCGGGCCGATGACAAAGGTTCCGATTTACAGTGATATTCAGAGCGCGCAATGCCTTGCTAAAGATGCAAAATATCATTCACGTATCAAGCATATTGAAATAAAATACCATTTTGTAAGGGAAATGTACAAAAATAAAGTTATTGATATAAAGTACATTCCCACAGATGAAATGAAAGCAGATGTATTGACGAAGAATTTATGTAAAGTCAAACATGAGAAATTTACAGAAATGTTAGGTTTAAAATGAAACATTTTTGTAAAATAGACATAGCGTTGAGAAGGAGTGTTAAAATTATGTATATAAGCACCGCTGGATGTCTATTTCTTTGTCTAACATTATTCTCATGTTAAGTTCTGTTAATTGTAACGGAGATTCTTTCGTGTATGCTTTAAGTTCATTTTCGGCTGCCTGCGCTGCAGCATATATTCATTTGTATTTTTAGTCTCTAATAAACCTCTGAATCGAATAAAAGCATCAAAATATTGAATCGCTTTGATTTTTCTTATTTTCCATCACATGCTGCAATAATTACTAAATTCATTTTTCTCTATTGCAATACTTACTAGTTAATTGCCGAATAATTTAAAATTGTCTGTTATCAAAGCATCAACATATTGAATCGCTTTGCTTTTTCTGGTTCTCCATCACATGCTGCAATAATTACTAAATTCATTTTTCTCTATTGCATTACTTACTAGTTTATTTTTTTTTTTTTTAATTTAAAATTTGTCTGTTATCAAAGCATCAAAATATTGAATCGCTTTGATTTTTCTTATTTTCCATCACATGCTGCAATAATTACTAAATTCATTTTTCTCTATTGCATTACTTACTAGTTTATTTTTTTTTTTTTTTTTAATTTAAAATTTGTCTGTTATCAAAGCATCAAAATATTGAATCGCTTTGCTTTTTCTTATTTTCCATCACATGCTGCAATAATTACTAAATTCATTTTACTCTATTGCAATACCTACTAATGTATTGCCGAATAATTTAAAATTGTCTGTTATCAAAGCATCAAAATATTGAATCGCTTTGCTTTTTCTTATTTTCCATCACATGTGGCTATAATTACTAAATTCATTTTTCTCTATTGCAATACCTACTAGTTTATTGCCGAATAATTTAAAATTGTCTGTTATCAAGACATCAAAATATTGAATCGCTTTGCTTTTTCTTATTTTCCATCACATGCTGCAATAATTACTAAATTCATTTTACTCTATTGCAATAACTACTAATTTTCTTACTTTCCATCACATGCTGCAATAATAACTAAATTCATTTTACTCTATTGCAATACTTACAAGTTTATTGCCGAATAATTTAAAATTGTCTGTTATCAAAGCATCAAAATATTGATCGCTTTGCTTTTTCTTATTTTCCATCACATGCTGCAATAATTACTAAATTCATTTTACTCTATTGCAATAACTACTAATTTATTGCCGAATAATTTAAAATTGTTTGTTATCAAAGCATAAAAATATTGAATCACTTTTCTTTTTCTTATTTTCCATCACATGCTGCAATAATTACTAAATTCATTTTACTCTATTGCAATACCTACTAATTTATTGCCGAATAATTTAAAATTGTCTGTTATCAAAGCATCAAAATATTGAATCGCTTTGCTTTTTCTTATTTTCCATCACATGCTGCAATAATTACTAAATTCATTTTTCTCTATTGCAATACTTACTAGTTTATTTCCGAATAATTTAAAATTGTCTGTTATCAAAGCATCAAAATATTGAATCGCTTTGCTTTTTCTTATTTTCCATCACATGTGGCTATAATTACTAAATTCATTTTTCTCTATTGCAATACTTACTAGTTTATTGCCGAATAATTTAAAATTGTCTGTTATCAAAGCATCAAAATATTGATCGCTTTGCTTTTTCTTATTTTCCATCACATGCTGCAATAATACTAAATTCATTTTTCTCTATTGCAATACTTACTAGTTTATTTCCGAATAATTTAAAATTGTCTGTTATCAAAGCATCAAAATATTGAATCGCTTTGCTTTTTCTTATTTTCCATCACATGCTGCAACAATTATTGAGTTCATTTTACTCTATTGCAATACTTACTAGTTTATAGTTTATTGCCGAATAATTTAAAATTGTCTGTTATCAAAGCATCAAAATATTGAATCGCTTTGCTTTTTCTTATTTTCCATCACATGCTGCAATAATTACTAAATTCATTTTACTCTATTGCAATACCTACTAATTTATTGCCGAATAATTTAAAATTGTCTGTTATCAAAGCATCAAAATATTGAATCGCTTTGCTTTTTCTTATTTTCCATCACATGTGGCTATAATTACTAAATTCATTTTTCTCTATTGCAATACTTACTAGTTTATTGCCGAATAATTTAAAATTGTCTGTTATCAAAGCATCAAAATATTGATCGCTTTGCTTTTTCTTATTTTCCATCACATGCTGCAATAATTACTAAATTCATTTTACTCTATTGCAATACTTACTAGTTTATAGTTTATTGCCGAATAATTTAAAATTGTCTGTTATCAAAGCATCAAAATATTGAATCGCTTTGCTTTTTCTTATTTTCCATCACATGCTGCAATAATTACTAAATTCATTTTTCTCTATTGCAATACTTACTAGATTACAGTTTATTGCCGAATAATTTAAAATTGTCTGTTATCAAAGAATCAAAATATTGAATCGCTTTGCTTTTTCTTATTTTACATCACATGCTGCAATAATTACTAAATTCATTTTACTCTATTGCAATACTTACTAGTTTATTGCCGAATAATTTAAAATTGTCTGTTATCAAAGCATCAAAATATTGGATCGCTTTGCTTTTTCTTATTTTCCATCACATGCTGCAATAATTACTAAATTCATTTTACTCTATTTCAATACCTACTAATTTATTGCCGAATAATTTAAAATTGTCTGTTATCAAAGCATCAAAATGTTGAATCGCTTTGCTTTTTCTTATTTTCCATCACATGCTGCAATAATTACTAAATTCATTTTTCTCTATTGCATTACTTACTAGTTTATTTCCGAATAATTTAAAATTGTCTGTTATCAAAGCATCAATATATTGAATCGCTTTGCTTTTTCTTATTTTCCATCACATGCTGCAATAATTACTAAATTCATTTTACTCTATTGCAATACTTACTAGTTTATTTCCGAATAATTTAAAATTGTCTGTTATCAAAGCATCAAAATATTGAATCGCTTTGCTTTTTCTTATTTTCCATCACATGCTGCAATAATTACTAAATTCATTTTTCTCTATTGCAATACCTACTAATTTATTGCCGAATAATTTAAAATTGTCTGTTATCAAAGCATCAAAATATTGAATCGCTTTGCTTTTTCTTATTTTCCATCACATGCTGCAATAATTACCAAATTCATTTTACTCTATTGCAATACTTACTAGTTTATAGGTTATTGCCGAATAATTTAAAATTGTCTGTTATCAAAGCATCAAAATATTGAATCGCTTTGCTTTTTCTTATTTTCCATCACATGCTGCAATAATTACTAAATTCATTTTTCTCTATTGCAATACTTACTAGTTTATTGCCGAATAATTTAAAATTGTCTGTTATCAAAGCATCAAAATATTGATCGCTTTGCTTTTTCTTATTTTCCATCACATGCTGCAATAATTACTAAATTCATTTTACTCTATTGCAATACTTACTAGTTTATTGCCGAATAATTTAAAATTGTCTGTTATCAAAGCATCGAAATATTGAATCGCTTTGCTTTTTCTTATTTTCCATCACATGCTGCAATGATTACTAAATTCATTTTTCTCTATTGCAATACTTACTAGTTTATTTCCGAATAATTTAAAATTGTCTGTTATCAAAGCATCAAAATATTGAATCGCTTTGCTTTTTCTTATTTTACATCACATGCTGCAATAATTACTAAATTCATTTTACTCTATTGCAATACTTACTAGTTTAAAGTTTATTGCCGAATAATTTAAAATTGTCTGTTATCAAAGCATCAAAATATTGGATCGCTTTGCTTTTTCTTATTTTCCTTCACATGCTGCAATAATTACTAAATTCATTTTACTTTATTGCAATACTTACTAGTTTATAGTTTATTGCCGAATAATTTAAAATTGTCTGTTATCAAAGCATCGAAATATTGAATCGCTTTGCTTTTTCTTATTTTCCATCACATGCTGCAATAATTACTAAATTCATTTTTCTCTATTGCAATACTTACTAGTTTATTTCCGAATAATTTAAAATTGTCTGTTATCAAAGCATCAAAATATTGAATCGCTTTGCTTTTTCTGGTTCTCCATTACATGCTGATATAATTACTAAATTCATTTTACTCTATTGCAATACTTACTAGTTTAAAGTTTATTGCCGAATAATTTAAAATTGTCTGTTATCAAAGCATCAAAATATTGGATCGCTTTGCTTTTTCTTATTTTCCTTCACATGCTGCAATAATTACTAAATTCATTTTACTTTATTGCAATACTTACTAGTTTATAGTTTATTGCCGAATAATTTAAAATTGTCTGTTATCAAAGCATAAAAATATTGAATCGCTTTGCTTTTTCTTATTTTCCATCACATGCTGCAATAATTACTAAATTCATTTTACTCTATTGCAATACCTACTAATTTATTGCCGAATAATTTAAAATTGTGTGTTATCAAAGCATCAAAATATTGAATCGCTTTGCTTTTTCCTATTTTCCATCACATGCTGCAAAAATTACTAAATTCATTTTTCTCTATTGCAATACTTACTAGTTTATAGTTTATTGCCGAATAATTTAAAATTGTCTGTTATCAAAGCATCAAAATATTGAACCGCTTTGCTTTTTCCTATTTTCCATCACATGCTGCAAAAATTACTAAATTCATTTTTCTCTATTGCAATACTTACTAGTTTATAGTTTATTGCCGAATAATTTAAAATTGTCTGTTATCAAAGCATCAAAATATTGAATCGCTTTGCTTTTTCTTATTTTCCATCACATGCTGCAACAATTATTGAGTTCATTTTACTCTATTGCAATACTTACTAGTTTATAGTTTATTGCCGAATAATTTAAAATTGTCTGTTATCAAAGCATAGAAATATTGAATCACTTTGCTTTTTCTTATTTTCCATCACATGCTGCAATAATTACTAAATTCATTATATTCTATTGCAATACCTACTAATTTATTGCCAAATAATTTAAAATTGTCTGTTATCAAAGCATCAAAATATTGAATCGCTTTGCTTTTTCTTATTTTCCTTCACATGCTGCAATAATTACTAAATTCATTTTACTCTATTTCAATACCTACTAATTTATTGCCGAATAATTTAAAATTGTCTGTTATCAAAGCATCAAAATATTGAATCACTTTTCTTTTTCTGGTTCTCCATTACATGCTGCAATAATTACTAAATTCATTTTACTCTATTGCAATACTTACTAGTTTATAGTTTATTGCCGAATAATTTAAAATTGTCTGTTATCAAAGCATAGAAATATTGAATCACTTTGCTTTTTCTGGTTCTCCATTACATGCTGCAATAATTACTAAATTCATTTTTCTCTATTGCAATACTTACTAGTTTATTGCCGAATAATTTAAAATCGTCTGTTATCAAAGTATCAAAATATTGAATCGCTTTGCTTTTTTTTTTCCATCACATGCTGCAATAATTACTAAATTCATTTTACTCCATTGCAATACTTACTAGTTTATATCCGAATAATTTAAAATTGTCTGTTATCAAAGCATCAAAATATTGAATCGCTTTGCTTTTTCTTATTTTCTATCACATGCTGCAATAATAACTTAATTCATTTTACTCTATTGCAATACCTACTAATTTATTGCCGAATAATTTAAAATTGTCTGTTATCAAAGCATAAAAATATTGAATCGCTTTGCTTTTTCTTATTTTCCATCACATGCTGCAATAATTACTAAATTCATTTTACTCTATTGCAATACTTACTAGTTTATAGGTTATTGCCGAATAATTTAAAATTGTCTGTTATCAAAGCATACAAATATTAAATCGCTTTGCTTTTTCTTATTTTCCATCACATGTGGCAATAATTACTAAATTCATTTTTCTCTATTGCAATACTTACTAGTTTATTGCCGAATAATTTAAAATTGTCTGTTATCAAAGCATCAAAATATTGAATCGCTTTGCTTTTTCTTATTTTCCATCACATGCTGCAATAATTACTAAATTCATTTTACTCTATTGCAATACCTACTAATTTATTGCCGAATAATTTAAAATTGTCTGTTATCAAAGCATCAAAATATTGAATCGCTTTGCTTTTTCTGGTTCTCCATTACATGCTGCAATAATTACTAAATTCATTTTACTCTATTGCAATACTTACTAGTTTATAGTTTATTGCCGAATAATTTAAAATTGTCTGTTATCAAAGCATCAAAATATTGAATCACTTTTCTTTTTCTGGTTCTCCATTACATGCTGCAATAATTACTAAATTCATTTTACTCTATTGCAATACTTACTAGTTTATAGTTTATTGCCGAATAATTTAAAATTGTCTGTTATCAAAGCATAGAAATATTGAATCACTTTGCTTTTTCTTATTTTCCATCACATGCTGCAATAATTACTAAACTCATTTTATTCTATTGCAATACCTACTAATTTATTGCCAAATAATTTAAAATTGTCTGTTATCAAAGCATCAAAATATTGAATCGCTTTGCTTTTTCTTATTTTCCATCACATGCTGCAATAATTACTAAATTCATTTTACTCTATTGCAATACCTACTAATTTATTGCCGAATAATTTAAAATTGTCTGTTATTAAAGCATCAAAATATTGAATCGCTTTGCTTTTTCTTATTTTCCATCACATGCTGCAATAATTACTAAATTCATTTTTCTCTATTGCATTACTTACTAGTTTATATCCGAATAATTTAAAATTGTCTGTTATCAAAGCATCAAAATATTGAATCACTTTGCTTTTTCTTATTTTCCATCACATGGTGCAATAATTACTAAATTCATTTTACTCTATTGCAATACTTACTAGTTTATAGTTTATTGCCGAATAATTTAAAATTGTCTGTTATCAAAGCATCAACATATTGAATCGCTTTGCTTTTTCTGGTTCTCCATTACATGCTGCAATAATTACTAAATTCATTTTTCTCTATTGCAATACTTACTAGTTTATTGCCGAATAATTTAAAATCGTCTGTTATCAAAGTATCAAAATATTGAATCGCTTTGCTTTTTTTTTTCCATCACATGCTGCAATAATTACTAAATTCATTTTACTACATTGCAATGCTTACTAGTTTATTTCCGAATAATTTAAAATTGTCTGTTATCAAAGCATCAAAATATTGAATCGCTTTGCTTTTTCTTATTTTCTATCACATGCTGCAATAATAACTAAATTCATTTTACTCTATTGCAATACCTACTAATTTATTGCCGAATAATTTAAAATTGTCTGTTATCAAAGCATAAAAATATTGAATCGCTTTGCTTTTTCTGGTTCTCCATTACATGCTGCAATAATTACTGCAATAATTTACTCTATTGCAATACTTACTAGTTTATAGGTTATTGCCGAATAATTTAAAATTGTCTGTTATCAAAGCATACAAATATTAAATCGCTTTGCTTTTTCTTATTTTCCATCACATGTGGCAATAATTACTAAATTCATTTTTCTCTATTGCAATACTTACTAGTTTATTGCCGAATAATTTAAAATTGTCTGTTATCAAAGCATCAAAATATTGAATCGCTTTGCTTTTTCTTATTTTTATCACATGCTGCAATAATTACTAAATTCATTTTACTCTATTGCAATACCTACTAATTTATTGCCGAATAATTTAAAATTGTCTGTTATCAAAGCATCAAAATATTGAATCGCTTTGCTTTTTCTGGTTCTCCATTACATGCTGCAATAATTACTAAATTCATTTTACTCTATTGCAATACTTACTAGTTTATAGTTTATTGCCGAATAATTTAAAATTGTCTGTTATCAAAGCATAAAAATATTGAATCACTTTTCTTTTTCTGGTTCTCCATTACATGCTGCAATAATTACTAAATTCATTTTACTCTATTGCAATACTTACTAGTTTATAGTTTATTGCCGAATAATTTAAAATTGTCTGTTATCAAAGCATAGAAATATTGAATCACTTTGCTTTTTCTTATTTTCCATCACATGCTGCAATAATTACTAAACTCATTTTATTCTATTGCAATACCTACTAATTTATTGCCAAATAATTTAAAATTGTCTGTTATCAAAGCATCAAAATATTGAATCGCTTTGCTTTTTCTTATTTTCCATCACATGCTGCAATAATTACTAAATTCATTTTACTCTATTGCAATACCTACTAATTTATTGCCGAATAATTTAATATTGTCTGTTATTAATGCATCAAAATATTGAATCGCTTTGCTTTTTCTTATTTTCCATCACATGCTGCAATAATTACTAAATTCATTTTTCTCTATTGCATTACTTACTAGTTTATATCCGAATAATTTAAAATTGTCTGTTATTAAAGCATCAAAATATTGAATCACTTTGCTTTTTCTTATTTTCCATCACATGCTGCAATAATTACTAAATTCATTTTACTACATTGCAATACTTACTAGTTTATAGTTTATTGCCGAATAATTTAAAATTGTCTGTTATCAAAGCATCAACATATTGAATCGGTTTGCTTTTTCTGGTTCTCCATTACATGCTGCAATAATTACTAAATTCATTTTTCTCTATTGCAATACTTACTAGTTTATTGCCGAATAATTTAAAATCGTCTGTTATCAAAGTATCAAAATATTGAATCGCTTTGCTTTTTCTGGTTCTCCATTACATGCTGCAATAATTACTAAATTCATTTTACTACATTGCAATACTTACTAGTTTATTTCCGAATAATTTAAAATTGTCTGTTATCAAAGCATCAAAATATTGAATCGCTTTGCTTTTTCTTATTTTCTATCACATGCTGCAATAATTACTAAATTCATTTTACTCTATTGCAATACCTACTAATTTATTGCCGAATAATTTAAAATTGTCTGTTATCAAAGCATAAAAATATTGAATCGCTTTGCTTTTTCTTATTTTCCATCACATGCTGCAATAATTACTAAATTCATTTTACTCTATTGCAATACTTACTAGTTTATAGGTTATTGCCGAATAATTTAAAATTGTCTGTTATCAAAGCATACAAATATTAAATCGCTTTGCTTTTTCTTATTTTCCATCACATGTGGCAATAATTACTAAATTCATTTTACTACATTGCAATACTTACTATTTTATAGTTTATTGCCGAATAATTTAAAATTGTCTGTTATCAAAGCATCAACATATTGAATCGCTTTGCTTTTTCTGGTTCTCCATTACATGCTGCAATAATTACTAAATTCATTTTTCTCTATTGCAATACTTACTAGTTTATTGCCGAATAATTTAAAATCGTCTGTTATCAAAGTATCAAAATATTGAATCGCTTTGCTTTTTTTTTCCATCACATGCTGCAATAATTACTAAATTCATTTTACTACATTGCAATACTTACTAGTTTATTTCCGAATAATTTAAAATTGTCTGTTATCAATGTTAATGAATATCATCTGTTACAATGCGACACGATATATCGATAAACGTGTGTACCATATCTAGCTGATAGGTACCACCTCTAAGTAAGTTAGTCACAAATAAACCTTTGCTACGAAAGCACACTTGCGCGGCATTTTATTATTTCTATATTTCAAACATAGATAGCTTCCAGCAACTCGGATAGAGAAGAGTCTCCATCCAACAGGTTATGGGCCCAGTTGCAGATCTATGTATTTGAAATATAGTGTTTGTTTTTAGTTATGAACTATTAACATTGGTGTGACTCAGGACTAATTGATAATAAGCTATGAGCGGGATTTATCAAATAGAAAAGTTGGACGAAGGCAATTATGACACTTGGCGCGTGCAAATGCGAAGTGTGTTGGTACACCAGGAGCTATGGAGTGTAGCATCAGGTGAAGTGCTACCAACGGATGCCCCGGAGAATGTGAATCGGCAGGCCACAGATGAGAAGGCGCTGGCAGTGATCACATTGAGTGTGAAGGCTTCACAATTGGGCTATTTAAAGGATTGCAAGACGTCGTCCGAGGCATGGAATCGGTTGCAAGATGTCCATCAGCCAACTGGAGCAACACGTAAGGTTCAGCTCTACAAGAAATTGCTTTTCAAGCGCATGGAGCAAGGGCAAAGCATTTCGAGTTATATAAATGAATTCATGGGAATTCTGGATGCCCTTGGGACAGTAGGAATTGAGCTATGCGACGAATTGCGCAGTATTATTTTGCTGTCGAGTCTTCCAGAAAGTTTCGAAAATTTCGTTGTCGCCATAGAGACGCGCGACAGTCTGCCGGCCTTCAACGCTCTATGCATCAAAGTGAAGGAGGAGAGCGAGCGGAGGGAGAACGCAGAAGAAAAGAACGAATGCGAAAAAGCATATAGTGCAACTTACAAGCCAGCCGCGCAGAGAGCGCAAAAGCAGAGAAACAAAAATGTGGTATGTTTCAAGTGTGGCGAGCGCGGGCATATGAAGGCTGAGTGTAAGAAAGAGAGCGCAAGTGAGAAAAAGGCAGTAAGAAGAGAGAACAAGCAGTGCAGTTTATTTAATGCGTTGAGCGCAGATCATTTGAAAAAGAGTATGTGGTGTTTGGATAGTGGCGCCACAAGCCACATGTGTTGTGATAAAAGGTTATTCACAAAGTTTGAAAAACACACAGAAATGATCAGTCTGGCTGACTCTGGTCTGCTGAGAGCAGAGGGAAGAGGAGAAATAAAGCTAGAGACGGAATTATGCACGTTGCTGTTAAAAGATGTTCTCTATGTGCCGAAAATGAACGGCAATTTTTTCTCAGTGAGCAGCGCTGTGAAATATGATTGCTTTATTACGTTTGGGCAAACGTATGCAAAAGTAATGCATAAGGGTGATTGCATTGTGAAAGCAAATAAAGTTGGCGACTTGTACATGTTTCAAGGAAAGCTAAATGGCTGTAATTCTGCGGTCAAGGCAGATGGTGTGCTATGGCATAAACGATATGGCCATTTGAATGTAAATAGCTTGAAAGACCTGATCAAGAAAGGAATGGTGCGCGGTATTGAAAATATGGTTTTCAATGATAACATGAATTGTAAAACTTGCATGCTATGCAAAATTCATGTGCAGCCATTTCCGGATGCAACTGCCAATAGAGCACAAGGCATATTGGAGTTGGTTCATGCAGATGTGTGCGGGCCTTTTAGCACACAGTCTCTGGCTGGATCGAGGTACTTCTTAACCTTTATTGATGACAAGTCAAGGCGTACCTTCGTATATTTCCTTCGGAGGAAGGATGAAGTCTTCAAGAAGTTCGTCGAGTTCAAAACGTTGGTTGAACGGCAAACAGGCAAGCGTCTCAAATGTATCCGGAGCGACAAGGGAGGTGAATTCGTCAATAAGCCGTTTGATGAATACCTGAAGAGTCAAGGGATCGAGAGGCAGCTGGCAGTAGCATACACTCCACAGCAAAATGGCGTAGCTGAGAGAGCAAACCGCACTCTGGTGGAGATGTCAAGATGTATGTTGACGCAATCAGGATTTGGTGAATCTTTGTGGGCCGAAGCAGTCAACACAGCCGTATATATACGAAATCGATCGCCAACCAGTGCTTTAGGCAGTATGACGCCTATGGAAGCGTGGACTGGTAAGAAACCTTTTGTCGGTCATCTAAAAACGTTTGGTTCAATTGCAGTGGCTTTGGACAAGGGTCCAAGAAAGAGCAAACTGCAACCAAAAGGCAAGGAATACCGGATGGTTGGGTATTCGGTAGCAAGCAAGGGCTATCGTTTGTACGACCCAATAACTCACCAGGTGGTTGAGAGGCGAGATGTTCTTTTCGACGAGACTCAAGACGACGACGATTCATTTGTATGTGTGTTGCCAATTTCGAATGCTACCAGTCAGCGTGGTAGCGGGAATGATGACTCTGGCAGCAGTGGACGCAGCAGCGATCGGGACAGCAGCCATGGGCGCAGCAGCGATCGAGAGAGTAGCGTTGGACACAGCAGCGATCGGGAGAGCAGCGTTGGACGCAGCAGCGATCGAGACAGCAGCCGTGGGCGTAGCAGCGACAAAGACAAAGTAAGCGTGGACGAATCTGTAAATGTTCCTCGCATTGGTCCTGGCAGACCAAGGCTGATTCGAACCGGCAAGCCAGGCCGACCTCGAAAGCAGCACAACGTACTTGGGGCTCTAGTAGCCAGCGACGTAAAGGTTCCATCATCCTATGAGGAGGCGATGAAGAGTGCTCATGCATCAGATTGGTGCGATGCAATGAAACGGGAATATGACGCACTGATGGCCAACCGGACATGGCAATTGGCAGATTTGCCGAAAGGACAGCGAGCTGTTGGCTGTAAATGGGTATACAGTCTGAAGCGTGACAAAGATGGTTAAGTAGACAGATTTAAGGCACGATTGGTGGCAAAAGGTTGCTCCCAGCAGTATGGCATAAACTATGCAGAAACTTTTTCTCCAGTATGCAGACTAGAGAGCGTGCGATTCATCTTTGCACTGGCAGCGAAATTAAGATTGTATGTACACCAAATGGATGTATGCACGGCATACCTCAACAGTGACCTGAGCGATACAGTGTACATGAAGCAACCACAAGGGTACATTGATCGGGCTCAACCAGATAAGGCTTTATTGCTGAAGAAGGCGATATATGGATTGAAACAATCAGGAAGGGAGTGGAACACAAAACTAAATGATGTCCTGATTGGTTTGGGTTTCGTGGCCTGCGAAAACGAGCCCTGTCTCTACCAACATATAGGGAAGGATAATTTGTCTTTAATCCTGGTATATGTTGATGATTTACTGATAGCATGTCAATCCAAAGAGGACCTGGTCAGCATCAAATCGGCGATTTCGAATTCGTTTGAATGTGTCGACAAAGGCGTGCCTGAATTGTTCTTGGGCATGGAGGTGATGCGTGAAGATGAGCTTGGGCCTATCACCATAGGCCATTCGCAATATATCAAGGAATTATTGCAAACTCATGGTATGGACAATTGTAGACCAGTAGCAACTCCGTTGGATGCGGGATTCCAAGTAAATTGTGCCAGTGGACAGTGTCAAAAGGTTGATCCTGTCAAATATCAATCGATGATTGGTGAGCTGATGTGGCTGGCACTCACGACCAGGCCAGATATTCTGCATTCAGTTGCAAAGTTGTCCCAGAGGAATCAAGATCCGCACGCCGAGCATTTGGCTGGCGTAAAGCACATTTTGAGGTATTTGGCAGCGACGCTAAATTTCAAATTGCATTACACAGGAAGTCATCAGCCTCTCACTGGATATGTAGATGCTGATTGGGGTGGAGACCGAACTGACCGAAAGTCGTATACTGGCTATGTATACTTTTTGGCAGGTGGACCGATTTCTTGGCGGTCTGAAAAACAACGTAGCGTGGCACTAAGCAGCACAGAGGCGGAATATATGGCACTGTCTGCGGCTTGTAAGGAATCGTTATTCTTACGACGACTAATAATCGAGATTGGTTGTGGAGATGAAGCTACGTCAACTACTCTGTATGGCGATAATCTTAGCGCACAGGAGTTGGCCAGAAATCCAGTTCACCATTCGCGGACCAAGCATATTGATATTAGGTATCATTTTGTACGTCAAGTAGTTGACGAGGGTCAAATTAACTTAAAGTATGCTTGTACAACAGATATGATTGCGGATATCATGACAAAGAATCTTTGTAAGAACAAGCATGTTAAACTTACTGAAATGTTAAGTTTGAAATGAATTATGTTAAATGTTAAGTTAATTTGAAATGGATTATGTAAACTGAATTTGTAATCATGATCGCATTGAGGAAGGGTGTTAATGAATATCATCTGTTACAATGCGACACGATATATCGATAAACGTGTGTACCATATCTAGCTGATAGGTACCACCTCTAAGTAAGTTAGTCACAAATAAACCTTTGCTACGAAAGCACACTTGCGCGGCATTTTATTATTTCTATATTTCAAACATAGATAACTTCCAGCAACTCGGATAGAGAAGAGTCTCCATCCAACAATCAAAGCATCAAAATATTGAATCGCTTTGCTTTTTCTTATTTTCTATCACATGCTGCAATAATAACTAAATTCATTTTACTCTATTGCAATACCTACTAATTTATTGCCGAATAATTTAAAATTGTCTGTTATCAAAGCATAAAAATATTGAATCGCTTTGCTTTTTCTTATTTTCCATCACATGCTGCAATAATTACTAAATTCATTTTACTCTATTGCAATACTTACTAGTTTATAGGTTATTGCCGAATAATTTAAAATTGTCTGTCATCAAAGCATACAAATATTAATTCGCTTTGCTTTTTCTTATTTTCCATCACATGTGGCAATAATTACTAAATTCATTCTACTACATTGCAATACTTACTAGTTTATTTCCGAATAATTTAAAATTGTCTGTTATCAAAGCATCAAAATATTGAATCGCTTTGCTTTTTCTTATTTTCTATCACATGCTGCAATAATAACTAAATTCATTTTACTCTATTGCAATACCTACTAATTTATTGCCGAATAATTTAAAATTGTCTGTTATCAAAGCATAAAAATATGGAATCGCTTTGCTTTTTCTGGTTCTCCATTACATGCTGCAATAATTACTAAATTCATTTTTCTCTATTGCAATACTTACTAGTTTATTGCCGAATAATTTAAAATCGTCTGTTATCAAAGTATCAAAATATTGAATCGCTTTGCTTTTTTTTTTCCATCACATGCTGCAATAATTACTAAATTCATTTTACTACATTGCAATACTTACTAGTTTATTTCCGAATAATTTAAAATTGTCTGTTATCAAAGCATCAAAATATTGAATCGCTTTGCTTTTTCTTATTTTCTATCACATGCTGCAATAATAACTAAATTCATTTTTCTCTATTGCAATACCTACTAGTTTATTGCCGAATAATTTAAAATTGTCTGTTATCAAAGCATAAAAATATTGAATCGCTTTGCTTTTTCTTATTTTCCATCACATGCTGCAATAATTACTAAATTCATTTTACTCTATTGCAATACTTACTAGTTTATAGGTTATTGCCGAATAATTTAAAATTGTCTGTTATCAAAGCATCAACATATTGAATCGCTTTGCTTTTTCTGGTTCTCCATTACATGCTGCAATAATTACTAAATTCATTTTTCTCTATTGCAATACTTACTAGTTTATTGCCGAATAATTTAAAATCGTCTGTTATCAAAGTATCAAAATATTGAATCGCTTTGCTTTTTTTTTTCCATCACATGCTGCAATAATTACTAAATTCATTTTACTACATTGCAATGCTTACTAGTTTATTTCCGAATAATTTAAAATTGTCTGTTATCAAAGCATCAAAATATTGAATCGCTTTGCTTTTTCTTATTTTCTATCACATGCTGCAATAATAACTAAATTCATTTTACTCTATTGCAATACCTACTAATTTATTGCCGAATAATTTAAAATTGTCTGTTATCAAAGCATAAAAATATTGAATCGCTTTGCTTTTTCTGGTTCTCCATTACATGCTGCAATAATTACTGCAATAATTTACTCTATTGCAATACTTATTAGTTTATAGGTTATTGCCGAATAATTTAAAATTGTCTGTTATCAAAGCATACAAATATTAAATCGCTTTGCTTTTTCTTATTTTCCATCACATGTGAATTATTAATTACTAAATTCATTTTTCTCTATTGCAATACTTACTAGTTTATTGCCGAATAATTTAAAATTGTCTGTTATCAAAGCATCAAAATATTGAATCGCTTTGCTTTTTCTTATTTTCCATCACATGCTGCAATAATTACTAAATTCATTTTACTCTATTGCAATACCTACTAATTTATTGCCGAATAATTTAAAATTGTCTGTTATCAAAGCATCAAAATATTGAATCGCTTTGCTTTTTCTGGTTCTCCATTACATGCTGCAATAATTACTAAATTCATTTTACTCTATTGCAATACTTACTAGTTTATAGTTTATTGCCGAATAATTTAAAATTGTCTGTTATCAAAGCATAAAAATATTGAATCACTTTTCTTTTTCTGGTTCTCCATTACATGCTGCAATAATTACTAAATTCATTTTACTCTATTGCAATACTTACTAGTTTATAGTTTATTGCCGAATAATTTAAAATTGTCTGTTATCAAAGCATAGAAATATTGAATCACTTTGCTTTTTCTTATTTTCCATCACATGCTGCAATAATTACTAAACTCATTTTATTCTATTGCAATACCTACTAATTTATTGCCAAATAATTTAAAATTGTCTGTTATCAAAGCATCAAAATATTGAATCGCTTTGCTTTTTCTTATTTTCCATCACATGCTGCAATAATTACTAAATTCATTTTACTCTATTGCAATACCTACTAATTTATTGCCGAATAATTTAAAATTGTCTGTTATTAAAGCATCAAAATATTGAATCGCTTTGCTTTTTCTTATTTTCCATCACATGCTGCAATAATTACTAAATTCATTTTTCTCTATTGCATTACTTACTAGTTTATATCCGAATAATTTAAAATTGTCTGTTATCAAAGCATCAAAATATTGAATCACTTTGCTTTTTCTTATTTTCCATCACATGTGGCAATAATTACTAAATTCATTTTACTACATTGCAATACTTACTAGTTTATAGTTTATTGCCGAATAATTTAAAATTGTCTGTTATCAAAGCATCAACATATTGAATCGCTTTGCTTTTTCTGGTTCTCCATTACATGCTGCAATAATTACTAAATTCATTTTTCTCTATTGCAATACTTACTAGTTTATTGCCGAATAATTTAAAATCGTCTGTTATCAAAGTATCAAAATATTGAATCGCTTTGCTTTTTTTTTCCATCACATGCTGCAATAATTACTAAATTCATTTTACTACATTGCAATACTTACTAGTTTATTTCCGAATAATATAAAATTGTCTGTTATCAAAGCATCAAAATATTGAATCGCTTTGCTTTTTCTTATTTTACATCACATGCTGCAATAATTACTAAATTCATTTTACTCTATTGCAATACTTACTAGTTTAAAGTTTATTGCCGAATAATTTAAAATTGTCTGTTATCAAAGCATCAAAATATTGGATCGCTTTGCTTTTTCTTATTTTCCTTCACATGCTGCAATAATTACTAAATTCATTTTACTTTATTGCAATACTTACTAGTTTATAGTTTATTGCCGAATAATTTAAAATTGTCTGTTATCAAAGCATAAAAATATTGAATCGCTTTGCTTTTTCTTATTTTCCATCACATGCTGCAATAATTACTAAATTCATTTTACTCTATTGCAATACTTACTAGTTTATAAGTTATTGCCGAATAATTTAAAATTGTCTGTTATCAAAGCATCAATATATTGAATCGCTTTGCTTTTTCTTATTTTCCATCACATGCTGCAATAATTACTAAATTCATTTTACTCTATTGCAATACTTACTAGTTTATAGGTTATTGCCGAATAATTTAAAATTGTCTGTTATCAAAGCATACAAATATTAAATCGCTTTGCTTTTTCTTATTTTCCATCACATGCTGCAATAATTACTAAATTCATTTTACTCTATTGCAATACCTACTAATTTATTGCCGAATAATTTAAAATTGTCTGTTATCAAAGCATCAAAATATTGAATCGCTTTGCTTTTTCTGGTTCTCCATTACATGCTGCAATAATTACTAAATTCATTTTACTCTATTGCAATACTTACTAGTTTATAGTTTATTGCCGAATAATTTAAAATTGTCTGTTATCAAAGCATAAAAATATTGAATCACTTTTCTTTTTCTGGTTCTCCATTACATGCTGCAATAATTACTAAATTCATTTTACTCTATTGCAATACTTACTAGTTTATAGTTTATTGCCGAATAATTTAAAATTGTCTGTTATCAAAGCATAGAAATATTGAATCACTTTGCTTTTTCTTATTTTCCATCACATGCTGCAATAATTACTAAACTCATTTTATTCTATTGCAATACCTACTAATTTATTGCCAAATAATTTAAAATTGTCTGTTATCAAAGCATCAAAATATTGAATCGCTTTGCTTTTTCTTATTTTCCATCACATGCTGCAATAATTACTAAATTCATTTTACTCTATTGCAATACCTACTAATTTATTGCCGAATAATTTAAAATTGTCTGTTATTAAAGCATCAAAATATTGAATCGCTTTGCTTTTTCTTATTTTCCATCACATGCTGCAATAATTACTAAATTCATTTTTCTCTATTGCATTACTTACTAGTTTATATCCGAATAATTTAAAATTGTCTGTTATCAAAGCATCAAAATATTGAATCACTTTGCTTTTTCTTATTTTCCATCACATGTGGCAATAATTACTAAATTCATTTTACTACATTGCAATACTTACTAGTTTATAGTTTATTGCCGAATAATTTAAAATTGTCTGTTATCAAAGCATCAACATATTGAATCGCTTTGCTTTTTCTGGTTCTCCATTACATGCTGCAATAATTACTAAATTCATTTTTCTCTATTGCAATACTTACTAGTTTATTGCCGAATAATTTAAAATCGTCTGTTATCAAAGTATCAAAATATTGAATCGCTTTGCTTTTTTTTTCCATCACATGCTGCAATAATTACTAAATTCATTTTACTACATTGCAATACTTACTAGTTTATTTCCGAATAATATAAAATTGTCTGTTATCAAAGCATCAAAATATTGAATCGCTTTGCTTTTTCTTATTTTACATCACATGCTGCAATAATTACTAAATTCATTTTACTCTATTGCAATACTTACTAGTTTAAAGTTTATTGCCGAATAATTTAAAATTGTCTGTTATCAAAGCATCAAAATATTGGATCGCTTTGCTTTTTCTTATTTTCCTTCACATGCTGCAATAATTACTAAATTCATTTTACTTTATTGCAATACTTACTAGTTTATAGTTTATTGCCGAATAATTTAAAATTGTCTGTTATCAAAGCATAGAAATATTGAATCACTTTGCTTTTTCTTATTTTCCATCACATGCTGCAATAATTACTAAACTCATTTTATTCTATTGCAATACCTACTAATTTATTGCCAAATAATTTAAAATTGTCTGTTATCAAAGCATCAAAATATTGAATCGCTTTGCTTTTTCTTATTTTCCATCACATGCTGCAATAATTACTAAATTCATTTTACTCTATTGCAATACCTACTAATTTATTGCCGAATAATTTAAAATTGTCTGTTATTAAAGCATCAAAATATTGAATCGCTTTGCTTTTTCTTATTTTCCATCACATGCTGCAATAATTACTAAATTCATTTTTCTCTATTGCATTACTTACTAGTTTATATCCGAATAATTTAAAATTGTCTGTTATCAAAGCATCAAAATATTGAATCACTTTGCTTTTTCTTATTTTCCATCACATGTGGCAATAATTACTAAATTCATTTTACTACATTGCAATACTTACTAGTTTATAGTTTATTGCCGAATAATTTAAAATTGTCTGTTATCAAAGCATCAACATATTGAATCGCTTTGCTTTTTCTGGTTCTCCATTACATGCTGCAATAATTACTAAATTCATTTTTCTCTATTGCAATACTTACTAGTTTATTGCCGAATAATTTAAAATCGTCTGTTATCAAAGTATCAAAATATTGAATCGCTTTGCTTTTTTTTTCCATCACATGCTGCAATAATTACTAAATTCATTTTACTACATTGCAATACTTACTAGTTTATTTCCGAATAATATAAAATTGTCTGTTATCAAAGCATCAAAATATTGAATCGCTTTGCTTTTTCTTATTTTACATCACATGCTGCAATAATTACTAAATTCATTTTACTCTATTGCAATACTTACTAGTTTAAAGTTTATTGCCGAATAATTTAAAATTGTCTGTTATCAAAGCATCAAAATATTGGATCGCTTTGCTTTTTCTTATTTTCCTTCACATGCTGCAATAATTACTAAATTCATTTTACTTTATTGCAATACTTACTAGTTTATAGTTTATTGCCGAATAATTTAAAATTGTCTGTTATCAAAGCATAAAAATATTGAATCGCTTTGCTTTTTCTTATTTTCCATCACATGCTGCAATAATTACTAAATTCATTTTACTCTATTGCAATACTTACTAGTTTATAGGTTATTGCCGAATAATTTAAAATTGTCTGTTATCAAAGCATCAATATATTGAATCGCTTTGCTTTTTCTTATTTTCCATCACATGCTGCAATAATTACTAAATTCATTTTACTCTATTGCAATACTTACTAGTTTATTTCCGAATAATTTAAAATTGTCTGTTATCAGAGCATAAAAATATTGAATCGCTTTGTTTTTTCTTATTTTCTATCACATGCTGCAATAATTACTAAATTCATTTTACTCTATTGCAATACTTACTAGTTTATAGTTTATTGCCGAATAATTTAAAATTGTCTGTTATCACAGCATACAAATATTGAATCGCTTTGCTTCGCTGGCAATAATTACTAAATTCATTTTTCTCTATTGCAATACTTACTAGTTTATTGCCGAATAATTTAAAATTGTCTGTTATCAAAGCATCAAAATATTGAATCGCTTTGCTTTTTCTTATTTTCCATCACATGCTGCAATAATTACTAAATTCATTTTACTCTATTGCAATACTTACTAGTTTATTGCCGAATAATTTAAAATTGTCTGTTATCAAAGCATCAAAATATTGAATCGCTTTGCTTTTTCTTATTTTTCATCACATGCTGCAATAATTACTAAATTCATTTTACTCTATTGCAATACCTACTAATTTATTGCCGAATAATTTAAAATTGTCTGTTATCAAAGCATCAAAATATTGAATCGCTTTGCTTTTTCTTATTTTCCATCACATGCTGCAATAATTACTAAATTCATTTTTCTCTATTGCAATACTTACTAGTGTTAATGAATATCATCTGTTACAATGCGACACGATATATCGATAAACGTGTGTACCATATCTAGCTGATAGGTACCACCTCTAAGTAAGTTAGTCACAAATAAACCTTTGCTACGAAAGCACACAAGCGCGGCATTTTATTATTTCTATATTTCAAACATAGATAACTTCCAGCAACTCGGATAGAGAAGAGTCTCCATCCAACAGGTTATGGGCCCAGTTGCAGATCTATGTATTTGAAATATAGTGTTTGTTTTTAGTTATGAACTATTAACATTGGTGTGACTCAGGACTAATTGATAATAAGCTATGAGCGGGATTTATCAAATAGAAAAGTTGGACGAAGGCAATTATGACACTTGGCGCGTGCAAATGCGAAGTGTGTTGGTACACCAGGAGCTATGGAGTGTAGCATCAGGTGAAGTGCTACCAACGGATGCCCCGGAGAATGTGAATCGGCAGGCCACAGATGAGAAGGCGCTGGCAGTGATCACATTGAGTGTGAAGGCTTCACAATTGGGCTATTTAAAGGATTGCAAGACGTCGTCCGAGGCATGGAATCGGTTGCAAGATGTCCATCAGCCAACTGGAGCAACACGTAAGGTTCAGCTCTACAAGAAATTGCTTTTCAAGCGCATGGAGCAAGGGCAAAGCATTTCGAGTTATATAAATGAATTCATGGGAATTCTGGATGCCCTTGGGACAGTAGGAATTGAGCTATGCGACGAATTGCGCAGTATTATTTTGCTGTCGAGTCTTCCAGAAAGTTTCGAAAATTTCGTTGTCGCCATAGAGACGCGCGACAGTCTGCCGGCCTTCAACGCTCTATGCATCAAAGTGAAGGAGGAGAGCGAGCGGAGGGAGAACGCAGAAGAAAAGAACGAATGCGAAAAAGCATATAGTGCAACTTACAAGCCAGCCGCGCAGAGAGCGCAAAAGCAGAGAAACAAAAATGTGGTATGTTTCAAGTGTGGCGAGCGCGGGCATATGAAGGCTGAGTGTAAGAAAGAGAGCGCAAGTGAGAAAAAGGCAGTAAGAAGAGAGAACAAGCAGTGCAGTTTATTTAATGCGTTAAGCGCAGATCATTTGAAAAAGAGTATGTGGTGTTTGGATAGTGGCGCCACAAGCCATATGTGTTGTGATAAAAGGTTATTCACAAAGTTTGAAAAACACACAGAAATGATCAGTCTGGCTGACTCTGGTCTGCTGAGAGCAGAGGGAAGAGGAGAAATAAAGCTAGAGACGGAATTATGCACGTTGCTGTTAAAAGATGTTCTCTATGTGCCGAAAATGAACGGCAATTTTTTCTCAGTGAGCAGCGCTGTGAAATATGATTGCTTTATTACGTTTGGGCAAACGTATGCAAAAGTAATGCAAAAGGGTGATTGCATTGTGAAAGCAAATAAAGTTGGCGACTTGTACATGTTTCAAGGAAAGCTAAATGGCTGTAATTCTGCGGTCAAGGCAGATGGTGTGCTATGGCATAAAC
Organism: Drosophila arizonae; assembly: GCF_054131065.1. Taxonomy (NCBI): domain Eukaryota; kingdom Metazoa; phylum Arthropoda; class Insecta; order Diptera; family Drosophilidae; genus Drosophila; species Drosophila arizonae. The sequence goes on from NC_142927.1 coordinate 36,322,675, forward strand.
GATATGGCCATTTGAATGTAAATAGCTTGAAAGACCTGATCAAGAAAGGAATGGTGCGCGGTATTGAAAATATGGTTTTCAATGATAACATGAATTGTAAAACTTGCATGCTATGCAAAATTCATGTGCAGCCATTTCCGGATGCAACTGCCAATAGAGCACAAGGCATATTGGAGTTGGTTCATGCAGATGTGTGCGGGCCTTTTAGCACACAGTCTCTGGCTGGATCGAGGTACTTCTTAACCTTTATTGATGACAAGTCAAGGCGTATCTTCGTATATTTCCTTCGGAGGAAGGATGAAGTCTTCAAGAAGTTCGTCGAGTTCAAAACATTGGTTGAACGGCAAACAGGCAAGCGTCTCAAATGTATCCGGAGCGACAAGGGAGGTGAATTCGTCAATAAGCCGTTTGATGAATACCTGAAGAGTCAAGGGATCGAGAGGCAGCTGGCAGTAGCATACACTCCACAGCAAAATGGCGTAGCTGAGAGAGCAAACCGCACTCTGGTGGAGATGTCAAGATGTATGTTGACGCAATCAGGATTTGGTGAATCTTTGTGGGCCGAAGCAGTCAACACAGCCGTATATATACGAAATCGATCGCCAACCAGTGCTTTAGGCAGTATGACGCCTATGGAAGCGTGGACTGGTAAGAAACCTTTTGTCGGTCATCTAAAAACGTTTGGTTCAATTGCAGTGGCTTTGGACAAGGGTCCAAGAAAGAGCAAACTGCAACCAAAAGGCAAGGAATACCGGATGGTTGGGTATTCGGTAGCAAGCAAGGGCTATCGTTTGTACGACCCAATAACTCACCAGGTGGTTGAGAGGCGAGATGTTCTTTTCGACGAGACTCAAGACGACGACGATTCATTTGTATGTGTGTTGCCAATTTCGAATGCTACCAGTCAGCGTGGTAGCGGGAATGATGACTCTGGCAGCAGTGGACGCAGCAGCGATCGGGACAGCAGCCATGGGCGCAGCAGCGATCGAGAGAGTAGCGTTGGACACAGCAGCGATCGGGAGAGCAGCGTTGGACGCAGCAGCGATCGAGACAGCAGCCATGGGCGTAGCAGCGACAAAGACAAAGTAAGCGTGGACGAATCTGTAAATGTTCCTCGCATTGGTCCTGGCAGACCAAGGCTGATTCGAACCGGCAAGCCAGGCCGACCTCGAAAGCAGCACAACGTACTTGGGGCTCTAGTAGCCAGCGACGTAAAGGTTCCATCATCCTATGAGGAGGCGATGAAGAGTGCTCATGCATCAGATTGGTGCGATGCAATGAAACGGGAATATGACGCACTGATGGCCAACCGGACATGGCAATTGGCAGATTTGCCGAAAGGACAGCGAGCTGTTGGCTGTAAATGGGTATACAGTCTGAAGCGTGACAAAGATGGTCAAGTAGACAGATTTAAGGCACGATTGGTGGCAAAAGGTTGCTCCCAGCAGTATAGCATAAACTATGCAGAAACTTTTTCTCCAGTATGCAGACTAGAGAGCGTGCGATTCATCTTTGCACTGGCAGCGAAATTAAGATTGTATGTACACCAAATGGATGTATGCACGGCATACCTCAACAGCGACCTGAGCGATACAGTGTACATGAAGCAACCACAAGGGTACATTGATCGGGCTCAACCAGATAAGGCTTTATTGCTGAAGAAGGCGATATATGGGTTGAAACAATCAGGAAGGGAGTGGAACACAAAACTAAATGATGTCCTGATTGGTTTGGGTTTCGTGGCCTGCGAAAACGAGCCCTGTCTCTACCAACATATAGGGAAGGATAATTTGTCTTTAATCCTGGTATATGTTGATGATTTACTGATAGCATGTCAATCCAAAGAGGACCTGGTCAGCATCAAATCGGTGATTTCGAATTCGTTTGAATGTGTCGATAAAGGCGTGCCTGAATTGTTCTTGGGCATGGAGGTGATGCGTGAAGATGAGCTTGGGCCTATCACCATAGGCCATTCGCAATATATCAAGGAATTATTGCAAACTCATGGTATGGACAATTGTAGACCAGTAGCAACTCCGTTGGATGCGGGATTCCAAGTAAATTGTGCCAGTGGACAGTGTCAAAAGGTTGATCCTGTCAAATATCAATCGATGATTGGTGAGCTGATGTGGCTGGCACTCACGACCAGGCCAGATATTTTGCATTCAGTTGCAAAGTTGTCCCAGAGGAATCAAGATCCGCACGCCGAGCATTTGGCTGGCGTAAAGCACATTTTGAGGTATTTGGCAGCGACGCTAAATTTCAAATTGCACTACACAGGAAGTCATCAGCCTCTCACTGGATATGTAGATGCTGATTGGGGTGGAGACCGAACTGACCGAAAGTCGTATACTGGCTATGTATACTTTCTGGCAGGTGGACCGATTTCTTGGCGGTCCGAAAAACAACGCAGCGTGGCACTAAGCAGCACAGAGGCGGAATATATGGCACTGTCTGCGGCTTGTAAGGAATCGTTATTCTTACGACGACTAATAATCGAGATTGGTTGTGGAGATGAAGCTACGTCAACTACTCTGTATGGCGATAATCTTAGCGCACAGGAGTTGGCCAGAAATCCAGTTCACCATTCGCGGACTAAGCATATTGATATTAGGTATCATTTTGTACGTCAAGTAGTTGACGAGGGTCAAATTAACTTAAAGTATGCTTGTACAACAGATATGATTGCGGATATCATGACAAAGAATCTTTGTAAGAACAAGCATGTTAAACTTACTGAAATGTTAAGTTTGAAATGAATTATGTTAAATGTTAAGTTAATTTGAAATGGATTATGTAAACTGAATTTGTAATCATGATCGCATTGAGGAAGGGTGTTAATGAATATCATCTGTTACAATGCGACACGATATATCGATAAACGTGTGTACCATATCTAGCTGATAGGTACCACCTCTAAGTAAGTTAGTCACAAATAAACCTTTGCTACGAAAGCACACAAGCGCGGCATTTTATTATTTCTATATTTCAAACATAGATAACTTCCAGCAACTCGGATAGAGAAGAGTCTCCATCCAACAACTAGTTTATTGCCGAATATTTTAAAATTGTCTGTTATCAAAGCATCAAAATATTGAATCGCTTTGCTTTTTCTTATTTTCATCACAAGTTGCAATAATTACTAAATTCATTTTACTCTATTGCAATACTTACTAGTTTATTGCCGAATATTTTAAAATTGTCTGTTATCAAAGCATCAAAATATTGAATCGCTTTGCTTTTTCTTATTTTCCATCACATGCTGCAATAATTACTAAATTCATTTTACTACATTGCAATACTTACTAGTTTATTTCCGAATAATTTAAAATTGTCTGTTATCAAAGCATCAAAATATTGAATCGCTTTGCTTTTTCTTATTTTCCATCACATGCTGCAATAATTACTAAATTCATTTTACTCTATTGCAATACTTACTAGTTTATAGTTTATTGCCGAATAATTTAAAATTGTCTGTTATCAAAGCATCAACATATTGAATCGCTTTGCTTTTTCTGGTTCTCCATTACATGCTGCAATAATTACTAAATTCATTTTTCTCTATTGCAATACTTACTAGTTTATTGCCGAATAATTTAAAATCGTCTGTTATCAAAGTATCAAAATATTGAATCGCTTTGCTTTTTTTTTTTCCATCACATGCTGCAATAATTACTAAATTCATTTTTCTCTATTGCAATACTTACTAGTTTATTGCCGAATATTTTAAAATTGTCTGTTATCAAAGCATCAAAATATTGAATCGCTTTGCTTTTTCTGGTTCTCCATTACATGCTGCAATAATTAATAAATTCATTTTACTCTATTGCAATACTTACTAGTTTATAGTTTATTGCCGAATAATTTAAAATTGTCTGTTATCAAAGCATAAAAATATTGAATCACTTTGCTTTTTCTTATTTTCCATCACATGCTGCAATAATTACTAAATTCATTTGACTCCATTGCAATACTTACTAGTTTATAGTTTATTGCCGAATAATTTAAAATTGTCTGTTATCAAAGCATCAACATATTGAATCGCTTTGCTTTTTCTGGTTCTCCATTACATGTTGCAATAATTACTAAATTCATTTTTCTCCATTGCAATACTTACTAGTTTATTTCCGAATAATTTAAAATTGTCTGTTATCAAAGCATCAAAATATTGAATCACTTTGCTTTTTCTTATTTTCTATCACATGCTGCAGTAATAACTAAATTCATTTTACTCTATTGCAATACCTACTAATTTATTGCCGAATAATTTAAAATTGTCTGTTATCAAAGCATCAAAATATTGAATCGCTTTGCTTTTTCTGGTTCTCCATTACATGTTGCAATAATTACTAAATTCATTTTTCTCCATTGCAATACTTACTAGTTTATTTCCGAATAATTTAAAATTGTCTGTTATCAAAGTATCAAAATATTGAATCGCTTTGCTTTTTCTTATTTTCCATCACATGCTGCAATAATTACTAAATTCATTTTACTCTATTGCAATACCTACTAATTTATTGCCGAATAATTTAAAATTGTGTGTTATCAAAGCATCAAAATATTGAATCGCTTTGCTTTTTCCTATTTTCCATCACATGCTGCAAAAATTACTAAATTCATTTTTCTCTATTGCAATACTTACTAGTTTATAGTTTATTGCCGAATAATTTAAAATTGTCTGTTATCAAAGCATCAAAATATTGAACCGCTTTGCTTTTTCCTATTTTCCATCACATGCTGCAAAAATTACTAAATTCATTTTTCTCTATTGCAATACTTACTAGTGATAGTTTATTGCCGAATAATTTAAAATTGTCTGTTATCAAAGCATCAAAATATTGAATCGCTTTGCTTATTCTTATTTTCTATCACATGCTGCAATAATTACTAAATTCATTTTACTCTATTGCAATACCTACTAATTTATTGCCGAATAATTTAAAATTGTGTGTTATCAAAGCATCAAAATATTGAATCGCTTTGCTTTTTCCTATTTTCCATCACATGCTGCAAAAATTACTAAATTCATTTTTCTCTATTGCAATACTTACTAGTTTATTGCCGAATAATTTAAAATTGTCTGTTATCAAAGCATCAAAATATTGAACCGCTTTGCTTTTTCTGGTTCTCCATTACATGCTGCAATAATTACTGCAATAATTTACTCTATTGCAATACTTACTAGTTTATAGTTTATTGCCGAATAATTTAAAATTGTCTGTTATCAAAGCATCAAAATATTGAATCGCTTTGCTTTTTCTTATTTTCCATCACATGCTGCAATAATTACTAAATTCATTTTTCTCTATTGCAATACTTACTAGTTTATAGTTTATTGCCGAATAATTTAAAATTGTCTGTTATCAAAGCATCAAAATATTGAACCGCTTTGCTTTTTCTGGTTCTCCATTACATGCTGCAATAATTACTGCAATAATTTACTCTATTGCAATACTTACTAGTTTATAGTTTATTGCCGAATAATTTAAAATTGTCTGTTATCAAAGCATAAAAATATTAAATCACTTTGCTTTTTCTTATTATCCATCACATGTGGCAATAATTACTAAATTCATTTTTCTCTATTGCAATACTTACTAGTTTATTGCCGAATAATTTAAAATTGTCTGTTATCAAAGCATCAAAATATTGAATCGCTTTGCTTTTTCTTATTTTCTATCACATGCTGCAGTAATAACTAAATTCATTTTACTCTATTGCAATACCTACTAATTTATTGCCGAATAATTTAAAATTGTCTGTTATCAAAGCATCAAAATATTGAATCGCTTTGCTTTTTCTGGTTCTCCATTACATGTTGCAATAATTACTAAATTCATTTTTCTCCATTGCAATACTTACTAGTTTATTTCCGAATAATTTAAAATTGTCTGTTATCAAAGTATCAAAATATTGAATCGCTTTGCTTTTTCTTATTTTCCATCACATGCTGCAATAATTACTAAATTCATTTTACTCTATTGCAATACCTACTAATTTATTGCCGAATAATTTAAAATTGTGTGTTATCAAAGCATCAAAATATTGAATCGCTTTGCTTTTTCTTATTTTCCATCACATGCTGCAAAAATTACTAAATTCATTTTTCTCTATTGCAATACTTACTAGTTTATAGTTTATTGCCGAATAATTTAAAATTGTCTGTTATCAAAGCATCAAAATATTGAACCGCTTTGCTTTTTCCTATTTTCCATCACATGCTGCAAAAATTACTAAATTCATTTTTCTCTATTGCAATACTTACTAGTTTATAGTTTATTGCCGAATAATTTAAAATTGTCTGTTATCAAAGCATCAAAATATTGAATCGCTTTGCTTATTCTTATTTTCTATCACATGCTGCAATAATTACTAAATTCATTTTACTCTATTGCAATACCTACTAATTTATTGCCGAATAATTTAAAATTGTGTGTTATCAAAGCATCAAAATATTGAATCGCTTTGCTTTTTCCTATTTTCCATCACATGCTGCAAAAATTACTAAATTCATTTTACTCTATTGCAATACTTACTAGTTTATAGTTTATTGCCGAATAATTTAAAATTGTCTGTTATCAAAGCATCAAAATATTGAACCGCTTTGCTTTTTCCTATTTTCCATCACATGCTGCAAAAATTACTAAATTCATTTTTCTCTATTGCAATACTTACTAGTTTATAGTTTATTGCCGAATAATTTAAAATTGTCTGTTATCAAAGCATCAAAATATTGAATCGCTTTGCTTTTTCTTATTTTCCATCACATGCTGCAAAAATTACTAAATTCATTTTTCTCTATTGCAATACTTACTAGTTTATAGTTTATTGCCGAATAATTTAAAATTGTCTGTTATCAAAGCATCAAAATATTGAATCGCTTTGCTTTTTCTTATTTTCCATCACATGCTGCAAAAATTACTAAATTCATTTTTCTCTATTGCAATACTTACTAGTTTATAGTTTATTGCCGAATAATTTAAAATTGTCTGTTATCAAAGCATCAAAATATTGAACCGCTTTGCTTTTTCCTATTTTCCATCACATGCTGCAAAAATTACTAAATTCATTTTTCTCTATTGCAATACTTACTAGTTTATAGTTTATTGCCGAATAATTTAAAATTGTCTGTTATCAAAGCATCAAAATATTGAATCGCTTTGCTTTTTCTTATTTTCCATCACATGCTGCAAAAATTACTAAATTCATTTTTCTCTATTGCAATACTTACTAGTTTATAGTTTATTGCCGAATAATTTAAAATTGTCTGTTATCAAAGCATCAAAATATTGAACCGCTTTGCTTTTTCCTATTTTCCATCACATGCTGCAAAAATTACTAAATTCATTTTTCTCTATTGCAATACTTACTAGTTTATAGTTTATTGCCGAATAATTTAAAATTGTCTGTTATCAAAGCATCAAAATATTGAATCGCTTTGCTTATTCTTATTTTCTATCACATGCTGCAATAATTACTAAATTCATTTTACTCTATTGCAATACCTACTAATTTATTGCCGAATAATTTAAAATTGTGTGTTATCAAAGCATCAAAATATTGAATCGCTTTGCTTTTTCTTATTTTCCATCACATGCTGCAATAATTACTAAATTCATTTTTCTCTATTGCAATACTTACTAGTTTATTGCCGAATATTTTAAAATTGTCTGTTATCAAAGCATCAAAATATTGAATCGCTTTGCTTTTTCTGGTTCTCCATTACATGCTGCAATAATTACTAAATTCATTTTTCTCTATTGCAATACTTACTAGTTTATAGGTTATTGCCGAATAATTTAAAATCTTCTGTTATGAAAGCATAAAAATATTGAATCGCTTTGCTTTTTCTTATTTTCCATCACATGTGGCAATAATTACTAAATTCATTTTACTCTATTGCAATACCTACTAATTTATTGCCGAATAATTTAAAATTGTCTGTTATCAAAGCATCAAAATATTGAATCGCTTTGCTTTTTCTTATTTTCCATCACATGCTGCAATAATTACTAAATTCATTTTTCTCTATTGCAATACTTACTAGTTTATTGCCGAATATTTTAAAATTGTCTGTTATCAAAGCATCAAAATATTGAATCGCTTTGCTTTTTCTTATTTTCTATCACATGCTGCAATAATTACTAAATTCATTTTACTCTATTGCAATGCTTACTAGTTTATTGTCGAATAATTTAAAATTGTCTGTTATCAAAGAATACAAATATTGCTTTTTCTTATTTTCCATCACATGTGGCAATAATACTAAATTCATTTTTCTCTATTGCAATACTTACTAGTTTATTGCCGAATATTTTAAGATTGTCTGTTATCAAAGCATCAAAATATTGAATCGCTTTGCTTTTTCTTATTTTCTATCACATGCTGCAATAATTACTAAATTCATTTTACTCCATTGCAATACTTACTAGTTTATAGTTTATTGCCGAATAATTTAAAATTGTCTGTTATCAAAGCATCAAAATATTGAATCGCTTTGCTTTTTCTTATTTTCCATCACATGTGGCAATAATTACTAAATTCATTTTTCTCTATTGCAATACTTACTAGTTTATTTCCGAATAATTTCAAATTGTCTGTTATCAAAGCATCAAAATATTGAATCGCTTTGCTTTTTCTTATTTTCCATCACATGCTACAATAATTACTAAATTCATTTTACTCTATTGCAATACCTACTAATTTATTGCCGAATAATTTAAAATTGTCTGTTATCAAAGCATCAAAATATTGAATCGCTTTGCTTTTTCTTACTTTCCATCACATGCTGCAAAAATTACTAAATTTATTTTTCTCTTTTGCAATACTTACTAGTTTATTGCCGAATAATTTAAAATTGTCTGTTATCAAAGCATCAAAATATTGAATCGCTTTGCTTATTCTTATTTTCTATCACATGCTGCAATAATTACTAAATTCATTTTACTCTATTGCAATACCTACTTATTTATTGCCGAATAATTTAAAATTGTGTGTTATCAAAGCATCAAAATATTGAATCGCTTTGCTTTTTCTTATTTTCCATCACATGCTGCAATAATTACTAAATTCATTTTTCTCTATTGCAATACTTACTAGTTTATTGCCGAATATTTTAAAATTGTCTGTTATCAAAGCATCAAAATATTGAATCGCTTTGCTTTTTCTGGTTCTCCATTACATGCTGCAATAATTACTAAATTCATTTTTCTCTATTGCAATACTTACTAGTTTATAGGTTATTGCCGAATAATTTAAAATCTTCTGTTATGAAAGCATAAAAATATTGAATCGCTTTGCTTTTTCTTATTTTCCATCACATGTGGCAATAATTACTAAATTCATTTTACTCTATTGCAATACCTACTAATTTATTGCCGAATAATTTAAAATTGTCTGTTATCAAAGCATCAAAATATTGAATCGCTTTGCTTTTTCTTATTTTCCATCACATGCTGCAATAATTACTAAATTCATTTTTCTCTATTGCAATACTTACTAGTTTATTGCCGAATATTTTAAAATTGTCTGTTATCAAAGCATCAAAATATTGAATCGCTTTGCTTTTTCTTATTTTCTATCACATGCTGCAATAATTACTAAATTCATTTTACTCCATTGCAATACTTACTAGTTTATTGTCGAATAATTTAAAATTGTCTGTTATCAAAGCATCAAAATATTGAATCGCTTTGCTTTTTCTTACTTTCCATCACATGCTGCAAAAATTACTAAATTTATTTTTCTCTTTTGCAATACTTACTAGTTTATTGCCGAATATTTTAAGATTGTCTGTTATCAAAGCATCAAAATATTGAATCGCTTTGCTTTTTCTTATTTTCTATCACATGCTGCAATAATTACTAAATTCATTTTACTCCATTGCAATACTTACTAGTTTATAGTTTATTGCCGAATAATTTAAAATTGTCTGTTATCAAAGCATCAAAATATTGAATCGCTTTGCTTTTTCTTATTTTCCATCACATGTGGCAATAATTACTAAATTCATTTTTCTCTATTGCAATACTTACTAGTTTATTTCCGAATAATTTCAAATTGTCTGTTATCAAAGCATCAAAATATTGAATCGCTTTGCTTTTTCTTATTTTCCATCACATGCTACAATAATTACTAAATTCATTTTACTCTATTGCAATACCTACTAATTTATTGCCGAATAATTTAAAATTGTCTGTTATCAAAGCATCAAAATATTGAATCGCTTTGCTTTTTCTTACTTTCCATCACATGCTGCAAAAATTACTAAATTTATTTTTCTCTTTTGCAATACTTACTAGTTTATTGCCGAATAATTTAAAATTGTCTGTTATCAAAGCATCACAATATTGAATCGCTTTGCTTTTTCTTATTTTCCATCACATGCTGCAATAATTACTAAATTCATTTTACTCTATTGCAATACTTACTAGTTTATAGGTTATTGCCGAATAATTTAAAATTGTCTGTTATCAAAGCATCAAAATATTGAATCGCTTTGCTTTTTCTTACTTTCCATCACATGCTGCAAAAATTACTAAATTCATTTTTCTCTTTTGCAATACTTACTAGTTTATTGCCGAATAATTTAAAATTGTCTGTTATCAAAGCATCACAATATTGAATCGCTTTGCTTTTTCTTATTTTCCATCACATGCTGCAATAATTACTAAATTCATTTTACTCTATTGCAATACTTACTAGTTTATAGGTTATTGCCGAATAATTTAAAATTGTCTGTTATCAAAGCATCAAAATATTGAATCGCTTTGCTTTTTCTTATTTTCCATCACATGCTGCAACAATTATTTAATTCATTTTACTCTATTGCAATACTTACTAGTTTATAGTTTATTGCCGAATAATTTAAAATTGTCTGTTATCAAAGCATCAAAATATTGAATCACTTTGCTTTTTCTTATTTTCCATCACATGCTGCAATAATTACTAAATTCATTTTACTCTATTGCAATACCTACTAATTTATGGCCGAATAATTTAAAATTGTCTGTTATCAAAGCATCAAAATATTGAATCGCTTTGCTTTTTCTTATTTTCCATCACATGCTGCAATAATTACTAAATTCATTTTACTCTATTGCAATACCTACTAATTTATTGCCGAATAATTTAAAATTGTCTGTTATCAAAGCATCAAAATATTGAATCGCTTTGCTTTTTCTGGTTCTCCATTACATGCTGCAATAATTACTAAATTCATTTTTCTCTATTGCAATACTTACTAGTTTATAGGTTATTGCCGAATAATTTAAAATCTTCTGTTATGAAAGCATAAAAATATTGAATCGCTTTGCTTTTTCTTATTTTCCATCACATGCTGCAATAATTACTAAATTCATTTTACTCTATTGCAATACTTACTAGTTTATAGGTTATAGCCGAATAATTTAAAATTGTCTGTTATCAAAGCATACAAATATTGAATCGCTTTGCTTTTTCTTATTTTCCATCACATGTGGCAATAATTACTAAATTCATTTTACTCTATTGCAATACTTACTAGTTTATAGGTTATAGCCGAATAATTTAAAATTGTCTGTTATCAAAGCATACAAATATTGAATCGCTTTGCTTTTTCTTATTTTCCATCACATGTGGCAATAATTACTAAATTCATTTTTCTCTATTGCAATACTTACTAGTTTATAGTTTATTGCCGAATAATTTAAAATTGTCTGTTATCAAAGCATCAAAATATTGAATCGCTTTGCTTTTTCTGGTTCTCCATTACATGCTGCAATAATTACTAAATTCATTTTTCTCTATTGCAATATTTACTAGTTTATAGGTTATTGCCGAATAATTTAAAATTGTCTGTCATCAAAGCATCAAAATATTGAATCGCTTTGCTTTTTCTTATTTTCCATCACATGTGGCAATAATTACTAAATACATTTTACTCTATTGCAATACTTACAGTTTATAGTATATTGCCGAATAATTTAAAATTGTCTGTTATCAAAGCATCAAAATATTGAATCGCTTTGCTTTTTCTTATTTTCCATCACATGCTGCAATAATTACTAAATTCATTTTACTCTATTGCAATACCTACTAATTTATTGCCGAATAATTTAAAATTGTCTGTTATCAAAGCATCGAAATATTGAATCGCTTTGCTTTTTCTTATTTTCCATCACATGCTGCAATAATTACTAAATTCATTTTACTCTATTGCAATACTTACTAGTTTATTGCCGAATAATTTAAAATTGTCTGTTATCAAAGAATACAAATATTGCTTTTTCTTATTTTCCATCACATGTGGCAATAATTACTAAATTCATTTTTCTCTATTGCAATACTTACTAGTTTATTGCCGAATAATTTAAAATTGTCTGTTATCAAAGCATCAAAATATTGAATCGCTTTGCTTTTTCTTATTTTCCATCACATGCTGCAATAATTACTAAATTCATTTTACTCTATTGCAGTAGTTACTAGTTTATTTCCGAATAATTTCAAATTGTCTGTTATCAAAGCATCAAAATATTGAATCGCTATGCTTTTTCTGGTTCTCCATTACAACATGCAATAATTACTAAATTCATTTTTCTCTATTGCAATACTTACTAGTTTATAGGTTATTGGCGAATAATTTAAAATCTTCTGTTATGAAAGCATAAAAATATTGAATCGCTTTGCTTTTTCTTATTTTCCATCACATGTGGCAATAATTACTAAATTCATTTTACTCTATTGCAATACTTACTAGTTTATAGGTTATTGCCGAATAATTTAAAATTGTCTGTTATCAAAGCATCAAAATATTGAATCGCTTTGCTTTTTCTTATTTTCCATCACATGCTGCAATAATTACTAAATTCATTTTACTCTATTGCAATACCTACTAATTTATTGCCGAATAATTTAAAATTGTCTGTTATCAAAGCATCAAAATATTGAATCGCTTTGCTTTTTCTTATTTTCCATCACATGCTGCAATAATTACTAAATTCATTTTACTCTATTGCAATACCTACTAATTTATTGCCGAATAATTTAAAATTGTCTGTTATCAAAGCATCAAAATATTGAATCGCTTTGCTTTTCTTATTTTCCATCACATGCTGCAATAATTACAAAATTCATTTTACTCTATTGCAATACTTACTAGTTTATTGCCGAATAATTTAAAATTGTCTGTTATCAAAGAATACAAATATTGCTTTTTCTTATTTTCCATCACATGTGGCAATAATTACTAAATTCATTTTTCTCTATTGCAATACTTACTAGTTTATTGCCGAATAATTTAAAATTGTCTGTTATCAAAGCATCAAAATATTGAATCGCTTTGCTTTTTCTTATTTTCCATCACATGCTGCAATAATTACTAAATTCATTTTACTCTATTGCAATACCTACTAATTTATTGCCGAATAATTTAAAATTGTCTGTTATCAAAGCATCAAAATATTGAATCGCTTTGCTTTTTCTTATTTTCCATCACATGCTGCAATAATTACAAAATTCATTTTACTCTATTGCAATACTTACTAGTTTATTGCCGAATAATTTAAAATTGTCTGTTATCAAAGAATACAAATATTGCTTTTTCTTACTTTCCATCACATGCTGCAAAAATTACTAAATTTATTTTTCTCTTTTGCAATACTTACTAGTTTATGGCCGAATAATTTAAAATTGTCTGTTATCAAAGCATCACAATATTGAATCGCTTTGCTTTTTCTTATTTTCCATCACATGCTGCAATAATTACTAAATTCATTTTACTCTATTGCAATACTTACTAGTTTATAGGTTATTGCCGAATAATTTAAAATTGTCTGTTATCAAAGCATCAAAATATTGAATCGCTTTGCTTTTTCTTACTTTCCATCACATGCTGCAAAAATTACTAAATTCATTTTTCTCTTTTGCAATACTTACTAGTTTATTGCCGAATAATTTAAAATTGTCTGTTATCAAAGCATCACAATATTGAATCGCTTTGCTTTTTCTTATTTTCCATCACATGCTGCAATAATTACTAAATTCATTTTACTCTATTGCAATACTTACTAGTTTATAGGTTATTGCCGAATAATTTAAAATTGTCTGTTATCAAAGCATCAAAATATTGAATCGCTTTGCTTTTTCTTATTTTCCATCACATGCTGCAACAATTATTGAATTCATTTTACTCTATTGCAATACTTACTAGTTTATAGTTTATTGCCGAATAATTTAAAATTGTCTGTTATCAAAGCATCAAAATATTGAATCACTTTGCTTTTTCTTATTTTCCATCACATGCTGCAATAATTACTAAATTCATTTTACTCTATTGCAATACCTACTAATTTATGGCCGAATAATTTAAAATTGTCTGTTATCAAAGCATCAAAATATTGAATCGCTTTGCTTTTTCTTATTTTCCATCACATGCTGCAATAATTACTAAATTCATTTTACTCTATTGCAATACCTACTAATTTATTGCCGAATAATTTAAAATTGTCTGTTATCAAAGCATCAAAATATTGAATCGCTTTGCTTTTTCTGGTTCTCCATTACATGCTGCAATAATTACTAAATTCATTTTTCTCTATTGCAATACTTACTAGTTTATAGGTTATTGCCGAATAATTTAAAATCTTCTGTTATGAAAGCATAAAAATATTGAATCGCTTTGCTTTTTCTTATTTTCCATCACATGCTGCAATAATTACTAAATTCATTTTACTCTATTGCAATACTTACTAGTTTATAGGTTATAGCCGAATAATTTAAAATTGTCTGTTATCAAAGCATACAAATATTGAATCGCTTTGCTTTTTCTTATTTTCCATCACATGTGGCAATAATTACTAAATTCATTTTACTCTATTGCAATACTTACTAGTTTATAGGTTATAGCCGAATAATTTAAAATTGTCTGTTATCAAAGCATACAAATATTGAATCGCTTTGCTTTTTCTTATTTTCCATCACATGTGGCAATAATTACTAAATTCATTTTTCTCTATTGCAATACTTACTAGTTTATAGTTTATTGCCGAATAATTTAAAATTGTCTGTTATCAAAGCATCAAAATATTGAATCGCTTTGCTTTTTCTGGTTCTCCATTACATGCTGCAATAATTACTAAATTCATTTTTCTCTATTGCAATATTTACTAGTTTATAGGTTATTGCCGAATAATTTAAAATTGTCTGTCATCAAAGCATCAAAATATTGAATCGCTTTGCTTTTTCTTATTTTCCATCACATGTGGCAATAATTACTAAATACATTTTACTCTATTGCAATACTTACAGTTTATAGTATATTGCCGAATAATTTAAAATTGTCTGTTATCAAAGCATCAAAATATTGAATCGCTTTGCTTTTTCTTATTTTCCATCACATGCTGCAATAATTACTAAATTCATTTTACTCTATTGCAATACCTACTAATTTATTGCCGAATAATTTAAAATTGTCTGTTATCAAAGCATCGAAATATTGAATCGCTTTGCTTTTTCTTATTTTCCATCACATGCTGCAATAATTACTAAATTCATTTTACTCTATTGCAATACTTACTAGTTTATTGCCGAATAATTTAAAATTGTCTGTTATCAAAGAATACAAATATTGCTTTTTCTTATTTTCCATCACATGTGGCAATAATTACTAAATTCATTTTTCTCTATTGCAATACTTACTAGTTTATTGCCGAATAATTTAAAATTGTCTGTTATCAAAGCATCAAAATATTGAATCGCTTTGCTTTTTCTTATTTTCCATCACATGCTGCAATAATTACTAAATTCATTTTACTCTATTGCAATACTTACTAGTTTATTTCCGAATAATTTCAAATTGTCTGTTATCAAAGCATCAAAATATTGAATCGCTATGCTTTTTCTGGTTCTCCATTACAACATGCAATAATTACTAAATTCATTTTTCTCTATTGCAATACTTACTAGTTTATAGGTTATTGGCGAATAATTTAAAATCTTCTGTTATGAAAGCATAAAAATATTGAATCGCTTTGCTTTTTCTTATTTTCCATCACATGTGGCAATAATTACTAAATTCATTTTACTCTATTGCAATACTTACTAGTTTATAGGTTATTGCCGAATAATTTAAAATTGTCTGTTATCAAAGCATCAAAATATTGAATCGCTTTGCTTTTTCTTATTTTCCATCACATGCTGCAATAATTACTAAATTCATTTTACTCTATTGCAATACCTACTAATTTATTGCCGAATAATTTAAAATTGTCTGTTATCAAAGCATCAAAATATTGAATCGCTTTGCTTTTTCTTATTTTCCATCACATGCTGCAATAATTACAAAATTCATTTTACTCTATTGCAATACTTACTAGTTTATTGCCGAATAATTTAAAATTGTCTGTTATCAAAGAATACAAATATTGCTTTTTCTTATTTTCCATCACATGTGGCAATAATTACTAAATTCATTTTTCTCTATTGCAATACTTACTAGTTTATTGCCGAATAATTTAAAATTGTCTGTTATCAAAGCATCAAAATATTGAATCGCTTTGCTTTTTCTTATTTTCCATCACATGCTGCAATAATTACTAAATTCATTTTACTCTATTGCAATACCTACTAATTTATTGCCGAATAATTTAAAATTGTCTGTTATCAAAGCATCAAAATATTGAATCGCTTTGCTTTTTCTTATTTTCCATCACATGCTGCAATAATTACAAAATTCATTTTACTCTATTGCAATACTTACTAGTTTATTGCCGAATAATTTAAAATTGTCTGTTATCAAAGAATACAAATATTGCTTTTTCTTACTTTCCATCACATGCTGCAAAAATTACTAAATTTATTTTTCTCTTTTGCAATACTTACTAGTTTATTGCCGAATAATTTAAAATTGTCTGTTATCAAAGCATCACAATATTGAATCGCTTTGCTTTTTCTTATTTTCCATCACATGCTGCAATAATTACTAAATTCATTTTACTCTATTGCAATAGTTACTAGTTTATTTCCGAATAATTTAAAATTGTCTGTTATCAAAGCATCAAAATATTGAATCGCTTTGCTTTTTCTTACTTTCCATCACATGCTGCAAAAATTACTAAATTCATTTTTCTCTTTTGCAATACTTACTAGTTTATTGCCGAATAATTTAAAATTGTCTGTTATCAAAGCATCACAATATTGAATCGCTTTGCTTTTTCTTATTTTCCATCACATGCTGCAATAATTACTAAATTCATTTTACTCTATTGCAATACTTACTAGTTTATAGGTTATTGCCGAATAATTTAAAATTGTCTGTTATCAAAGCATCAAAATATTGAATCGCTTTGCTTTTTCTTATTTTCCATCACATGCTGCAACAATTATTGAATTCATTTTACTCTATTGCAATACTTACTAGTTTATAGTTTATTGCCGAATAATTTAAAATTGTCTGTTATCAAAGCATCAAAATATTGAATCACTTTGCTTTTTCTTATTTTCCATCACATGCTGCAATAATTACTAAATTCATTTTACTCTATTGCAATACCTACTAATTTATGGCCGAATAATTTAAAATTGTCTGTTATCAAAGCATCAAAATATTGAATCGCTTTGCTTTTTCTTATTTTCCATCACATGCTGCAATAATTACTAAATTCATTTTACTCTATTGCAATACCTACTAATTTATTGCCGAATAATTTAAAATTGTCTGTTATCAAAGCATCAAAATATTGAATCGCTTTGCTTTTTCTGGTTCTCCATTACATGCTGCAATAATTACTAAATTCATTTTTCTCTCTTGCAATACTTACTAGTTTATAGGTTATTGCCGAATAATTTAAAATCTTCTGTTATGAAAGCATAAAAATATTGAATCGCTTTGCTTTTTCTTATTTTCCATCACATGCTGCAATAATTACTAAATTCATTTTACTCTATTGCAATACTTACTAGTTTATAGGTTATAGCCGAATAATTTAAAATTGTCTGTTATCAAAGCATACAAATATTGAATCGCTTTGCTTTTTCTTATTTTCCATCACATGTGGCAATAATTACTAAATTCATTTTACTCTATTGCAATACTTACTAGTTTATAGGTTATAGCCGAATAATTTAAAATTGTCTGTTATCAAAGCATACAAATATTGAATCGCTTTGCTTTTTCTTATTTTCCATCACATGTGGCAATAATTACTAAATTCATTTTTCTCTATTGCAATACTTACTAGTTTATAGTTTATTGCCGAATAATTTAAAATTGTCTGTTATCAAAGCATCAAAATATTGAATCGCTTTGCTTTTTCTGGTTCTCCATTACATGCTGCAATAATTACTAAATTCATTTTTCTCTATTGCAATACTTACTAGTTTATAGTTTATTGCCGAATAATTTAAAATTGTCTGTTATCAAAGCATCAAAATATTGAATCGCTTTGCTTTTTCTTATTTTCCATCACACGCTGCAATAATTACTAAATTCATTTTTCTCTATTGCAATACTTACTAGTTTATAGTTTATTGCCGAATAATTTAAAATTGTCTGTTATCAAAGCATCAAAATATTGAATCGCTTTGCTTTTTCTTATTTTCCATCACATGCTACAATAATTACTAAATTCATTTTACTCTATTGCAATACCTACTAATTTATTGCCGAATAATTTAAAATTGTCTGTTATCAAAGCATCAAAATATTGAATCGCTTTGCTTTTTCTTACTTTCCATCACATGCTGCAAAAATTACTAAATTTATTTTTCTCTTTTGCAATACTTACTAGTTTATTGCCGAATAATTTAAAATTGTCTGTTATCAAAGCATCAAAATATTGAATCGCTTTGCTTTTTCTTATTTTCCATCACATGCTGCAATAATTACTAAATTCATTTTACTCTATTGCAATACCTACTAATTTATTGCCGAATAATTTAAAATTGTCTGTTATCAAAGCATCAAAATATTGAATCGCTTTGCTTTTTCTGGTTCTCCATTACATGCTGCAATAATTACTAAATTCATTTTTCTCTATTGCAATACTTACTAGTTTATAGGTTATTGCCGAATAATTTAAAATCTTCTGTTATGAAAGCATAAAAATATTGAATCGCTTTGCTTTTTCTTATTTTCCATCACATGCTGCAATAATTACTAAATTCATTTTACTCTATTGCAATACTTACTAGTTTATAGGTTATAGCCGAATAATTTAAAATTGTCTGTTATCAAAGCATACAAATATTGAATCGCTTTGCTTTTTCTTATTTTCCATCACATGTGGCAATAATTACTAAATTCATTTTACTCTATTGCAATACTTACTAGTTTATAGTTTATTGCCGAATAATTTAAAATTGTCTGTTATCAAAGCATCAAAATATTGAATCGCTTTGCTTTTTCTTATTTTCTATCACATGCTGCAATAATTACTAAATTCATTTTACTCTATTGCAATACCTACTAATTTATTGCCGAATAATTTAAAATTGTCTGTTATCAAAGCATCAAAATATTGAATCGCTTTGCTTTTTCTTATTTTCCATCACATGCTGCAATAATTACTAAATTCATTTTACTCTATTGCAATACTTACTAGTTTATTTCCGAATAATTTCAAATTGTCTGTTATCAAAGCATCAAAATATTGAATCGCTATGCTTTTTCTGGTTCTCCATTACATGCTGCAATAATTACTAAATTCATTTTTCTCTATTGCAATACTTACTAGTTTATAGGTTATTGGCGAATAATTTAAAATCTTCTGCTATGAAAGCATAAAAATATTGAATCGCTTTGCTTTTTCTTATTTTCCATCACATGTGGCAATAATTACTAAATTCATTTTACTCTATTGCAATACCTACTAATTTATTGCCGAATAATTTAAAATTGTCTGTTATCAAAGCATCAAAATATTGAATCGCTTTGCTTTTTCTTATTTTCCATCACATGCTGCAATAATTACTAAATTCATTTTACTCTATTGCAATACCTACTAATTTATTGCCGAATAATTTAAAATTGTCTGTTATCAAAGCATCAAAATATTGAATCGCTTTGCTTTTTCTTATTTTCTATCACATGCTGCAGTAATAACTAAATTCATTTTACTCTATTGCAATACCTACTAATTTATTGCCGAATAATTTAAAATTGTCTGTTATCAAAGCATCAAAATATTGAATCGCTTTGCTTTTTCTTATTTTCCATCACATGCTGCAATAATTACAAAATTCATTTTACTCTATTGCAATACTTACTAGTTTATTGCCGAATAATTTAAAATTGTCTGTTATCAAAGAATACAAATATTGCTTTTTCTTATTTTCCATCACATGTGGCAATAATTACTAAATTCATTTTACTCTATTGCAATACCTACTAATTTGGTGGGATGGGGTTACGAAAACAAGGCAACGCTACGTTGCTCGTCTAGAGACTTTCAATAGCAATCCTTGTCACTGGTAATTCAAGTTGACACACAGCCTCCACGATCGGCCCCACTGGATAGCGATTGGGCAGCCGACCAATCGTGAACTAATGTGTGCAGCGACTTTAGAAGAAATAGAAAGATAGAACTTACTAAAGTGAAATCTTTGACCGACCCCTGACTTCGAAAAATACACGATTTCTGAAATGTTTGCCCCTGGGCTGACAGCCGTCGCATTCTAGGACCTCAGTAAGCAGGAGTGACATCCTGCGGAAATGGCTCCTAGGTCAATGCTGCAGCTGCCTCCGTCCCGTTAAAACCCTGGCAGGCCTCCAAGTACGTTCGAAGATCGTCACCAACTGATTCTTCATTGGTGGTACAGGTTTAAGTTGATATATATCCTTAATTTGTGCAAGATCCTGGCTCTGAACATTGGCTCCCATAAGGACCAAAGTCAACCCTCGCATGGCCTCCCTGCTATGCACAGATAACCATGAGGATTGTTTGAGTAACTGTACACCCGATCTAAGATAGCGGCTTGGAGTCGGGACCCCTTAAAATGGAATTTAGAAAGACCCCAACAACCAAAAAAACAATCAGTGGAACACCACTGGAAGAGAGCGAGGCCCGTTTCACGGACCCACGGCTGGGCTTTGGCAAAAGCTCAAAAATGCAAAGGAGCCCTGTAGCGCAGGCGCCAAGAAGTGTGGAGGAAACTCCAAAAACCGCTGCCGCTGAAGTAGGTGTCCCAAACACTGTTGCAGAGGCGGTAATCTCTCCAAGGCATGAGTACATGTTGAAACTCCGGGCCGAGGAAGAGGATGCCATTCTAAAATGTCGCCAGGCGCTGCGGCGCATAAAGACCGCTGTCGCTAAACAAAAAAACATCAGTCTGGATGTTAAAAGCGGGGTATCCGACCTAGACGAACTACTCGATATCCTAGGACACTGTAGGAACTCCTGGAAGAAACTGGAAGCTGAAGCAACTAAGCAGAAGCAATTAGAGCCAGCAGCAGAGGCACGGATCTTGGAAACGGTGGAAACACCTACCATTCAAAAGAGACAAGCCCCTAGCCCCCTAGAGTCTGAGTCCGGCAAAAAACTTTGCAAGGGACAACAGAACTTGTGGCAAAAAGTCACCAGAAAAGGGACTTTGAAACAAAGAGCGGAAAAGACTACTTCGGCACCCGCAGAAAAGCCGAAAGTAGTAAAACAACCAGCAAAAAAAGAGAAGAAGAAACCTCCCCGTTCAGAAGCAGTCCTCATAAAACCTGAAAGTGGACAAAGCTACGTAGATGTTTTACGAAACATACGCAGCACAATCCAACAGGACGAAAAGGCAAACGTGAGAGGCATAAGGAAAACCCGATCCGGGGCACTCCTTGTAGAACTGAGCAGAGGGGAAAAGTTACATCCAGAACTAGTTGAAAAACTAAAGGCTACCGTTAAAAAAACAGCCACGGTAGCCGAGTTAAAGCCTACAGCGACAGTGGAGATCCGAGATCTAGACTCACTAACTGTAGAGTCTGAGGTGGCTGAGGCAGTGCGACAAGTCCTTGATAATTCATCAGTGGACTTGCGCATAAAAGTCACTGCCCCAAACAGTCGAGAGCAAGTAAGGGCCTTTGTAACTTTAGAAAGCCAATTAGCGGAGACGTTGCTGAGCTCAGACATTAAAATTGGTTTTGTCAGGGCTAGGCCCAGGATGTGTCAACCCATCCGCAGATGCTACAGATGCTTCGGGGTCGGCCATCTGCAGACCAACTGCACAGGACCGGACAGAAGTGGTGGTGGCATCTGCATTAGATGTGGTGAATCAGGTCACAAGATGAAAGACTGCAAAAAACCACCAAAATGCTGCATTTGCACGGATGCGGGGCGTACTTCTGTCGATCACATGCCGGGATCGCAGAAATGCCCAAGCACACGACAAACTACAGCAAAATGTTGAAAATTCTCCAAGGTAATCTACACCGGAGCAAAACGGCAGATGCACTTTTGACACAGATAGTAGCAGAACATGCTATAGATGTAGTGATCATCAGTGAGCAATATAAGCGAAAAGAGAACGGAGTTTGGTTAGAGGACGACACCAAGACTGCGGCCATATGGATCCCCAGTAGTAGTGGACAACAGCCACTAGAAAGCAAGATGGGAAACTGCTACGTCTACGCACGCTTCAGAGAAGTCGCAGTAGTCAGTTGCTACCTAACCCCTAGCGATGACATAAGCACCTTCCAGAATAAACTCGATGCAATCGAGGATCTCCTCGTGGATCGACGGCAGCCCTTCATTGTGGCAGGCGATCTGAATGCACGAGCAGTGGACTGGGGAATGTCGTCTACTAACTCTAGAGGACGAAAAATTATGGATATGGCCGCTAGGTCCGGGTTAGTGGTAGCAAACCGCGGAAGCAGACCTACCTTCCATAGGCCGGGATGTGAAGGCACAATACCTGACGTAACCTTTGGATCCGAACACATCGTAGATCGGATAAAGGACTGGAAGATACTCGATGACTTCACGGGAAGTGATCACGAGTATATATCATATGACTTCCAAAATACCAGTCAGCAAAACCACCCATCATACTCAAGAAAGACTTCTCATAGATGGGACATAAGTAAGGTGGATACAGGCAAACTACTAGCTGAATTAGATAGGCGAGAACGACAGTTCGACGGCACATTGACGTCGAAGCAAGTGGTCGAAAGAAGCCTAACCGCTATGGAAAGAGCGTGTAACGTATCGATGCCAAAAACGCACAGCAAACACGGAGGTAGACGACAGGCGTACTGGTGGAACCACGATATTGCAGAAAAAAGGAAAGTATGCATACAATGTAGAAGAAGGCTAACAAGGGCACGACGCTCTGGAAATTTCACGACGGAAGCGTTAGCAGCCAAGATTGCGAGAAAAGAACTGTCGATTGCTATCACACGCAGTAAGCATGACAAGTGGAAAGAGCTCTGCAAAGATATAAATAAAGACCCTTGGGGACTTGGCTACAAGATAGTCATGAAAAAGCTGAGAAACTACGGAGCAGTGCCAAACGTGGATGATGACACGATGGATCACATAGTGGAAACACTATTTCCAGCACACATCCACGAGGCGCATGAGCGAGCACCCGTAGAGCTCGATGGTTCAGTCCCAGATTTCACCGAGGAAGAACTCAACATTGCAGCTCTCTCCCTGAAGAACAAGAAAGCGCCGGGACCAGATAATATACCGGCAGAAATACTGAAGGTGATAGCATCAGGACGTCCCACTTTTCTACTTAGGATGTATAACGCATGTCTAAAAGAAAGGATATTCCCAGAAGCGTGGAAAGAACAAAGACTGGTGCTCATTAGCAAAGGCAAAGGCGATCCCAATACACCCTCGGCTTATCGCCCATTGTGTATGTTAAACACAGCTGGGAAGCTTTTAGAAAAGCTCATAAGACCTAGACTACTCGCAGCAGTAGAGGCTGCTGGAGGACTTAGCCCTAGGCAACATGGGTTCAGAGCTGGAAAATCCACAATGGGAGCTATCGATGAAGTGGTTCAGGCAGCCAGAGCTACGCAAAGAGGAAATGCATACTCGCGCCCAGTTGTTCTGTTAGCAACGCTGGACGTTAAAAACGCCTTTAATAGTGTAAGGTGGACTGATATGCTTACTTCCTTGGAACACCGCTTCCAGATACCGGAGTACCTCATGAATATGATCAGGAGCTATTTGCAGGATCGAATACTCCTGTACTCCACGCAAACTGGAACAAAACGATACAGAGTAACTGGAGGAGCTGCACAGGGGTCAATCCTGGGACCAGACCTGTGGAATATCAGCTACGACGACATCCTAAGACTGGAAATGCCTGAAGACACCTTCCTTATTGGTTATGCCGATGATATCGCAGCCGTCATTACTGCCAGAAACACCATAGAGGCCCAAAAGAGACTTACCCAAGTCATGATCCGCACACAGACATGGCTCAGCTCTCGAGGATTGGAGCTTGCCACCCATAAAACAGAGTTACTTCTGTTCACGGGGAAGCAGATCCCAACCGAAATAGAGATGCGAGTAAGCGGAAACCTGATAAGGACGCAGAGGACAGTGAACTATCTAGGCGTTAGGCTGGACAGTAAACTTACCTTCTGGGAACAGCTGAAGTATGCCACGCGGAAAACAGCGACAGCAACGGGGTCTCTGAGTAGACTGATGGCAAACGTTGACGGCCCGACGGCAGGAAAACGGAGACTCCTCATGGAAGCGACAAATGCAATACTGCTATATGGCAGTGAAGTATGGGCGGATACCTTAGAGGCGAATGTAAGGCGAAAACCGATGCTAGCTGTGCAACGAAGAGCAGCCTTAAGGATAACATCGGCGTACCGCACAGTCTCCGGGGCGGCCGTGACTGTGATAGCAGCAGTCATACCGGTTGACTTGCTTGCCCAAGAGCGCAAAAAAATATGGAATCTTCGGCAAAGAGGAGAATACTCAGAACATGCGGCAAAGAGCATACGACAGCAAACCATAGTCTCGTGGAAGGCGAGATGGTCATGCGAAAGGTATGGAAGATGGACCGCTAAAATAATCCCCGATCTGGAGCAGTGGATAAATAGAAAGCACGGTGAAACGTCTTTCTATTTGACACAACTACTCTCCGGACATGGATACTTTCGAAAGTACCTAAATAAAATGGGGAAAACTGCCGAATCCAGCTGCATTTACTGCGAAAATGCAATGGACGATGCAGAACACACCTTCTTCAATTGCAAAAGATGGTCGGAAGAAAGAATCGACCTGGCAGATACAGTAGGTGAAGTCAAAGTAGAGACGTTAGTACAGCAAATGTGCAGCAGCATAGACGCTTGGAAAAAAGTCTATGACTTCGCCGAAAAGGTTCTGCGGCGGAAGAAGTATGACCTGGACGCAGGCACACAGAGGGCAACGCTCATTTAGAGCACACAATGGGGTTCCACCTTGAAGGTTAATGCGGGATATCTCCTGGTTCCAAGGTGGATTTGAGCCCCAGAAGAGGAGGATTTTTTAGTCGGTAAGCAGTTATGCAGTCCGACACACCGGTCAAAGTGACGACATGACTGACGGTGCATAAAGCATTTTTTCCTACCTCAGCCCAACAAAAAAAAAAAAAAAAAAAAAAATACCTACTAATTTATTGCCGAATAATTTAAAATTGTCTGTTATCAAAGCATCAAAATATTGAATCGCTTTGCTTTTTCTTATTTTCCATCACATGCTGCAATAATTACTAAATTCATTTTACTCTATTGCAATACTTACTAGTTTATTGCCGAATAATTAAAAATCTTCTGTTATGAAAGCATAAAAATATTGAATCGCTTTGCTTTTTCTTATTTTCCATCACATGCTGCAATAATTACTAATTTCATTTTACTCTATTGCAATACTTACTAGTTTATTTCCGAATAATTTAAAATTGTCTGTTATCAAATCATCAAAATATTGAATCGCTTTGCTTTTTCTTATTTTCTATCACATGCTGCAATAATTACTAAATTCATTTTACTCTATTGCAATACCTACTAATTTATTGCCGAATAATTTAAAATTGTCTGTTATCAAAGCATCAAAATATTGAATCGCTTTGCTTTTTCTGGTTCTCCATTACATGCTGCAATAATTACTAAATTCATTTTTCTCTATTGCAATACTTACTAGTTTATAGTTTATTGCCGAATAATTTAAAATTGTCTGTTATCAAAGCATACAAATATTGAATCGCTTTGCTTTTTCTTATTTTCCATCACATGCTGCAATAATTACTAAATTCATTTTTCTCTATTGCAATACTTACTAGTTTATTGCAGAATATTTTAAAATTGTCTGTTATCAAAGCATCAAAATATTGAATCGCTTTGCTTTTTCTTATTTTCCATCACATGCTGCAATAATTACTAAATTCTTTTTACTCTATTGCAATACTTACTAGTTTATAGTTTATTGCCGAATAATTTAAAATTGTCTGTTATCAAAGCATCAAAATATTGAATCGCTTTGCTTTTTCTTATTTTCCATCACATGTGGCAATAATTACTAAATTCATATTTCTCTATTGCAATACTTACTAGTTTATAGGTTATTGCCGAATAATTTAAAATTGTCTGTTATCAAAGCATCAAAATATTGAATCACTTTGCTTTTTCTTATTTCCCATCACATGCTGCAATAATTACTAAATTCATTTTACTCTATTGCAATACCTACTAATTTATTGCCGAATAATTTAAAATTGTCTGTTATCAAATCATCAAAATATTGAATCGCTTTGCTTTTTTTTATTTTTTATCACATGCTGCAATAATTACTAAATTCATTTTACTCTATTGCAATACCTACTAATTTATTGCCGAATAATTTAAAATTGTCTGTTATCAAAGCATCAAAATATTGAATCGCTTTGCTTTTTCTTATTTTCCATCACATGCTGCAATAATTACTAAATTCATTTTTCTCTATTGCAATACTTACTAGTTTATAGTTTATTGCCGAATAATTTAAAATTGTCTGTTATCAAAGCATCAAAATATTGAATCGCTTTGCTTTTTCTTATTTTCCATCACATGTGGCAATAATTACTAAATTCATATTTCTCTATTGCAATACTTACTAGTTTATAGGTTATTGCCGAATAATTTAAAATTGTCTGTTATCAAAGCATCAAAATATTGAATCACTTTGCTTTTTCTTATTTCCCATCACATGCTGCAATAATTACTAAATTCATTTTACTCTATTGCAATACCTACTAATTTATTGCCGAATAATTTAAAATTGTCTGTTATCAAATCATCAAAATATTGAATCGCTTTGCTTTTTTTTATTTTTTATCACATGCTGCAATAATTACTAAATTCATTTTACTCTATTGCAATACCTACTAATTTATTGCCGAATAATTTAAAATTGTCTGTTATCAAAGCATCAAAATATTGAATCGCTTTGCTTTTTCTTATTTTCCATCACATGCTGCAATAATTACTAAATTCATTTTTCTCTATTGCAATACTTACTAGTTTATAGTTTATTGCCGAATAATTTAAAATTGTCTGTTATCAAAGCATCAAAATATTGAATCGCTTTGCTTTTTCTTATTTTCCATCCATGCTGCAATAATTAATAAATTCATTTTACTCTATTGCAATACCTACTAATTTATTGCCGAATAATTTAAAATTGTCTGTTATCAAAGCATCAAAATATTGAATCGCTTTGCTTTTTCTTATTTTCCATCACATGCTGGAATAATTACTAAATTCATTTTACTCTATTGCAATACCTACTAATTTATTGCCGAATAATTTAAAATTGTCTGTTATCAAAGCATCAAAATATTGAATCGCTTTGCTTTTTCTTATTTTCCATCACATGCTGCAATAATTAATAAATTCATTTTACTCTATTGCAATACCTACTAATTTATTGCCGAATAATTTAAAATTGTCTGTTATCAAAGCATCAAAATATTGAATCGCTTTGCTTTTTCTTATTTTCCATCACATGCTGCAATAATTACTAAATTCATTTTTCTCTATTGCAATACTTACTAATTTATTGCCGAATAATTTAAAATTGTCTGTTATCAAAGCATCAAAATATTGAATCGCTTTGCTTTTTCTTATTTTCCATCACATGCTGCAACAATTATTGAATTCATTTTACTCTATTGCAATACTTACTAGTTTATAGTTTATTGCCGAATAATTTAAAATTGTCTGTTATCAAAGCATCAAAATATTGAATCACTTTGCTTTTTCTTATTTTCCATCACATGCTGCAATAATTAATAAATTCATTTTACTCTATTGCAATACCTACTAATTTATTGCCGAATAATTTAAAATTGTCTGTTATCAAAGCATCAAAATATTGAATCGCTTTGCTTTTTCTTATTTTCCATCACATGCTGCAATAATTACTAAATTCATTTTTCTCTATTGCAATACTTACTAATTTATTGCCGAATATTTTAAAATTGTCTGTTATCAAAGCATCAAAATATTGAATCGCTTTGCTTTTTCTTATTTTCCATCACATGCTGCAATAATTACTAAATTCTTTTTTCATTTTTCATTTTTCTCTATTGCAATACTTACCAGTTTATTCCCGAATCATCTAAAGTTTTATGTTATCAAAGCATCAACATATTGAATAGCTTAGCTTTTTCTTATTATCCATCATATTTTGCCATAATTACTGAATCCATTTTTCTCTATTGCAATACTTACCAGTTTATTGCCGAATAATTTAAAATTTTCTGTCATCAAAGCATCAAAAGTTTGAATCGCCATGCTTTTTCTCATTTTCCATCATATGTTGCAATAATTATTGAATTCATTTTTCTCTATTGCAATACTTACCAGTTTATTGCCGAATAATTTTCTGGTAAAAAAACATCAAAAGTTTGAATCGCCATGCTTTTTCTCATTTTCCATCATATGTTGCAATAATTACTGAATCCATTTTTCTCTATTGCGATACTTACCAGTTTGTTGCCAAATAATTTAAAATTTTCTGTCATCAAAGCATCAAAATATTGAATTGCTTTGCTTTTTCTTATTTTCCATCATATTTTGCCATAATTATTAAGTTCACTTTTCTCTATTGCAATACTTACCAGTTTGTTGCCAAATAATTTTCTGTTAACAATGCATCAAAATTTTGAATCGCCATGCTTTTTCTCATTTTCCATCATATGTTGCAATAATTACTGAATTCATTTTTCTCTATTGCAATACTTACCAGTTTATTCCGGAATCATCTAAAGTTTTATGTTATCAAAGCATCAAAACTTTGAATCGCTTTGCTTTTTCTTATTTTCCATGATATTTTGCAATAATTACTGAATCCATTTTTCTCTATTGCCATACTTACCAGTTTATTCCCGAATCATCTAAAGTTTTATGTTATCAAAGCATCAACATACTGAATCGCTTAGCTTTTTCTTATTTTCCAAGATATTGTGCAATAATTACTGAATCCATTTTTCTCTATTGCAATACTTACCAGTTTGTTGCCGTATAATTTTCTGTTAACAAAGCATCAAAACTGAATCGCTTTGCTTTTTCTTATTTTCCATCATATTTTGCCATAATTATTAAGTTCACTTTTCTCTATTGCAATACTTACCAGTTTGTTGCCGAATAATTTTCTGTTAACAATGCATCAACATATTGAATCGCTTAGCTTTTTCTCATTTTCCATCATATGTTTCAATAATTACTGAATTTATTTTTCTCTATTGCAATACTTACCAGTTTATTCCCGAATCATCTAAAGTTTTATGTTATCAAAGCATCAAAACTTTGAATCGCTTTGCTTTTTCTTATTTTCCATCATATTTTGCAATAATTACTGAATCCATTTTTCTCTATTGCAATACTTACCAGTTTGTTGCCGAATAATTTTCTGTTAAAAAAGCATCAAAATTTTGAATCGCCATGCTTTTTCTCATTTTCCATCATATGTTGCAATAATTACTGAATTCATTTTTCTCTATTGCAATACTTACCAGTTTATTCCCGAATCAGCTAAAGTTTTATGTTATCAAAGCATCAACATATTGAATCGCTTAGCTTTTTCTTATTTTCCATCATATTTTGCCATAATTATACCCTGAACCCATTTTCAATGGGAAATCAGGGTATAATGGTTTTGTTGAAATGTATGTAACAGGGAGAAGGAGGCGTGGCAGACCCCACAAAGTATATATATTCTTGATCAGGGTGACGAGCTGAGTTGATTTGGCCCTGTCCGTCTGTCTGTCCGTCTGTCCGTCTGTCCGTCTGTCCGTCTGTCCGTCTGTCCGTCTGTCCGTCTGTCCGTCTGTCCGTATGTATGAACGCGTCGATTTCCGAAGATATAAGAGCTAGAGACTTCAAATTTTTTTTAAAATGTCCGTAATTACAGCGCGCATATCAAGTTTATCATTAAAATTCGATAACTCATCCCGATCTTTTTTTATCGATAAAAAACCTTATCGAAAACCAGTTATAAAATTATATCTTCTACACCTTTATTGCTAGAGTCTCCAAATTTTTAATGTATGCTTACATGCAATTTATACAATTTCGGTTTTTGTTAAAATTTACCCCCCACCCTTAAATTCTGCCCCTCACCCTCACTTTTGTAAAAAGCGTATTTCAAATACTAGAGACTTGTGCTTTGGCAATTACATGCATATCCATGTTATAATCATAATCTAAAAGTTTCATGAAGATCGTACGTCCATAAAAAAAGTTATTAAACAATTAAGTTCTCATAGTAAGCGCACACTGCAGCCCATGCGTGTTTATGCGTGGGTGCTTGTGTGTGTATGTGTTTGTGTATGTGTGTGTATGTGTTTGTGTATGTGTGTGTGTGTATGTGTATGTGTGTGTGTATGCGTTTGTGTATGTATGCGTGTGTGTGTGTGTCTGTATGCGTGTGTGTGTATGTATGCCTGTGTGTGCGTACGTGCCTGTGTGTGTGTGTGTGCGTGTTTCTTGTGTAAGCTGAAAGACGCGAAAAATTATTGAAATATCTATTACTCCAAGGGTTCAGGGGATCTCGTAGTCGAGCAGTCTCGACTAGAGCTTTCTTACTTGTTATTGAATTCATTTTTATACCCTGAACCCATTTTCAATGGGAAATCAGGGTATAATGGTTTTGTTGAAATGTATGTAACAGGGAGAAGGAGGCGTGGCAGACCCCACAAAGTATATATATTCTTGATCAGGGTGACGAGCTGAGTTGATTTGGCCCTGTCCGTCTGTCTGTCCGTCTGTCCGTCTGTCCGTATGTATGAACGCGTCGATTTCAGAAGATATAAGAGCTAGAGACTTCAAATTTTTTTTAAAATGTCCGTAATTACAGCGCGCATATCAAGTTTATCATTAAAAATCGATAACTCATCCCGATCTTTTTTTATCGATAAAAAACCTTATCGAAACCCAGTTATAAAATTATATCTTCTACACCTTTATTGCTAGAGTCTCCAAATTTTTAATGTATGCTTATATGCAATTTATACAATTTCGGTTTTTGTTAAAATTTACCCCCCACCTCTAAATTCACCTCCTCACCCTCACTTTTGTAAAAAGCGTATTTCAAATACTAGAGACTTGTGCTTTGGCAATTACATGTATATTCATGTTATAATCATAATCTGAAAGTTTCATGAAGATCGTACGTCCATTAAAAAAGTTATTAAACAATTAAGTTCTCATAGTAAGCGCACACTGCAGCCCATGCGTGTTTATGCTTGGGTGCTTGTGTGTGTATGTGTGTGTGTATGTGTGTGTGTATGTGTGTCTGTATGCGTGTGTGTGTATGTGTGCCTGTGTGTGCGTTTGTGTGTGTATGCATGTGTGAGTGTATGTGTGTCGCAGTTCGCAGTTCGCAGTTCGCAGTTCGTGTCGTGTTTCTTATGTAAGCTGAAAGACGCGAAAAATTATTGAAATATCTATTGCTCCAAGGGTTCAGGGGATCTCGTAGTCGAGCAGTCTCGACTAGAGCTTTTTTACTTGTTCTCTATTGCAATACATACCAGTTTGTTGCCGTATAATTTTCTGTTAACAAAGCATCAAAACTGAATCCCTTTGCTTTTTCTTATTTTCCATCATATTTTGCCATAATTATTAAGTTCACTTTTCTCTATTGCAATACTTACCAGTTTGTTGCCGAATAATTTTCTGTTAACAATGAATCAAAATTTTGAATCGCCATGCTTTTTCTCATTTTCCATCATATGTTGCAATAATTACTGAATTCATTTTTCTTTATTGCAATACTTACCAGTTTATTCCCGAATCATCTAAAATTTTATGTTATCAAAGCATCAACATATTGAATCGCTTAGCTTTTTCTTATTTTCCATCATATTTTGCAATAATTACTGAATTCATTTTTCTTTATTGCAATACTTACCAGTTTATTCCCGAATCATCTAAAATTTTATGTTATCAAAGCATCAACATATTGAATCGCTTAGCTTTTTCTTATTTTCCATCATATTTTGCCATAATTATTGAATCCATTTTTCTCTATTGCAATACTTACCAGTTTGTTGCCGAATAACTTTCTGGTAAAAAACATCAAAATTTTGAATCGCTTTGCTTTTTCTTATTTTCCATCATATTTTGCCACAATTACTGAATCCATTTTTCTCTATTGCAATACTTACCAGTTTATTCCCGCATCATCTAAAGTTTTATGTTATCAAAGCATCAACATATTGAATCGCTTAGCTTGTTCTTATTTTCCATCATATTTTGCCATAATTATTGAATTCATTTTTCTCTATTGCAATACATACCAGTTTGTTGCCGTATAATTTTCTGTTGACAAAGCATCAAAACTGAATCGCTTTGCTTTTTCTTATTTTCAATAATATTTTGCCATAATTATTAAGTTCACTTTTCTCTATTGCAATACTTACCAGTTTGTTGCCGAATAATTTTCTGTTAACAATGCATCAAAATTTTGAATCGCCATGCTTTTTCTCATTTTCCATCATATGTTGCAATAATTACTGAATTCATTTTTCTTTATTGCAATACTTACCAGTTTATTCCCGAATCATCTAAAATTTTATGTTATCAAAGCATCAACATATTGAATCGCTTAGCTTTTTCTTATTTTCCATCATATTTTGCCATAATTATTGAATTCATTTTTCTCTATTGCAATACTTACCAGTTTATTGCCGAATAATTTTCTGGTAAAAAAACATCAAAATTTTGAATCGCCATGCTTTTTCTCATTTTCCATCATATGTTGCAATAATTACTGAATTCATTTTTCTCTATTGCGATACTTACCAGTTTATTCCCGAATCATCTAAAGTTTTATGTTATCAAAGCATCAACATATTGAATCGCTTAGCTTTTTCGTATTATCCATCATATTTTGCCATAATTACTGAATCCATTTTTCTCTATTGAAATACCAGTTTATTGCCGAATAATTTAAAATTTTCTGTCATCAAAGCATCAAAATATTGAATCGCTTTGCTTTTTCTTATTTTCCATCATATTTTGCCATAATTACTGAATCAATTTTTCTCTATTGCGATACTTACCAGTTTGTTGCCAAATAATTTTCTGTTAACAATGCATCAAAATTTTGAATCGCCATGCTCTTTTCTCATTTTCCATCATATGTTGCAATAATTACTGAATTCATTTTTCTCTATTGCAATACTCACCAGTTTATTCCCGAATCATCTAAAGTTTTATGTTATCAAAGCATCAAAACTTTGAATCGCTTTGCTTTTTCTTATTTTCCATGATATTTTGCAATAATTACTTGTTGAAGGTTTTTCTTAAATGAAACACGGTATATGTAGGCGCAACGCAAAAAGTTTATTTAACACAATATTCAGTAACAAGTACACTTCTTCACGTACCGCGACGATTTGAACTTAACTAACCGAGCCGACACACTGACATTGATCTTACACAATGAACTTACTGAATGAACTTTGGCTCGACTTACAGCACGCTTATATACCTACTTCTACTGCATATCGAATGTTCTGGATGTCTCCTTATGCTTCTATGTTTGCGTCTATTTCATAATCCAGAACATTCGGTTTCTTATTCTAGAGACAAATGTGCGATCAGCCGACGACTGTGTTTACCGTTAGCTCAAATGCCCACTTGATGATGAGTTTTTCGAGATCAATCCTCAACACCCTCCCTAAAACTCAACATCTCTATAACAAATTTGTCCCTTATTCCTCATTCCCAATTTCTCTCTTAGATACAAAAATCTGGGCTTTGGCAAAGCTTTAGTAAAAATGTCAGCGATCTGCTCTTCACTCTTTACATACCTTACATCTATCTCACCTTTCTCAAATAAATCGCGTACAAAATGATACTTAACATCTATATGTTTGCTGCCGTATAATTTTCTGTTAACAAAGCATCAAAACTGAATCCCTTTGCTTTTTCTTATTTTCCATCATATTTTGCCATAATTATTAAGTTCACTTTTCTCTATTGCAATACTTACCAGTTTGTTGCCGAATAATTTTCTGTTAACAATGAATCAAAATTTTGAATCGCCATGCTTTTTCTCATTTTCCATCATATGTTGCAATAATTACTGAATTCATTTTTCTTTATTGCAATACTTACCAGTTTATTCCCGAATCATCTAAAATTTTATGTTATCAAAGCATCAACATATTGAATCGCTTAGCTTTTTCTTATTTTCCATCATATTTTGCCATAATTATTGAATTCATTTTTCTCTATTGCAATACTTACCAGTTTATTGCCGAATAATCTAAAATTTTATGTTATCAAAGCATCAAAATATTGAATCGCTTTGCTTTTTCTTATTTTCCATAATATTTTGCAATAATTACTGAATCCATTTTTCTCTATTGCAATACTTACCAGTTTGTTGCCGAATAATTTTCTGGTAAAAAAACATCAAAATTTTGAATCGCTTTGCTTTTTCTTATTTTCCATCATATTTTGCCACAATTACTGAATCCATTTTTCTCTATTGCAATACTTACCAGTTTATTCCCGCATCATCTAAAGTTTTATGTTATCAAAGCATCAACATATTGAATCGCTTAGCTTGTTCTTATTTTCCATCATATTTTGCCATAATTATTGAATTCATTTTTCTCTATTGCAATACATACCAGTTTGTTGCCGTATAATTTTCTGTTGACAAAGCATCAAAACTGAATCGCTTTGCTTTTTCTTATTTTCAATAATATTTTGCCATAATTATTAAGTTCACTTTTCTCTATTGCAATACTTACCAGTTTGTTGCCGAATAATTTTCTGTTAACAATGCATCAAAATTTTGAATCGCCATGCTTTTTCTCATTTTCCATCATATGTTGCAATAATTACTGAATTCATTTTTCTTTATTGCAATACTTACCAGTTTATTCCCGAATCATCTAAAATTTTATGTTATCAAAGCATCAACATATTGAATCGCTTAGCTTTTTCTTATTTTCCATCATATTTTGCCATAATTATTGAATTCATTTTTCTCTATTGCAATACTTACCAGTTTATTGCCGAATAATTTTCTGGTAAAAAAACATCAAAATTTTGAATCGCCATGCTTTTTCTCATTTTCCATCATATGTTGCAATAATTACTGAATTCATTTTTCTCTATTGCGATACTTACCAGTTTATTCCCGAATCATCTAAAGTTTTATGTTATCAACATCATCAACATATTGAATCGCTTAGCTTTTTCGTATTATCCATCATATTTTGCCATAATTACTGAATCCATTTTTCTCTATTGAAATACCAGTTTATTGCCGAATAATTTAAAATTTTCTGTCATCAAAGCATCAAAATATTGAATCGCTTTGCTTTTTCTTATTTTCCATCATATTTTGCCATAATTACTGAATCAATTTTTCTCTATTGCGATACTTACCAGTTTGTTGCCAAATAATTTTCTGTTAACAATGCATCAAAATTTTGAATCGCCATGCTCTTTTCTCATTTTCCATCATATGTTGCAATAATTACTGAATTCATTTTTCTCTATTGCAATACTCACCAGTTTATTCCCGAATCATCTAAAGTTTTATGTTATCAAAGCATCAAAACTTTGAATCGCTTTGCTTTTTCTTATTTTCCATGATATTTTGCAATAATTACTTGTTGAAGGTTTTTCTTAAATGAAACACGGTATATGTAGGCGCAACGCAAAAAGTTTATTTAACACAATATTCAGTAACAAGTACACTTCTTCACGTACCGCGACGATTTGAACTTAACTAACCGAGCCGACACACTGACATTGATCTTACACAATGAACTTACTGAATGAACTTTGGCTCGACTTACAGCACGCTTATATACCTACTTCTACTGCATATCGAATGTTCTGGATGTCTCCTTATGCTTCTATGTTTGCGTCTATTTCATAATCCAGAACATTCGGTTTCTTATTCTAGAGACAAATGTGCGATCAGCCGACGACTGTGTTTACCGTTAGCTCAAATGCCCACTTGATGATGAGTTTTTCGAGATCAATCCTCAACACCCTCCCTAAAACTCAACATCTCTATAACAAATTTGTCCCTTATTCCTCATTCCCAATTTCTCTCTTAGATACAAAAATCTGGGCTTTGGCAAAGCTTTAGTAAAAATGTCAGCGATCTGCTCTTCACTCTTTACATACCTTACATCTATCTCACCTTTCTCAAATAAATCGCGTACAAAATGATACTTAACATCTATATGTTTGCTTCGTTGATGAAATTCAGGATTTTTGATTAGCTTAATCGCACTTATATTATCTATAAACAAGATGTAGTTACTTAAATTAATGTTACAATCAAAAAACAATTTCTTTAGCCATATCATTTCCTTACTTGCTAGAGCTGCACTTACATATTCGGCTTCTTTTGTTGATAAAGATACACATTGTTGTTTTTTACTTTGCCACGTTATTGCAGCATTCGCATATTTACACAAAATTCCAGATGTAGATTTCCGAGTTTTCTTATCACCTGCATAATCAGCATCACTATATGTCTCAAAAATATTATTATTTTTACTGTATAAAATTCCCAAATCCATCGTTCCTTTCAAATAACGAAATATTCTCTTAACTAACGTCCAGTGATGCTGCTTCGGGTTTTCTAGCTCTCGGGAAACTACATTAACAGAAAAACTTATATCTGGCCTTGAAACAACTTGTAAAAACATTAAATTTCCTATTGCTTCGCGGTAAGGTGCATTACAATTATTTTGTTCAGATACATTTTCATCATAATTATTTTCGTATTCACTTTCATTAGTCTCACTTTCAGAATTGTCAACTAAAATTTCAGGTTTTTTAAACTGAGCTGTAAAGTTTTCTGGTTTAAAACATACATCTCTACTTATAATTACATCTCTCATATTTGGAACATATACACGATATCCTTTGCAATTTTCAACGTATCCTACTATAAATCCTTTAATAGACTTTTTATCTAATTTTCTCCTTTTTTCTTTTGGTACATGTACAAAACATTCAGTCCCGAAAATTTTAAGATTTCCGATATCTGGCTCTTTCTTGAACCACAACTCATATGGAGTTTTATTCCCATGTTTTGTTGGACCTGTGCGGTTAATTACATAAACTGCAGTGTTTACTGCTTCTGCCCATAGAAATAATGGTAACTCAGAATTAGAATGCAACATTGATCGTGCAGCTTCAATAATAGTTCTATTCTCACGTTCCGCAACTCCATTCTGTTCAGGTGTATAAGGAGCATTAACAATATGTTTTATTCCCTTCTTATTAAAGAACAATTTAACTTCTTTATTAATATATTCTCTACCCCCATCGCTGTGAATTTCTTTAATGTTTTCATGAAATTGATTCTGAATTGCCTGAATAAAAATTTGGAGTTTTTCAAATACTTCCGACTTATGACGTATAAAATAAACTTCCCGATAACTTGAATAATCATCTTTAAAGCTAACAAAATACAACTTCTTACCAATAGACTCTACCTCTATCGGACCGCAAACATCAGTATGAATTATCTCTCGTGTCTTTGTTGCACGGTCAATATTTTTGTGAAATGTTAGCCGATGCTGCTTCCCATAAGCACATCCTTCACAAAAGAAATCATTTTCTAGAAAATCAATATTTTTATTTTTCAAATAATCGCGAACATGTCGAACGTTTTGATGACAAAACCTCTCGTGCCATACTTGTAAAGAATCACTTTCTTTCGATTCTATTTTTCTTGTTAAATTACACAATTTTGGCATCAAAACATTCGCATCTAATTTTAATAAGTTTCCGAACCTAGAACCCGTTGCAATTATTTTATTATCACGTCTCAACAAACACTGTGTTCCTTTATTTTTAATAAGACAATCAACACCCCTTTTTGCAGCTGACATAATAGAAAATAAATTGTAAACTATTTCCGGAACATACAAAACATCAAACATTGTCGTCGCCCTTTTATTATTATTGACATAAGTTTCAATATCAATATTACCTTTTCCGTGCGCCGTGATATATTTACCGTTACCTACGCCTATCCTCAGGGGCTCCAAAAATTCTTCATAAGTAGAATACCAATCTCGACGCCTTGACATGTGGTCAGAAGCTCCTGAGTCGATCACCCACACGTCATCTTCTCTGCCGTCCCTGCTCGCAATCAATCCTTTCCTCGATGATTCACCCGATTCTCCTTGATTATTTTCCGCTTGACTTCCTGCATTTCTCCTTTGGTGACAGGTGTTGCTCTTGTGGCCTTTCTTCTTGCATATATAACACCTGTAGCAGTCCTTCTTCAGATGTCCCATCACGCCGCAGTTATAGCACTTCATAATTTTCTTCTTATTTTCATGTTCTCTTTTATTTTTTCCGTTGTCGGCAACTAACGCTGTTGACTCTTCAGGTACCACTTCTTGTTCTTTTGACCGCATTTCTTCTGTCATTAAACGAGTCGTCAAATTGTTCAATGTTCTTTTGCTGTCTTCGACCGAATCCCACGCACTATGAAAATAGTTAAACTTTTGAGGCAAGGATGACAGGATTCGCGACATTAACATTGTTTCAGGCACAGCACTTCCAAGATTTTTCATCTTGCTCCACAAAACTTCCAACTTTGAAATATTGTAGTCCACACTCTCACTTTCAATCCATTTGAAATCAAAAAATTGTTTCTGAATAGCCGATAAATTTTCTTCTGATTTCATATCATACACTGAGTTCAATTTTATCCACATTTCTCTTGCTGTTTTGCAGCTCACAATCAATTCCATCGGTCTTCTCTCGATAGAATGAATAATTATTTTCCTTGCAGTCTTATCAGCTTTCAAGAACCTTTTCGAGTCTCTCTCGTATGTTGCAGACTCCTGTGTCGGACACGTCAAACTACCTTCACAAACGGCAAGAACATCGTCGTCTTCTTCCAATAGCGTACGAATCATAAAACACCACAAATGCCAATTGTCTTTGTCGCGTAATCGTTCAATTCTCATATTTAATGGCTCCATTTTCATTGTCTTCATTTAGTTACAAATTTGCCACTAATTCACTTTTGTACTTGCACTCGATTTCACACTACATTACACGTTTAGCACTGTCTGGGCCCATAACCTGTTGAAGGTTTTTCTTAAATGAAACACGGTATATGTAGGCGCAACACAAAAAGTTTATTTAACACAATATTCAGTAACAAGTACACTTCTTCAGGTACCGCGACTATTTGAACTTAACTAACCGAGCCGACACACTGACATTGATCTTACACAATGAACTTACTGAATGAACTTTGGCTCGACTTACAGCACGCTTATATACCTACTTCTACTGCATATCGAATGTTCTGGATGTCTCCTTATGCTTCTATGTTTGCGTCTATTTCATAATCCAGAACATTCGGTTTCTTATTCTAGAGACAAATGTGCGATCAGCCGACGACTGTGTTTACCGTTAGCTCAAATGCCCACTTGATGATGAGTTTTTCGAGATCAATCCTCAACATTACTGAATCCATTTTTCTCTATTGCAATACTTACCAGTTTGTTGCCGTATAATTTTCTGTTAACAAAGCATCAAAACTGAATCGCTTTGCTTTTTCTTATTTTCCATCATATTTTGCCATAATTATTAAGTTCACTTTTCTCTATTGCAATACTTACCAGTTTGTTGCCGAATAATTTTCTGTTAACAATGCATCAACATATTGAATCGCTTAGCTTTTTCTCATTTTCCATCATATGTTGCAATAATTACTGAATTCATTTTTCTCTATTGCCATACTTACCAGTTTATTCCCGAATCATCTAAAGTTTTATGTTATCAAAGCATCAACATATTGAATCGCTTAGCTTTTTCTTATTTTCCATGAAATTTTGCAATAATTATTGAATCCATTTTTCTCTATTGCAATACTTACCAGTTTGTTGCCGTATAATTTTCTGTTAACAAAGCATCAAAACTGAATCGCTTTGCTTTTTCTTATTTTCCATCATATTTTGCCATAATTATTAAGTTCACTTTTCTCTATTGCAATACTTACCAGTTTGTTGCCGAATAATTTTCTGTTAACAATGCATCAACATATTGAATCGCTTAGCTTTTTCTCATTTTCCATCATATGTTTCAATAATTACTGAATTTATTTTACCAGTTTATTCCCGAATCATCTAAAGTTTTATGTTATCAAAGCATCAAAACTTTGAATCGCTTTGCTTTTTCTTATTTTCCATCATATTTTGCAATAATTACTGAATCCATTTTTCTCTATTGTAATACTTACCAGTTTGTTGCCGAATAATTTTCTGTTAAAATAGCATCAAAATTTTGAATCGCCATGCTTTTTCTCATTTTCCATCATATGTTGCAATAATTACTGAATTCATTTTTCTCTATTGCAATACTTACCAGTTTATTCCCGAATCATCTAAAGTTTTATGTTATCAAAGCATCAACATATTGAATCGCTTAGCTTTTTCTTATTTTCCATCATATTTTGCCATAATTATTGAATCCATTTTTCTCTATTGCAATACTTACCAGTTTGTTGCCGTATAATTTTCTGTTAACAAAGCATAAAAACTGAATCGGTTTGCTTTTTCTTATTTTCCATCATATTTTGCCATAATTATTACGTTCACTTTTCTCTATTGCAATACTTACCAGTTTGTTGCCGAATAATTTTCTGTTATTAAAGCATCAACATATTGAATCGCTTAGCTTTTTCTTATTTTCCATGATATTTTGCAATAATTACTGAATCCATTTTTCTCTATTGCAATACTTACCAGTTTGTTGCCGTATAATTTTCTGTTAACAAAGCATCAAAACTGAATCGCTTTGCTTTTTCTTATTTTCCATCATATATTGCCATAATATTAAGTTCACTTTTCTCTATTACAATACTTACCAGTTTGTTGCCGAATAATTTTCTGTTAACAATGCATCAACATATTGAATCGCTTAGCTTTTTCTCATTTTCCATCATATGTTTCAATAATTACTGAATTTATTTTTCTCTATTGCAATACTTACCAGTTTATTCCCGAATCATCTAAAGTTTTATGTTATCAAAGCATCAACATATTAAATCGCTTAGCTTTTTCTTATTTTCCATCATATTTTGCAATAATTACTGAATCCATTTTTCTCTATTGCAATACTTACCAGTTTGTTGCCGAATAATTTTCTGTTAAAATAGCATCAAAATTTTGAATCGCCATGCTTTTTCTCATTTTCCATCATATGTTGCAATAATTACTGAATTCATTTTTATACCCTGAACCCATTTTCAATGGGAAATCAGGGTATAATGGTTTTGTTGAAATGTATGTAACAGGCAGAAGGAGGCGTGGCAGACCCCACAAAGTATATATATTCTTGATCAGGGCGACGAGCTGAGTTGATTTGGCCCTGTCCGTCTGTCTGTCCGTCTGTCCGTCTGTCCGTCTGTCCGTCCGTCCGTCTGTCCGTCTGTCCGTCTGTCCGTATGTATGAACGCGTCGATTTCAGAAGATATAAGAGCTAGAGACTTCAAATTTTTTTTAGAATGTCCGTAATTACAGCGCGCATATCAAGTTTATCATTAAAATTCGATAACTCATCCCGATCTTTTTTTATCGATAAAAAACCTTATCGAAAACCAGTTATAAAATTATATCTTCTACACCTTTATTGCTAGAGTCTCCAAATTTTTAATGTATGCTTATATGCAATTTATACAATTTCGGTTTTTGTTAAAATTTACCCCCCACCCTTAAATTCACCCCCTCACCCTCACTTTTGTAAAAAGCGTATTTCAAATACTAGAGACTTGTGCTTTGGCAATTACATGTATATCCATGTTATAATCATAATCTGAAAGTTTCATGAAGATCGTACGTCCATAAAAAAAGTTATTAAACAATTAAGTTCTCATAGTAAGCGCACACTGCAGCCCATGCGTGTTTATGCGTGGGTGCTTGTGTGTGTATGTGTTTGTGTATGTGTGTGTATGTGTTTGTGTATGTGTGTGTGTATGTGTATGTGTGTGTGTATGCGCTTGTGTATGTATGCGTGTGTGTGTGTGTGTATGTGTGTCTATATGTGTGTATGTATGTCTGTGTGTGTGTGTGCGTGTTTCTTGTGTAAGCTGAAAGACGCGAAAAATTATTAAAATATCTATTGCTCCAAGGGTTCAGGGGATCTCGTAGTCGAGCAGTCTCGACTAGAACTTTCTTACTTGTTATACCCTGAACCCATTGAAAATGGGAAATCAGGGTATAATGGTTTTGTTAAAAGTATGTAACAGGCAGAAGGAGGCGTGGCAGACCCCACAAAGTATATATATTCTTGATCAGGGCGACGAGCTGAGTTGATTTGGCCCTGTCCGTCTGTCTCTCCGTCCGTCCGTCCGTCCGTATGTATGAACGCGTCGATTTCAGAAGATATAAGAGCTAGAGACTTCAAATTTTTTTTAAAATGTCCGTAATTACAGCGCGCATATCAAGTTTATCATTAAA
Source organism: Drosophila arizonae (assembly GCF_054131065.1). Classification (NCBI taxonomy): domain Eukaryota; kingdom Metazoa; phylum Arthropoda; class Insecta; order Diptera; family Drosophilidae; genus Drosophila; species Drosophila arizonae. Next base: position 36,365,596 of record NC_142927.1, read on the forward strand.
AATCGATAACTCATCCCGATCTTTTTTTATCGATAAAAAACCTTATCGAAAACCAGTTATAAAATTATATCTTCTACACCCTTATTGCTAGAGTCTCCAAATTTTTAATGTATGCTTATATGCAATTTATACAATTTCGGTTTTTGTTAAAATTTACTCCCCACCCTTAAATTCACCCCCTCACCCTCACTTTTGTAAAAAGCGTATTTCAAATACTAGAGACTTGGGCTTTGGAATATACACACATATTCACCATATGATTACGCTCTAAAAGTTTCATTAAGATCGTATGTCTACAAAAGAAATTATTTAACAAATAAATTCTCATAATATTGCCCACACTGCAGCGCAGCCCAAGCGCAGTCGCTGCTTACTGCGCAGTTAGCAGAGCGCAGGCTTATGCGTGCGTGTGGATGCATGTGTATGTATGTGTGCATAAAAGAAGTGCAGAATGATTAGAATATCAGCTTGGAGGGTTCAGGGTATCTCCTAGTCGAGCAGTCTCGACTGGAGATTTCTTACTTGTTCTTTATTGCAATACTTACCAGTTTATTCCCGAATCATCTAAAGTTTTATGTTATCAAAGCATCAACATATTAAATCGCTTAGCTTTTTCTTATTTTCCATCATATTTTGCAATAATTACTGAATTCATTTTTCTCTATTGCAATACTTACCAGTTTATTCCCGAATCATCTAAAGTATTATGTTATCAAAGCATCAACATATTGAATCGCTTAGCTTTTTCTTATTTTCCATCATATTTTGCCATAATTATTGAATTCATTTTTCTCTATTGCAATACTTACCAGTTTATTGCCGTATAATTTTCTGTTAACAATGCATCAACATATTGAATCGCTTAGCTTTTTCTCATTTTCCATCATGTGTTGCAATAATTACTGAATTCATTTTTCTCTATTGCCATACTTACCAGTTTATTCCCGAATCATCTAAAGTTTTATGTTATCAAAGCATCAACATATTGAATCGCTTAGCTTTTTCTTATTTTCCATGATATTTTGCAATAATTACTGAATCCATTTTTCTCTATTGCAATACTTACCAGTTTGTTGCCGTATAATTTTCTGTTAACAAAGCATCAAAACTGAATCGCTTTGCTTTTTCTTATTTTCCATCATATATTGCCATAATATTAAGTTCACTTTTCTCTATTACAATACTTACCAGTTTGTTGCCGAATAATTTTCTGTTAACAATGCATCAAAATTTTGAATCGCCATGCTTTTTATCATTTTCCATCATATGTTTCAATAATTACTGAATTCATTTTTCTTTATTGCAATACTTACCAGTTTATTCCCGAATCATCTAAAGTTTTATGTTATCAAAGCATCAACATATTGAATCGCTTAGCTTTTTCTTATTTTCCATCATATTTTGCCATAATTATTGAATTCATTTTTCTCTATTGCAATACTTACCAGTTTGTTGCCGAATAATTTTCTGTTAACAATGCATCAACATATTGAATCGCTTATCTTTTTCTCATTTTCCATCATATGTTGCAATAATTACTGAATTCATTTTTCTCTATTGCCATACTTACCAGTTTATTCCCGAATCATCTAAAGTTTTATGTTATCAAAGCATCAACATATTGAATCGCTTAGCTTTTTCTTATTTTCCATCATATTTTGCCATAATTATTGAATTCATTTTTCTCTATTGCAATACATACCAGTTTGTTGCCGTATAATTTTCTGTTAACAAAGCATCAAAACTGAATCGCTTTGCTTTTTCTTATTTTCCATCATATTTTGCCATAATTATTAAGTTCACTTTTCTCTATTGCAATACTTACCAGTTTCTTCCCGAATCATCTAAAGTTTTATGTTATCAAAGCATCAAAACTTTGAATCGCTTTGCTTTTTCTTATTTTCCATGATATTTTGCAATAATTACTGAATTCATTTTTCTCTATTGCAATACTTACCAGTTTATTCCCGAATCATCTAAAGTTTTATGTTATCAAAGCATCAACATATTGAATCGCTTAGCTTTTTCTTATTTTCCATCATATTTTGCCATAATTATTGAATTCATTTTTCTCTATTGCAATACTTACCAGTTTATTGCCGAATAATCTAAAATTTTATGTTATCAAAGCATCAAAATATTGAATCGCTTTGCTTTTTCTTATTTTCCATGATATTTTGCAATAATTACTGAATCCATTTTTCTCTATTGCAATACTTACCAGTTTGTTGCCGAATAATTTTCTGGTAAAAAAACATCAAAATTTTGAATCGCTTTGCTTTTTCTTATTTTCCATCATATTTTGCCATAATTACTGAATCCATTTTTCTCTATTGCAATACTTACCAGTTTATTCCCGAATCATCTAAAGTTTTATGTTATCAAAGCATCAACATATTGAATCGCTTAGCTTTTTCTTATTTTCCATCATATTTTGCCATAATTATTGAATTCATTTTTCTCTATTGCAATACATACCAGTTTGTTGCCGTATAATTTTCTGTTAACAAAGCATCAAAACTGAATCGCTTTGCTTTTTCTTATTTTCCATCATATTTTGCCATAATTATTAAGTTCACTTTTCTCTATTGCAATACTTACCAGTTTGTTGCCGAATAATTTTCTGTTAACAATGCATCAAAATTTTGAATCGCCATGCTTTTTCTCATTTTCCATCATATGTTGCAATAATTACTGAATTCATTTTTCTTTATTGCAATACTTACCAGTTTATTCCCGAATCATCTAAAGTTTTATGTTATCAAAGCATCAACATATTGAATCGCTTAGCTTTTTCTTATTTTCCATCATATTTTGCCATAATTATTGAATTCATTTTTCTCTATTGCAATACATACCAGTTTGTTGCCGTATAATTTTCTGTTAACAATGCATCAACATATTGAATCGCTTATCTTTTTCTCATTTTCCATCATATGTTGCAATAATTACTGAATTCATTTTTCTCTATTGCCATACTTACCAGTTTATTCCCGAATCATCTAAAGTTTTATGTTATCAAAGCATCAACATATTGAATCGCTTAGCTTTTTCTTATTTTCCATCATATTTTGCCATAATTATTGAATTCATTTTTCTCTATTGCAATACATACCAGTTTGTTGCCGTATAATTTTCTGTTAACAAAGCATCAAAACTGAATCGCTTTGCTTTTTCTTATTTTCCATCATATTTTGCCATAATTATTAAGTTCACTTTTCTCTATTGCAATACTTACCAGTTTGTTGCCGAATAATTTTCTGTTAACAATGCATCAAAATTTTGAATCGCTTTGATTTTTCTTATTTTACATCATATTTTGCCCTAATTACTGAATCCATTTTTCTCTATTGCAATACTTACCAGTTTATTCCCGCATCATCTAAAGTTTTATGTTTTAAAGCATCAACATATTGAATCGCTTAGCTTTTTCTTATTTTCCATCATATTTTGCCATAATTATTGAATTCATTTTTCTCTATTGCAATACATACCAGTTTGTTGCCGTATAATTTTCTGTTAACAAAGCATCAAAACTGAATCGCTTTGCTTTTTCTTATTTTCCATCATATTTTGCAATAATTATTAAGTTCACTTTTCTCTATTGCAATACTTACCAGTTTGTTGCCGAATTATTTTCTGTTAACAATGCATCAAAATTTTGAATCGCCATGCTTTTTCTCATTTTCCATCATATGTTGCAATAATTACTGAATTCATTTTTCTTTATTGCAATACTTACCAGTTTATTCCCGAATCATCTACAATTTTATGTTATCAAAGCATCAACATATTGAATCGCTTAGCTTTTTCTTATTTTCCATCATATTTTGCCATATTTATGAATTCATTTTTCTCTATTGCAATACTTACCAGTTTATTGCCGAATAATTTTCTGGTAAAAAAACATCAAAAGTTTGAATCGCCATGCTTTTTCTCATTTTCCATCATATGTTGCAATAATTACTGAATCCATTTTTCTCTATTGCAATACTTAACGGTTTATTCCCGAATCATCTAAAGTTTTATGTTATCAAAGCATCAACATATTGAATCGCTTAGCTTTTTCTTATTTTCCATCATATTTTGCCATAATTATTGAATTCATTTTTCTCTATTGCAATACATACCAGTTTGTTGCCGTATAATTTTCTGTTAACAAAGCATCAAAACTGAATCGCTTTGCTTTTTCTTATTTTCCATCATATTTTGCCATAATTATTAAGTTCACTTTTCTCTATTGCAATACTTACCAGTTTGTTGCCGAATAATTTTCTGTTAACAATGAATCAAAATTTTGAATCGCCATGCTTTTTCCATCATATGTTGCAATAATTACTGAATTCATTTTTCTTTATTGCAATACTTACCAGTTTGTTGCCGAATAACTTTCTGGTAAAAAAACATCAAAATTTTGAATCGCTTTGCTTTTTCTTATTTTCCATCATATTTTGCCACAATTACTGAATCCATTTTTCTCTATTGCAATACTTACCAGTTTATTCCCGCATCATCTAAAGTTTTATGTTATCAAAGCATCAACATATTGAATCGCTTAGCTTTTTCTTATTTTCCATCATATTTTGCCATAATTATTGAATTCATTTTTCTCTATTGCAATACATACCAGTTTGTTGCCGTATAATTTTCTGTTAACAAAGCATCAAAACTGAATCGCTTTGCTTTTTCTAATTTTCAATAATATTTTGCCATAATTATTAAGTTCACTTTTCTCTATTGCAATACTTACCAGTTTGTTGCCGTATAATTTTCTGTTAACAAAGCATCAAAACTGAATCGCTTTGCTTTTTCTAATTTTCAATAATATTTTGCCATAATTGTTAAGTTCACTTTTCTCTATTGCAATACTTACCAGTTTATTGCCGAATAATTTTCTGGTAAAAAAACATCAAAAGTTTGAATCGCCATGCTTTTTCTCATTTTCCATCATATGTTGCAATAATTACTGAATTCATTTTTCTCTATTGCAATACTTACCAGTTTATTCCCGAATCATCTAAAGTTTTATGTTATCAAAGCATCAACATATTGAATCGCTTAGCTTTTTCTTATTTTCCATCATATTTTGCCATAATTACTGAATCCATTTTTCTCTATTGAAATACCAGTTTATTGCCGAATAATTTAAAATTTTCTGTCATCAAAGCATCAAAATATTGAATCGCTTTGCTTTTTCTTATTTTCCATCATATTTTGCCATAATTACTGAATCCATTTTTCTCTATTGCGATACTTACCAGTTTGTTGCCAAATAATTTTCTGTTAACAATGCATCAAAATTTTGAATCGCCATGCTCTTTTCTCATTTTCCATCATATGTTGCAATAATTACTGAATTCATTTTTCTCTATTGCAATACTTACCAGTTTGTTGCCGTATAATTTTCTGTTAACAAAGCATCAAAACTGAATCGCTTTGCTTTTTCTAATTTTCAATAATATTTTGCCATAATTATTAAGTTCACTTTTCTCTATTGCAATACTTACCAGTTTATTGCCGAATAATTTTCTGGTAAAAAAACATCAAAATTTTGAATCGCCATGCTTTTTCTCATTTTCCATCATATGTTGCAATAATTACTGAATTCATTTTTCTCTATTGCAATACTTACCAGTTTATTCCCGAATCATCTAAAGTTTTATGTTATCAAAGCATCAACATATTGAATCGCTTAGCTTTTTCTTATTATCCATCATATTTTGCCATAATTACTGAATCCATTTTTCTCTATTGAAATACCAGTTTATTGCCGAATAATTTAAAATTTTCTGTCATCAAAGCATCAAAATATTGAATCGCTTTGCTTTTTCTTATTTTCCATCATATTTTGCCATAATTACTGAATCCATTTTTCTCTATTGCAATACTTACCAGTTCATTCCCGAATCATCTAAAGTTTTATGTTATCAAAGCATCAACATATTGAATCGCTTAGCTTTTTCTTATTTTCCATCATATGTTGCAATAATTACTGAATTCATTTTTCTCTATTTCAATACTCACCAGTTTATTCCCGAATCATCTAAAGTTTTATGTTATCAAAGCATCAAAACTTTGAATCGCTTTGCTTTTTCTTATTTTCCATTATATTTTGCCATAATTATTACGTTCACTTTTCTCTATTGCAATACTTACCAGTTTGTTGCCGAATAATTTTCTGTTAACAATGCATCAACATATTGAATCGCTTAGCTTTTTCTCATTTTCCATCATATGTTGCAA